>NC_135339.1:95062888-95367402 GCF_023851605.1 Tamandua tetradactyla | reverse complement strand
CCTCCTCTCCCTTCCCCTCCCTCTCCCCCTCCCCTCTTCTCCCTTCCCCTTCCCCTCCCCCTCCCCTCTTCTCCCTCCCCCTGCCCCTTCCCCTCCCCTCTTCTCCCTCCCCCTGCCCCTTCCCCTGCCTTTCTCCCCTCTTCTCGTCTCCTCCTTCTACCTTCCCCCACTCTTCCTGCTCTTCATCCTTCACCCCTCCCCCTCATCTTCCCCTCCTCAGCCCCCTCCCCCCACTGCCCCTCTGCTGGACATGCTTTTGGGATAAGAGGTCCCCAGCCCCCCAGGACCCCCATCACCAACTGCCTGTCCTGTTACCAGACCTGCCTCCTCCTACCACCCTCTGCTTGCTCTCTGGGCTCAGCCTCCCTGGACTTCTGCCTTCCCGCCGTGGCCCTGCACACATCCTGATGGCCACTGTGGTGGCCCTGCTGTCCTGGGCAGGGTTTCAGGTGGTGCCTCTGCTGGCCGGGGGGGCGGGGCAGAGTCCGCTGGGCACCTTCCTCTCGGTGGACAGCTCAGGACCGCCCTCTCAGGTAAATACACGTTGGCGAGTGGTCAGGGGACATGGCCCTTGCCCGCTAGGACTGGTCTCGAGGGAGACAGATGCTGAGCATGTCCACCGCGCCTCCCTCGTCCCTCCTGTGGCATCGCACGGGCCTCCCAGTGAGCTCACCAGGCCCTCGTGCTGCATCTTGGGGGCCAGGGTGCCCGGGAACCAAGCTGTCTGCCCCCGAGGGTCCTGCTCGCCTCCTCTCTCCTGACACACAGGCTGCCGTCGGGGCCACAGAGTGAATCTGGAAGCAGAATGTGTTGACATTTTTGCCTTTGCTGCCAGGAAGCTCCTAAGAGCCGGCAGTCCATCCTCCTCAACGCTGCTGCCACTCCTGCGGACACACATTACCCAGGGGTTGGTTGTGCAGCCTGCCACGGGCCTCTGGGTGGGGGCAGCTGAAGAGAGGCCGCCAGCAGATGTGGCTATACACACTCTGGCCCTTCATGCCTGGGCCGGAGTCTCCCAGAAAGCGGGTCCTAGAAACCCCAGGAGGCAGTGGGGGCTGGCCTGCCCACCGCGGCGCCCGCTGTCCAGGGGTGACAGCAAATCCTCAAGTCTACCCCTCCCCCTTGGCGTGCTGGGCCCTGGGGTCCTTGCTGCTGACCGAGTCTTCTCAAGTGATGAGAGTCAGGGAAAACTGGTGTATTTGTACCCAACAGAGCTGGCGCTGACCAGGCCTCTGGAGGTGCTGTCGGCACACGAGAATGTGGCTTCTGATCCCAGGGCTATCGAGCACAGGGCAGCTCAGGGTGGGCTCACCGGCCACCCACGGGGCTCTCCCTGCCTCCCACCCCAGGGCCAGCGCCGCCCCTTGCAGGCGTTTGAGCCAAGGTGGAGGGGCAGGGTGTGACCATTGTTGGTTCTCCAGGGCTTGACAGCACACCCCCAAGCCTTCGGGAGGTTTTAAACCCCCAGCCGCTGAGGGGTCCCTGTTCTTCACCCTCTGAGAGAACCCACAAGCCCAGTGGGGCGCCCCTGAGCAGAGGAGGGGTCTGCAGACTGCACACACAGGGGTGAGGGATCCACTTCGGCAGGCAGCGCCCCACGTGTGCCAGCGGACAGGGTGGGGTCAGGCTGTGTTGGACCCGACCACAAGGCGCCACCCAAACGACAGCGGGGCCGTAAACCGCAGCCCAGGGAGGTCAGCTGTCTGCCCGCCCAGGGTCAGCTTTGAGCTCCACCCTGAGGGCCCAATGCAGGACCTCTGTGGGTGGCGGCCAAAGCTGGGAGGTCCAGCGGTCACTACACGGTCCTCTCCTCGTGTGCATGGCTGGAAATGCCTGCTCGCAGGAGCAGGCGTGATGCACAGTGGCGACAGAGTGGCCCATGGTGGGGTTCCTCTATTTATTTTATCTTCCAGGAGCTCGATGATCCCTGTGCAGTCGCCAAATGCCTGTGCCTGCTGGCCCAGCTGGCGAACCGGGAAAAGCAGTATGGAAGAGCTCAGAGGATGCTGGAGAAGGCGCAGGGCCTGGGTGGGGATGAGGGGTTCTGGTACCACTCCACTCTGGCGCTGGCAGAGGCGCTGCTATCTGCGGAGAGCCAAGGGAACCAAGCTCTGGTGAGGGGCGCCCCGGGGGGCAGGCCAGGCTGGGGGCTGGGCGGCGCCAACACCGGGGCCCCCACAGGTCTGCGGCATGTTCCAGAAGCTTGCGGACACCTTCCGAGGCCTCCAGGCGGAGAGGCCCAGCAGGGCGCCCACGCTGCAGTTCCTGGCCACTGACCTGGAAGCCAGGTAGGCCCAATGCTCGCCGTCAGCCTCTCCCGGAGGCCACACGCCCGGGACGGCAGCGCTTCACGCGCAGCCGGGGCAGCTCGCCGGGGGTGGGCTCAACCCGAGCCCCTGCTCCCAGCTCTCTCACTCTTGCCGGCGGGCAGCATCTGTCCTGCACCCCCCTCCGCTCTCGCCCCGCTGCCTTTCTGGAGCCTCTTGGGTCCCCTGGGCCGCTGCTGCCTCTGCTCCGAGACCCCGCTGGCGCTCTCCACCCATGCCATGAGGGAACAGGCTCTGTGGCGGGCGCCTGTTCAGGGAACATTTTTCCTATGATGCTCAGTCTTTTCAGGTTTTTACCTTGTTTTTGAGCCGTCTTTCTGGCCTTTTATATTTCTGTGGAAAACCATTTCCCCTAGGTTTGGAGATGTGTTAGTATACATTTTCATAGCTTCTACTCTTGAGCTCTTAAACCCCTTCCTCTGGGATATGTCCTTTGTTCCACTCGCCTCTTCTAAGTCAGAATTGAGATTCTGATCTGGTCTTTTCAAAGACCCAGGATTTGGTTTCTTGATCAAAGCAACTGGGATTCTGTCTTTGTTTCCTTATCTCCCACTACATCTTTATGAAGTTCCCTCGTTTTGGGGAGAGGGCTGTCAGAGGCGGCGGGTGCCACTCCTGGAGGGACACGGGTGGCCACGGCCCTGACCCCGCAGCGCGGGCGCTCCTTTCCACCCCCAGCTCCAGAGGAGCTTCCAGGCGGCCCGGGACGGGGCGGGGGGGTGACTGTCCAGCTTCCGGGCATGGCGGGCAGGGAGCGTGGCCTGTGCGAGTCCCCGGCTGAGCACAGGGACCACAGCGGCCGCCCACGGGAACTGCCCTGCTGGAAGCTGCCCTCCTAGAATGGGGGCTGCCGCGCCCCACCCCACTCCCCCACCCCCGCACCGGGGCAAACACGCAGCGGCTCCGGCAGGTGTGCAGCCCTCTGCGCCAGAGCCGTCCAGACGCCGGCCGACAGCGAGCCCTCAGGCACCCGGACCCTGCTCAGCAGACTGGACGGCAGCTTGCTGGAGATAGAGAAGAAGTTTATCAACTGTGGTCATAGAGAGAGCTGCATCGATATAAAACTGGAGCGAGCCAAGATAAAGAGGTGAGCGAGCACTGCCCGCAGCTCTGCCTGTGCAGCGAGGGGCCCCTGCACCCGAGCCCCCTCCGGCACCCGCTCCCCAGCCCCTCCTCGGGTGGCTGCCTTCCCCCTGCCCCCAACCCACCCCAGGCTCAGGCCCATGGCGTCCTCAGAACCTGCTTTGGTGGCCGAGGCACCACCGTGCTGACCCTCACACCCGCACGCCTCCTGGGTCCAGCCTGGGGACCCTCAGGGACCCCCTAAGGCCTACAGCCACATCTGCACCCCCAAGCACAGCTCACCAGGGTTTCCTCAGCCACCCTCGTTTCCCACTGCCTCCTCTATGGCTCCTTGATGGCCCACCCACCTGACCCCAAATACCTGACCTGTCCCCAGAGTCAAGGTCAGGAACTCAGCCGCTGCCACACAACATCTTCCTGCAGGCACACGTCACACCCACCCAGGGGACAAGCCAGGGACACGTCACACCCACACATGGGGACACACCAGGCACACATCACACCCACCCACAGGGACATACCAGGGACACGCATTAAGCCTGTACATGGGACATGTCAGGCACACATCACACCCACCCACACGGACGTGTCACACCTGCCCATGGGGACACCCCAGGAACATGTGTCAAACACATGCATAAGAACATGCCAGGGACATGTCACATTCACCTACGGGGACGCATCAGGCACACGTCATACCTGCACACACAGGCATGAGGCAGACGTGTCACACACACACACAGACATTCCCGGGTACACGCCTCATGTCCCACAAACCCACTTCAAATGCACACGTGTTCTCAGGTCACTGCATGCACACCCCACTAGCACACATCTCATCCCATATGCACCTCACAGGTCTCACACATTCACTGTGGTTGAACACACGCACACGCTCACACCTGCCTCGTAGCCCCCACCTGTACCTGGAGGCCTAGACGCCCTCCCTCGGCCTCTGCAGCTCCCAGGCAGGACAGGGCCACCTCAGTCCCCAGGCCTCAGTGTCCCAGCATCTGCTGGCTCAGAGAGGGTGGGCTTGGCCTAAGTCTGCCTCGCCTCACCTCCCCGACCCTTCCCGGCGGCCCCGCGTGTGAGTGCACAGCTGGGGCGAGACTCTGCTGGCGCAGGGCAGGGGTCTGGGGCCTGCACTCCTGTGGAGCCCTCCTTCAGCCGTGTCCCTTGCTGTAAGACAGCACATGGGCTCATAGAAAGCCTAGAAAGTGAAGAAAAGCAAGCAGGAAAGCTGGGAGAGTGGAGAGTCCATTACGTGTCAGACGTCTGACCGTGGGATTGGGGGTGCTAACAGAACACGGGCTGGGGTGATGCAGCCCGTACCTGGCTGCTCGGTGTGGGGGCACAGCGCTTCGTTTCTGTTCTAAAACGTCTTCCGTCTCGGGAAGGCTGTGCGCCCAGATCGAGGACGACGACGAGCGGAAGGCGGCCTGTTACCTGGAGGCCTATGGCTTGGCCCAGAGTGCCGTGGCCGACGCGGAGGAGGCGTTCCACGGCGTCCAGGACCTGCTTTCCCTTCAGGACGTAAGTGTGTGCTCCCGCCAGCTACTCCAGAGAACCCAGGCTGCTCCACTTCTGGGGTGGGGGGACGGATGAGACCCCCGCATGGAACAGAGGTTCTCAGAACACTGGACACCAGGCAGGGGCAAGCAGTGAACTGACCAGTGTCTGAGCCCCTGGCAGCCGTGGGAGGGAGGGCCTTGGGGAAGAAACGGCGCAGAGTCCAGGGGGCGGGCAGCCGAGTGGCAGGAAGGACAGTGCCCCACGGAGAGAAGGTGCCAGAAAGCGCAGAGAATGGTCTGTGCCCCCAGAGGACCCCATGTGAGGCTGGGGGCACCCGCAGCAGTGTCACAGGAACCAGGGCATCTCCCCACCAGGCTGGGGCACCAGAGAGGGGTGGGGAGCACAGACCAGCCCCAGGGGAGCTCCAGGCCCATCCGACAGTCTTAGAGGCAGCGCAGAAACGATTGCGTGGTCTCCAAGTAACTCAGCACCCCAGAACAGAGCTCAGGAATGTTGGCAGGAATCCAGAAATGCCTATCATCCAAAAGGCCAAGGCACAACGCGTGGCAGCCGATCAAAATGAGTCAGAGAAGCAAAATCAAAGCTCAAAAAGATCACTCAAAGCCAACCCCAAACTGGCAGACATCAGAATTGGAAGACAGGGCTTAAAACAGTGATTACCCCTATGTCTCTATATTCTGCGCGCTCACAAAAGTTAAGAAGGAGTACGTTACTAAAAAGCAACTTTTAGAGATGAAAATGTGAAATAAGGAATACACTGGAAGGGACGGATGTCAGATTAGATATTTCAGAAGAAAAGATGAGAGAACTTAAAAACAGCAACAGAAACTATTAGAAAAGGCAATGGAGGGAGGAAAGAGAACAAAAAGAAAAAATAGAGTATCAGTGAATTGAGGAACAAATTCAAATAGCTGAATTTATTTGTAATTGGAATCCTGTAAGGACAGGAAAGACAAAAGGAGACAGAAAATATACTTGAAGAAATGTCTGGAATTTTCCCAAATTTGATAAAAATAAATATAAACTTACCCAAGAAGCTCACTGAGTCGTGAGCACAAGAAATAAGGATATGAACGAAACTTCACCAAGGCGCCCCACAGCCACACTCTTTAAAACCGGACACAAAGGGCATCCTCAGATCAGCTGGAGTGAAAAATCCGCACCTCAGGGTAAAGTCTCAAGGTAAAGGCCGTAGGCTTCCCGCCAGGAACAGCTGGGAAGGCAGAGAAGCAGCATCCGCAGAACACCGAGAGGAAACCGCGCCACTTAGCACTCCATGCCAGCAACAGTACCTTTCAGAAATGAAGGAGAAATAAAGATTTTCAAACCTACAAGAGCTAAAGTAATTCCACGTCCGCAGACGTGCAGATCTGAGGTGCCCAGAGCCCGTCCTCGAGACGGGGGGAAGCGACACCACATGGACTATAGACTGATGTGAAAGGACGAAGTGCTTCGGAGATTTGCACTGCATGGAAAATGTGTAAGATTTTTTCCTACAATTTACATTGGAAGACAGGGCTTAAAACAGTTAAGCCCCGCCTAAACAAGATAACTGACTAAACAAGAGTAATAGCAATGTAGTATATAGTTTATAACGTAAGTAAAAATAAAATGTGTGATGACAATGGCGTAAGGTCAGATAGAGAAGGAAACACACAAGTTTAAGGTTTACATGCTCTGTGTAAAGTGGTGTACCATGTGTGAGGAGATAGTAATAAGTTAAAGATAGACACTAGAAACCCTAAGTAACCACAAAATAACAGAACAAAGAGATGTCCTAATAAGCCAAAAAAGGAGATAAAATGAAATCATAAAATTTTCACTTGTTCCATAAGAAAACATAAAAAAAAAAGAAAGGAAAAAGAGAATAAGGAACAGGGAGGACAAAGGAAAAACAGATGACAACCTTAAGCCCAGCCATTTTAATAATCACTCAAATTTAATGTTCTGAGCACCTCGATGAAAAGAAATTGTCTGGTTATATAAAAAATAGAAACTCAACTAAATGTTGGCTTATAAGAAAAGCACTTTAAATATAAAGATATAAATGGGTTAAAAATAAAGGGATGGAAAAGATACATCATTCTAACAGTAATGGAAAAAAGGCTGCAGTGGCTGCACTAACATCACTCAAAGCAAATGTCATAATTTAAAGGGGTCAACTTATCAAGAAGACAAAGTGATTATAAATACTTATGTACCTAGTAACAGAGTTTCAAAAAAATTAAGCAAAAAGCCTGATAGAATTGCAACTGAAAAACTGACAAATCCACAATCATGGCCAAAGGTTTCAGCAGCCTTCCTTCAAAGCTACTAGAACAGGGAGACATGGCGAGGAAGGTGTTGGAACAACACCGTGGAGCTGTGTTTCCCAACAGCTGTTAGGAAGCTGTGCGCACAGCAGCAGATCACATCCTCTCAAGACTGGCAGAATGTTCTCCAAGATGGGCCACCTCCAGGACCACAGAGCCAGTGGGGTTAGAGGGCTGGTCCCACCGGGTCAGCACTAGGACCGCACGACGGAGAAACTGAGCTCAAATCCAGGAAGGCAGAGTCTAAGCCACGAGACAGGAAGCAGGTGAGTGGTCCCAGGGCTGGAGGGACGGGAGCACGAGGCTTGCTTCTGAGGCAGGAAAGTGTTTTGGAGCTAGACGGAGGTGATGGCTGCACATCATTGCAATGTGCTAAATGCCACCGAACTGTACGCTGTAAAAGGTCGATTTTGTGGTATATGAATTTTACCCCAATTAAAAACAAGAAGAAGAAGATATGGGAGAATCCCAAGATATTTGGAAAGGAAGTAGCACATATTCAAACAACTGTTGGTCAGAGATGAAATCAAAAGTGAAATCAGAAAGTAACAAAAAGTTTAGACCTCACTAACATTGTACTTAAGGGGAATTTGTCACACTAAACACGTGTATTAGAAAAGAAAAGCCATCCTGAATCACTGACCTCACCTCCACCTTAAAAAAGTGGAGAGAGCAAATCGAACCCTTCATAAACAGAAGAAGGGAAATTGAATATCAGAGTGGAAATCAAAGAAATGGAAAGACAGATGTCCTAGAGAGAGAATGTCAGTGAAACCAAAAGCAGCTCGATGAAGTCATGAACTTATAGACAGACTGATGAGGAAGCTAAAGAGAGAGGGGACATATATAACCAACCTCAGAAATGACAGATGTGACATCACCACGGCTCTTGGGGATTAGAAGGACGGTGAGGGATTATTGGAACAACTTTTGCTAATACATTTGACAACTTAGGTGAAATGAACAAATGCCTTGGAAGACAAATTACCAAAGCTCACTCAAAAGGAAATATAACCTGGATGGCCTTATATCATTAAAGAAATTGAATTTGTTTGAATTTGTAAAAATCTTCCCACAGAAGAAATAACAAAATTCCAGGCCCAGCTTACTCTACTGGTGAATTCCACTCAGCACTTAAGGAGAAAATAACACCAGTTCTACACGAGCCCATAGGGAGGGTATGCCCACCCCCTCTGTGGAGCCGGTATTATCCTGATACCAAAACTAGATAAGCACATTACAAAGAAAGAGAAAACACCAAAAACTACAGGCCGGTATTCCCCGTGAACACAGATGCAAAAATTCCAAACAAAAATTTCAGCAAATTGAATTCAACAGCATGTACAAAGGATACCACATTGCAGCTAGGTCGGGTTCATCCCAGGAAAAGTTCAACATTCAGACGTCAATCAGTTTACTTGCCAAACTTTTGAAAGACTAAACAAATTAAAACATCCATTCATCTCAATAGATGCAGGAAAAGCATTTGACAAAATCCGATATGCACTCCTGATAAACTCTTAGCAAACTGTCAATGGCAGGAAACCTCCTTCTAGGTGAAACCCAGAACACATCCTATTTCACGATGAAAGTCTGGTTCTCCCCCCCGAGATACATGCAGGAGAGGGTGGGGTGCACTCACCACCTCTGTTCAGCAGCGTGCTAGAGGCAGCAGGCAAGGAAAAGACATTGAAAGCATCCAGATGGGAAATGAGGAAGTAAAGCTGTCTTTGTTCACAAACCACATGATGGCCCGTACAGAAAACCCCATGGAAGTGACCACAGAAAGGGAAGGATGGAAGGGGGCGGGAGAGAGGGAGGGGGAGCGAATGCCTAATAAGTGAATTTACAGAGGCCGCAGGATGCCAGCACAGACTCCAGACACCACGTGACCTCCACACACTAGAGCAGTCGACCAGATACTGAGAGCTAAAACCAGTACCATTCGCAGCAGCATAAAAACATGAAATTTGACAAAAGATGTGAAAACCAGTACTTAGCACTACAAAGTTTTGCCCAGAGAAATTAGAAAGACCTAAACAAATGGAGACATACCACGTTCATGGGTCAGAAGACTCGTTATTATGAAAGTGTCGGTTTTCCCTAAAGTATCTGTGGATTCAGTTCAATCCTGATCGAGATCACAGCAGACTGTTTTAGAAATTAACAAAATGATTTAAAAATTCATAGGGAAATGCAAAGGAGCTAGAATAGCGAACACAAGTTCAGAAAAGAACAAAGTTGTACGTGTGACACCACCTGCCTGTGAGACTCATCCCGTCACAGGGGCCGAGACCGCGGGTGGTGCTTGTGAAAAGAGACGATCGCATGGAAGGGGCAGAACAGAGAATCCAGAAAGAGGTCCACAGCCGCGTCCAGCCAACGTGGAGAAAGGCTGGACTTCCAAACAGACCGTGCTGGGGAAGCTGGACGTCATGTGCAAAGAGTGAACTCCAATCCTTCACGTGTCTTGCACCACATGTGAAAATCGTAGGCCTAAGTATGAGCTACAACTATAGAACTTCTAAATGAGAACACAGGAAAATGCCTTTGTGACCTCAGGTTTGGCAAAGATTTCTTAGCTACGACACCCAAAGTGTGATCCACAAAAGAAGGACAATACATTGAACCTTGGGTCTTCAAAGGACACTTGTTAAGAGAATGAAAAGACGAGGAAGAAATATTTGTAAGTCGTCTATCTCATGAAGATCTTGGATCCGGAAAATACAAATATAAAACCTCCAAACTTATTAAGGAAACCAACCCAATTTTAAAAAGGACAAAAAACTGGACAGACACCTGTGGGTGGTAAATCGGCAGTGACCAGGTGAGGGCACCAGCAGTCACCAGGGAAAGGCAAAATCCAGCCGCATGGCCAGCCTGGCAGGCTCCTACTAAGACGCTTCCCGTCGCAAGGACCGCTGTTCCACGGGGCAGCAGGGCTCCATTCCCCACGGGGGGACCGCGAGGCAGTCAGGCACTGTGGGTTTCGGTGATGACGGTCCAGCTGTCCCACTTCTGGGAATATCCCCAAGATAAATGAAAGCAGGCGTGCAACGAACGCTGGCGCGGGAGTGCCTGTGGCAGCTCCATGTGTAGCAGCGAAGGGCTGGGAGCGGCATGTGAAGACACAGATGGAGGCACGCGTGCGGCGGACTAACGACCCCAAGCAGGACTGCGGCGTGGGTGTGCACACAGCACGTGGGCGCATCTTCCGTGTCACGCTGAGTAAGACACCAGGCTGCCGACTCCATTCTCAGACAGTTCTAGAAGGTGCAGACCCCTCGGCGTGCCCGGAAGCGCTGTGGCGGCTGCCTGGACGGGAGGTGGCGCGGAAAGAGGCGGGGGTCACAGAGGCACGTGTGGAAATTCAGGGTTTCCTGCGCCCGCCTGGTTTATCAAAGCGCACGGTTGTGCCGCAGAGGCGCGGTGCCGGGGTGAGCGTGGGTGCCCCGCTCTCCTCCCGCAGGTGCAGAGCGTCAGCAGCCCCCTGCTGCGGCGGCTGGCCGGCCTCAGGCTGGACCTGGTGGAGCTGTGCCTGGACATGCTGGAGCTGGTCCTGGGTGAGACCCTGCAGCAGTGGTCGGAGCAGGGCTCGCTGGACAAGCTGCTGGCCGACTACCTGCAGGACGCGGGCGACTACAGCTCCGTAGGCCTGGTGATTTGGGGGTGCTCCCGGCGGAGGGAGGCCGGCTGGGCCTGAGCCCCTCGCAGCTGGAATGGGGCCCCGTCACTGCCCCGGCAGGGAAAGACTGGGCGGTGGGAGTTCCATGGAGCCGTCTCCCCAGCCCCCGGTGCCCTCCCTGCCGCTGGCAGGTGGACCCTGAGAATTTCCAGCTGACTCCTCCTCTAGCTGATGCTCCAGGGCACTTAACTGGCTAATAAAACAGAGGTCTTACGGGAGCCGCTTCCTGCGCGGCTTTGTGGCCCCCTCCCAAGTCACACGACTGTTTGACCTAAAGACATTAGCATGTTGGATGACTCGACAAAGGTGAATCACATTTTGTTCAAAAAAATTGAATCTGCAAAATAGCATTTGTCTTGCAGGAGACATGTATTTTTCAGTTTAGACATTTTCTTATATTTCATGAAGTGTGACTCAAATTCAGAGAGTCCTGAAATTGGTCCAGGGAGGCCTGTATTTGGGAGGAACCAGGTTAAGGTTATGGAAGCTTGTTACCAGCCGCTCCCCAGCCCCTCGCTCCTGGAGACCCCCGTCCGCAAGCCCCTCCCCAGAGGCATGCTTGGTGCCACAGCCCCTGGATGGCGCCGGGGGGGTGGGTGTCTGTACCCACCCGTGGTGACGTGCTTTGTGTCCCCGAAGAAGTGGTTCACGCTGAAGCGGACCCTGGCGCATGCGGCGCTGGCGCAGCTGGAGGGCCTGCAGCCCCTCCTCCCCGGCTGCCCGCAGCCCCGCGCCCGCCTCCTGGGCCTCGCCGGCAAGCTCCTGCGCCTGCTGGCCGTCCACGCCGACCCCGTGCGGCCCGCGACCTACTGGGAGGACAGCGTGCAGGTGCGGCCCGCGCCCCGCCCCCCACCCCCATCCCTGGCGTCTGAGACACCCCCACCTTCACCCCGGGAAGCCCAGGGGGTGCAGGCAAGTGTCCTCCAGGGAACCAGCGCTTCCTTCCGGGAGCACATGGATGGGGCTCCCTGACCTTAACAGTGAGTTAGAAAACAGCACTTGACGGTCCCGCTTCAGGAGGGAGCGAGGCCGGGGGCGGGCGGGAAGGCTGGCCGCCTCCTCGGGGCGCTTGCCTTGTAGGTCGGCGCTAAAACGAGTGCCCCGAGGTCTCCCGAGATGGAGGAGGAGGGCGAGGCTGGCAAGGAGCCTGCCGAGGCCGCGCCGCCCGTCAGAGGAGCCCCCGAGGGGCACAGCGGGAAAGGCGCGGACTTGAAGGTACGGCCCCGCCGCCCCGCCCCGCGTGCCGCCTCCTCCTCCTCCTCGGAGCCCGCCCTGACTGCGCTCCGCCCCGCAGAGGAGGTGGGCGCTGGCCCAGCGGTACCTGGCGCAGGCGTCCGAGGTCCTGCTGCAATGCCTGCAGGCGGCCCTGGGCGGCGGTTTCCTGGATGTGGCTGCGGCCGCTGGCCTGGAGATGGTGGAGTGCACGGGCACGCTGGACCCCGCGGTCACCTGCCAGTTCCTGGCGCTGGCCCAGGTGCGACTCTGCCTTCAGGGCGGGGGGCTCGGGAATGGGAGGAGGGAGCTGCAGTTACCAGGGGCACCGCCCCTTCGGCGTGGACTTGTAACTCTGCCAAGTGTCCCTGGGCCTGGGCCCAGCTCCAGCCGCGACCCCACCTCTGGCACTGCCCTCAGGGCGTGGCACCCCCTTCCCATCCTGGGCGAGTCAGAGCCCAGAGCCCCCCACCCGGTCTCTTCCAGAGCTGCTCGGCCTCAGACATGATGCGGGATGTGCTGCTGACCGCCACGAGCAACACCAGCAGCTCACAGATGGCCGCCCTGCTGCAGCTGCATCACCAGCTGAAGACCCAGGACAGGGCGGCCACCAGCCTTTTCACCAGCGTGGAGCAGAGGCTGGCCGCCACCTCCAAGGTACCCGCGCCCGGGACTGCCTGCTCTCCTGGCCCTCTTCCTAGCTCCAGGTCCTTGGGAGCTCGGCCTCTTGAGTGGCCTCCCAGGGCTGCGGCTCCTGCTGTGCGCCTTGGGGGAGAGTCTCAGCCCCTCTGGGCCTCTGCTCCCCCATGAGTGTGCCGGACGGGGTAAGGCCCTTATTGGTGGCTGCAGGATACGAGCTAGCAGTGGTAGCCGCCTGGCCCAGGCGTGCCCCAGGAGGCCCTGAGCCACCAGACCCAGCGAGGGAACGTTCTGGAGTGTTCTGGAAGCCTTAGCATGAAGCTGAGTGATGGCAACACGCTGAGGTTCTTCTGAAGAGCAGCATGCTTCTTTTAATCATGACTGTTTGAGCAAACTTTTACATCTTCATCTCCAGTCAAATCATAGAGTGCTTTTAAGAAGCACTTGCGCTTAATGCTAGTAGCACCTTTTCTTTCATTGGGACAGGCAGGTTTGAACTGGGGTATTTAAAGAAAACAGTTCACTCAGCTTTAGCGAGTCACGTAAACAAACGGAGGGGCTCTGGCACTCAGTGGGGGCTTCCTGCCCCTCCCTCCTCGGCTGCCTCCTCCTGCTGGCGCAGGTCTGACGTCTGACCCTTTAGCCCAGGGAGCCTCGACCTCAGCTCAGTTGACACTTGGGGCGGGATGACCGTTTGCAGCTGGTGTCCTGTGTGCCATGGGGTGCTGGGCAGCGTCCCAAGCCTGGGCCCATTAGATGCCAGGACATCCCCCAGGTCATCACAGCCAAAGGCAGTGGCCCCTGGGGGCCACGGGGACAGCTGCCCCTGGCTGAGGATCGCGGCCCCTGCTGATGCTCAGAGGGCAGTGAGCAAGGATGAACCTGAGGGCCAGGGTGCCTGGACCTGCAGGAGGATGTGGGCAGCGTGTTCATCCCCCACAGTGGTGGCTGGGGTCCCAGGTGTGAGACAGGCTGCAGCGGCCTCAGTTGTGTCACCAGGGGCCTAGTGGGCAGCAAGGGGGCTGGGGGCTTGGCCACTCTCCCCGCCCCTTCTCCTTGCCTCCATGTCCTTGTCTGAACTGGGGGAGTGTTGTGCTCGCCACAAGGAGGGTGAGGGACGAAGTGACATCAGGAAGGACTCAAACGGCCTGGACCCTACCAGGGGCTGGACGCGCATTGGCTGGCCCTGCCACTGTCCTGTCTGCAGAAATCCTTGGGGGGACTCGCGTTGACTTGCAGCCAGGCAGCACAGACCAGCTACTGGTCCTTCGTCCACCTGCACATCTGGGTGTGGACAGAGGGCCCAGGCTGCAGTGGGCCAACTGCGGTAGCCAGAAAACGCCAGAATTGTCCAAACTCATGCTTTTTAAAACATTGGCTGAGGAGGTGATGAGGATGAGTCAAGTTAGATCCCCTCCAAAGGGGGCGGACAGCTGTGCCGTGGTCCCGCACGCCTGGGCCGGGTGCGGGGAGAAGCGACACAGCTTTGGGCAGCCGAGTGGGGCGGGACGCGGGAGGCTGGAGCAGCTCTGCCCACAGGGCCACTGGGGACGTGGGCGCCTCTGAGTCCTGGGCCGTGGGGGAGATCGCCTGAGAGCAGGGAAGCGGCGGGGAAGGGGCCACACCTCCAGGGGCCCCAGGCAGGACGGGGGTGGAGGAGGCGGCAGCTGTGGGCTTGCTGCCCTCTGCGTGCTCGCTCTGGAACCGAGAGTCCGGGCACGGCCGGAGAGAAGGCTGAACACAGCCCGAAGCGGGGTGCCAGCGGGGACCAGACTGACAGAAGAGACCCCAGCTGGCGTGAGACGAGGATGGAGAGAGGAAAGCCAAGGGCCAGAGTCAATGAGGAGCCCCCCCAGGGCCCCCACACACCTCCCTGGAGTCTGGGAGGGGAGAAGGGAGAGAGGGCGCAGAAGCGGTAGTAAAGGAGGTCGTAGGTGGAGAATTTTCCTAGAACAATGGAGTTTGCAGGTTCAGGGATTTCAGCCAGGCCCACACAGGCTGGATGCAGAGAGAAGCCCCCAGCTCCATGGCAGCTCCACCGGGAGGGACAGCCGCGGCCGGCCTCGGGCAGCTGGCGGGAGCCTCTGAGCAGGGGGCGGTGGTCCCCGGGGGCTGTGTCTGGAGCTTCTGCAGGACAAGCAGACACCGCAAAGGAAGAAGAGATGATGGACGTGGCTTACTGGAAAGAATGAGGAAGAACATTTTTGACTCTGGAAAAAGGAAACCTTTGGAGTGGGCACCTGCCTTCCTGTGTGTGCTGACCACCTGGAGGCCGCGCTGAAGCCGCCCTGTGCAACCATGGTCCCGGGGCCCGGGGTGGGGGGGTGGCTCCCTGTGTCTGGGTCGGCGGTGCCCGAGGGTTCAGAGAGGCTCTGATGCCAAGCACCTCGTCCGGCTGGCGGGCTCTTGGGGGGAAACCACTCTTAAGGCCTCTGTGAAAGGGGGTGGCTGGTGGAGGACTCGGGCTGCATCCCACCCACTGCTGAGTGGGCCTGCACTGTGGTGCAGGGGCTCCCTGCACCCCCTCTGCCCCACTGGGTGCTGCCGGGCGGGACCTCGCCTTCTCCCCCGTGCCCTCTGCTGCTTTGGGTGCTCTCCACCCAGCTTTCTCCAGCCTGCCTTGTAACCCCGAGAGGCCAGACTGATGTGGGGTCCTCTTGGAGCCTCGGACCCTCCGTGGCCATAGCTGTGCTGAAAGCAGGCTGTCCTGGATGCACAGGGGGCTCAGTGGAAGGACGCACGCCTGCTGGGTGTCAGGCCCGGCCTCCATTCCTGGCCCATGCACCCAAAGAAAGGGAAAAATTTTAAATGCAGGTGGTGGTTTCTTGGCCAGAGGAAAGAAATCTTTCTTGTGCCATGACTGTATATGCACATGTATGTATGTTCTGTGTGTGCATACATGTGTGTGCGACTGCGTGTGCATGTGCATCCATGTGCACATGCAGCACATGTGTGTGGCTGTGTGTGCTGGTGTGTGGTGTGGAGAGGGCCGAGGAGCAGGAGCAGAGGAGATTCCAATTCCTAAATCCTTTTTGGGAGGAACTGAGCCTCTGATTCTGTGGTCGGCATGGCTAAGAAGCAGTTAAAGAGGAGCTCAGTTTCATCGGTCATCAGGGAAATGCAGATAAAAGCCACATGAAGACACCACTGGGCAGCCTGGGAAAGATTAGAGTGAAGGGGGGAATGGCAATGGGGGGGGCAGGCAGCCCTGGGGAGAGTTTCGCTGAATCTCCTAAGGCTGGGGGACGCCGGCCCGGTCTGTGCCCGATAGAAACGCCTCTTGGGGGTCACCAGGGGCCTCCTGAGTGGTCACCGTGCAGCATGCCAGGCGCCCAAGAGGAAGCCACCAGGCACCCGCCCCCAGCAGGGCGAGTGGGGCCCCAGCAAGGAGGGGGCAGCACCCCACTGCCCCGCGGGGTGGACAAGCCAGGTGGCGCCTAGGAGACACACGAGTGTGCCCGTTTGTGAAAAGCCACCATGCATGACATGGGCTCTGCTTTCTCTCCGGATTTTATACTTCAACAAAAAGCAGTGAACATTTCATCCAGACAGTGGGAAGCTGAGCTTCTGAACAGATGCAGCACGTGTGGCGGCTGCCGAGCAGGGGGCGAACGGGCATGAGCTGGGCCTGCCGAGTGCAGGGGCCTCACCTGCGCACACGATGTGGGCACCAGCCAGGCCAGATGAGTAGAGAGGACTCAGAGGAGTGATGGGTGGGAGGTGCCGCGGCGCAGGCTCTGCTGTGGCCCCAGGTGGAGGGGGAAGATGTAGGTGTGATCAGCATGCGTGTGCAGCTGCGTGCATGTGCGAGTGTGCGTGTGTGGCTGTGTTTGTGCAGCTGTGTGTGCACGTGCAGCTGAGTGTGTCCACATGGCTGTGTGTGTGCATGTGTAGCTGTATGTGAGGCTCAGTGTATGTGTGCCATGACTGTATATGCACATGTATGTATGTTCTGTGTGTGCATACATGTGTGTGCGACTGCGTGTGCATGTGCATCCATGTGCACATGCAGCACGTGTGTGTGGCTGTGTGTGCTGGTGTGTGGTGTGGAGAGGGCCGAGGAGCAGGACCGAGGGAGACACTGTGCGCTGCTGGGGCGCTAAAGCCTGGCTGTTTTCTGCCTTGTTAGAGGCCTGCGCTCTGCCGTGCGTCACGTTTCCCACGCTGGCGGCTGGGCAGGTGGTTGCTGCGAGAAGAGCCTGGTTCCCGCGTGCCTGCTGCCCCCTTGTGGCGTCTACGGGTGCTGCAGGGACCAGGCCCGGCTCCCCAAGAGCCACCCCCCAGCCCCTGACGGGGAGACCCTGGGCACCCTGCAACGAGGCGCCACCCCCATGGCTCCCCTCCCCACGCAGGCCTGGCAGAACCTCTGCGTGACGGAGCAACATTTCAGCCTCCTGCAGGAGCTCCCGCCCTTCCGGCTGCTCTTCCTGCACCTCTCGCGGGACAGGTGAGGTGCAGCGACACGGCCGTCCCCCTTGGAGGGCACGTCATGGGGCAGAAGCCCCGGTAGACCACCCACCCACTTCCCCCACAGTGTGCACAGCACGAATGTGGGTGGGCAAGGGCACAGGAGCCCCCTGACCTGCTCCTCCAGACCCCTGCGTGGAAAGGGGGCACTTAGACCTGGGCTGCCCATTCAGTCGGAGGGACAGTGGGACGGCGCAGCGCCTGCTCGGCTCCCAGTGCCCGTGGCATGCCCACTCCTTCGTGCCTGCTGGAGCGGGTGAGGCCAGGGTCCCGCGTCCCCGCTGTGGCACCCCCAGGGTCCCCTGGGAATCATGCTGCTGGGCACGAAGAGCTCGCCGTGTTGCCTCCAGGTCTGTTCTCTACGGGGGCGCCTATGAGAAGCCCAGATCTGTCCTTGGACCCAAAGGGAAGCAGCTGCAGTTGGGCGGTGAGTCTCCATCCTGATGAGTGCGGGGGAGGGGGGGAGGCGCAGGGGGAGAGGCAAACTCCTGCAGGCCCGGCTAGACCAACCACCCCCCCCCCAGACCTCCCGGGCCACATGCACGGCCCACCCAGCTTTGGCCTCCTCTCCATGGGCCCCTGCAGGTCTGAGTGGTATTTTTGCTTCCTCAGACCTCACCCACACAGCCTGCTCTCTGGGATTGAGGGGGGAGTGCACAGGGGTGCCCCCGCCACATGCTGAGGCTGTCTTGGGTCCGAGGGCCGGCCTGGGTGCAGATGGCAACCGCTTGTGACCCGCAGGCTTTTGCAAGGTGGCGCGGGTGGCTGTGGACCCCGGCGCCCTCTCCCAGCTGTCGGCCAGCGCCCAGCAGCTCCGGGAACAGACACGGGACATGTACTGTGAGGACCCAGCCCTGAACCCTGGCCTGGTGAGCCCCAGGCCCTACAAGGCCCCAGGATGCAGCTGCCACCCCGGGCCTATGTGGGCACTTGACAGCCTGAGGGGTGGGGCTGGCCCTCTGTGAACCCTCAGAGTCTGATGTGGGTGCACAGACAGACGCCCGAGGGCTGGGGTGTCGGGAAAACCTGTCAGTTGGGGCAGGCAGAGGGTACTGGGAGCTCGGGGGCTTAGGCTTCGGGGAGTTCCTGCACCCAAAGGTAGATGGATGGGTGCATTGGGTGGAAGAGCAGGTACAGATGGGTGCAGGGGAGGGTGGGTGCTGTGGGGACATGTGCAGGGGCAGGTGCCTGGAGGGCGCAGGGGGGACAGGGCACAGTGGGGACAGGGTGCAGTGGGGACAGGGCGCAGTGGGGCAGTGCAGGGGCAGGTGCATGAGGAGGTGCATGTGGGGTGCAGTGGAGGGAGGTGAATGGGGGGTACAGTGGAGGGTGGGTGTGTGGGGAGGTGTGTGGAAAGGTGCAGCAGGGTGGGTGCAGGGGCCTGCATGGGGCGGGGCCCTTCCGTGCTCTCAGTGGCCCCACTGGCCACCAGGCTGCTCACGGGTAAGTGGGGAGCTGGGCCCTTTTCCAGGGGTCTGCTGCCTGGGGGCCTTCTGACTTGGGGCTTGGCTGGGCTCGCGCAGGAGCTGAGCAGTGAGGCGGAGGAGAGCTTGCCGTGTAGGTTCTGCACCGTGCTTCGGCGCCTGGAGGAGTTCCTGCGGCCGGTGTTCCCGGTGCTCCGCCCCCCTGAAACCAGGTGCGCCCGCGGACCCTGATTGCGGAGACGCCTGGGCCGGGAGGCCCCTTCCCCTAGCCCTGCCCCAGGTCCTGGTCCCGCCCCTGCCCCTGCCCCTGCTCCTGCCCCTGCCCCGCCCCTGGCCCTCGCCCCTGCTCCGCCCCTGGCCCTGGCCCCGCCCCTGCCCCGGCCCCACCCACCCCCGCCCCTGGCCCCACCCCTGCCCCTGGCCCTGGCCCTGCCCCTGGCTGGTCTTGGGTCTGGTCTGGAGAGGCATCTGGGCAGGTGGAAGAGGCTGCTCCAGGGTGGTTGCGCCCTCAGGGCCGCACTGAGTTGGCGTTCTGCCCTGACCGGCGAGCGGGGGCCACACTCCCGGACCCCCAATACAAGGAGGCTCTGCAGGGGCCGCTGGGAGTCAAGACCCCCATAGTCAGCATGTGGGGGCAGAGGGGACAGGACAGGGCCACTGTTGTCTGTCCACACTCAGAGCCATGGGCCTGTGGGCCAGACACGCAGGTGTGTCCAGGAGCCCCGGAGGAGGCTGAGGCCTCTTTGCCCATGTGGGGCTTGGCTGCGTCACAGAGGAGCGTGCTGCCTGCACTCACATGCACCCCAGGACACCCCATCACCCACCCAGCATCTCTTTCTCAGGGCCGCTGGGGGGCGGGGACAGCTTGACATCTTCTAGCTGCAGTTCTGGGGCCGGCCCCAGGCAGGGGTTTCCAGAGCCTTCCCAACCTCCTTGGAACTGCAGGGTACAGGCTTCCCCATGTGTGACGGATTCGGGGAGACCGAAGGGCAGGGACAAGGACAGGAAAGCATCTCTGTTGCAAGGTGAGTGCAGGAAGCCGGGGAATCCCCCGACCCCTCCAACCCCTCAGCTGCCCGCAGCCTGCTGCCCACGAGGACCCGGCCTGGGCCACCTGCCCGATGGCGAGCCATGGGGGAGAAGCAGGTTCTCGGCACAGCCACCAAGGGCCCCGCACCCAGCAGCCCCCCCCACTCCCGAGGCAGGTGTGGCCCCCCTGCCAGCACAGACCAGCACCTGGGGGCCCCCACCCAGCAGCCCTCCCATGGGCAACCTGCGCTGGGGGTCCCCCGGACAGATGGTGCATGGTGCCCCTGCCCGCTGCGCTGGTGGCTTCTGGGTGCCTGGGCACCCTGTTCTTGCCGCCTGCTATGGGAGTTGCACTCAGCATCCCCGAAGGGTTCATTTCCATCCCCTGGTACCTGGGATTTGATGAGTCCTTGTGGTTAAAAGGACTCATTCACTCACTAAATTGTCAGTTGTCTACTTTATCTCCAACAAGGAACTTTTGAGCAGAGAAAATAGGGGTTTCCACACCTCAGTTTTGGGTTTTGGTTTTGTTGGCTTCCGGAAGTGCTGGCTGCTTCCTCCTGGCACTGGCTCCAGCTCTGTGCTCCGAGCACCTGCCCGCGCCACTCAGCCGAAACCGGCTGGAGGCTGCAGGAATCCAACCGAGTCAGCCTCCCCCTCCGGGCACTGCTGCCTTCCTGAGGCAAGCCTAGAATCCCCTTGATGCAGACGGAAAGGTCCCGCTCAGTGCTTTTTTTTTTTGGACAAACCTACAAAATCTCATGCTCTACACAAGGTTCCAAGTACTATGGGTTCGATTAAGCTGTCCACATAAGTTATATTAGGAAATGCATCAGTCAAAATATAAATTCTGTGCCAAATAAATACTTTTTGCTTGTCTCACACGTATGTTAAGGTTTTAAAATATGAATTGCCATCTATTTTCAACACCCTGCATTATTGACATTCCTTTCTTCTTCCTCATACAGAAACATTTTTAAATTTGCACCTTTAGTCACTATCATTGTACACGCTAGGCATTCCTAGATTAAACCGTCTCAGTGTTTATAGTCTTTCCTTCTGATTTTATTTGTGCCCCAGCCCTCCTTCCTCTATCATTCTCACATTCAGCTTCATTCAGTGTTCTAACATTATTCCATTACAGTTAGGTAGTATTGTGATGTCCATTTCTGAGTTTTTACAATCAGTCCTGTTGTACAATCTGTATCCCTTCAGCTCCAATTACCCAATATCTATCTCCTGATGGACTCTGTTCTTAACTGAAATTCTCCAAGTTCATTTGCTAATGTCAGTTCATATCAGTGAGACCCATGCAGTTTTTGCCCTTTTGTTTCTAGCTAATCTCACTCAGCATAATGTCCTCAAGGTCCATCCATGTTGTTAATGCTTCATGACTTTATTCTGTCTTAACAGCTGTGTAATATTCTGTCGTATGGATATACCACAGCTTGTTTAGCCACTTGTCTTTTGATGAACATTTTGGCTGTTTCCATCTCTTGGCAATTGTAAATAATGCTGCTATAAACACTGGTGTGCAAATGTTCGTTTGTGTCCTTGCCCTCATGTCCTCTAAATAAATACCTACTGAATAAATACCCGGTATTGCCAGGTCATATGGCAATTCTATACTTGGCTTCCTGAGGAACTGCCAAACTGCCTTCCACAGAGGTTGTACCATTTGACATTCCCACCAACAGTGGATAAGTGTGCCTCTTTCTCCGCATCCTCTCCAGCACCTGTCATTTTCTGTTTTGTTGATAATGGCCATTCTGGTGGGTGTGAGATGATATCTCATTGTGGTTTTTTTTTTTTTTAAAGAGAGAGGGAGGAAGGGAAGGAAAGACAGAGAAGGAAGGAAGGATGGAAGGAAGGAAGGGAGGAAGAAAGGGAAACATTTTTAAACATTTTCTTGTTTTATTATATTTTGTTTGTTTGTTTGTTTTTTACATGGGCTGGGGCCGGGAATCGAACCGGGGTCCTCCGGCACGGCAGGCAAGCACTCTTGCCCACTGAGCCACCGCGGCCCGCCCACTCATTGTGGTTTTGATTTGCATTTCCCTAATAGCCAGGGAAGTTGAGCATCTTTTCATGTGCCTTTTGGCCATTTGTATTTCCTCTTTTGAGAAGTGTCTGTTCAAATCTTTTGCCAGTTGTGTAATTGGGTTGTTTGTCTTTTTGTTGTTAAGTTGAACAATCTCTTTATAAATTCTGGATACTAGACCTTTATCTGATATATTGTTTCCAAATATTATCTCCCATTGTGTAGGCTGCCTTTTTACTTTCTTGACAAAGATCTTTGATGCACAAAAGTGTTTAATTTTGAGGAGTTCTCATTTATTTATTTATTTCTTCAGTGCTTGTGCTTTGGGTGTAAGGTCTAGGAAACTGCCTCCTATTATAAGATTTATAAGATATTTCCCTACATTTTCTTCTAAAAGTTTTATGGTCTTAGATCTAATGTTTAGGTCTTTGATCCATTTTGAATTAATTTTTGTATAGGGTGTGAGATATGGATCCTCTTTCATTCTTTTGCATGTGGATATCCAGTTCTCCAGGCATCATTTATTGAAGAGACTGTTCAGTGAAATTGAATAGAGTGTTCAGATATAGACCCTCTCATCTATGGACAATTAATCTTTGATAAGGCAGTCAAGCCAACCCACCTGGGACAGAACAGTCCCGCTCAGTTTTAAGCTAAAGTTTTATTTTTACATACATTAAATTAGACTAAACAAGGACCCACGCCCACCCCCGTGGCTCCCTGCAGGGCGCATCTTGGGCCTAGGGCAGCCTCTCTGCAACCCAGGCTGGGGTCTGGCCTCTCCCACCTCCCCACGCCAGGGTGGCCGCCGGGCCAGACCACCGCAGCTCCCGGTGGCAGGCCCACCCCGGACCCCTGAGGCCAGGCCTCCCCAGGAGCAGGTGTGCAGGGGTTTCAGGCGCTCTGCTCCCAGCCACCCCTTCCGCAGGCCAGTCCGAGCCCCTGGGGGACGTCATCCTCATCGCAGACAGCCACCTTCTGGAGCTGCCGTTGGAAGGCCTCTCAGTGTTTGACGAAGGGACAGTTTCCTCCGTGTCACGCGACTTTTCACTGCAGATGCTGTGGAATCGACTCCACAGGGAGGAACCAGGTAGGAGCTGTCCCAGCACGTTAAAATAGAAATGCTTGACTTTCTTTCATGATAAGAAGCCCCTTCCTGTCAAACTCAGTTGTCAAAGGTAGCAGTATTTTCCCAGTTGCTCCTCCCCCCAGGTACTCCTCCCCTCAGGTGCTCCTCCACCCAGGTACTCCTACCCTCAGGTGCTCCTCCCCCCAGGTACTCCTCCCCTCAGCTGCTCCTCCACCCAGGTGCTCCTCCCCCAGATGTTCCTCCTGCCAGGTGCTCCTCCCCCCAGGTGCTCCTCCCCTCAGGTGCTTCTCCCCCCAGGTGCTCCTCCCCTCAGGTGCTCCTCCACCCAGGTGCTCTCAGGCGTGCGAGGTACCTGTCAGTGCTGAGCATGCAGTGAGAGCAAACCCATCGCTGTTCTTGCTGTCGTGGAACTTTTACTCCAAAGGATGGTCAGGTGGTAAACAGCCCATCACACGATAGTCACTCATTTTCATGAGAAGCAACAGGGGAGAATCTGGAAGGGGACGCAGACCTGGGTGGGGGCAGGTAGGGGCCATTGGGGGCTCGGGGCTGGGGCTGGTGACACTGCCGTGTGCAACCTGTGAGCGTGTCCAGCTACGCAGCTGTGGGAGATGCGCTTTTCTGCGTTGTGCGGAGCTTCCGGAAGGGGATGTGATCGAGGAATAGACCACACTTCTCCTGTCTGAGAGAGGAGCAGGGACTGCATTTACCCTCCTGCAGAAACCCCTGCACTGACCAGACAAGATGGGTGAAATCCCAGTTTCCAGGCATTGGCCACCAGAGGAGAGACGAGCAAGGGCCCCATCTGCTGCCTGGGGGGCTCAGCACAGTGCGGGGGGAGGGGCAGCCAGGCCTGTGGCCACCCCGTGAGCAAGGGCACTGAGAAATCAGAGGAGAGAGCCCCCCAGAGAGGGCTCCATGCAGGGCACCCCAAAGCCTGTGGGGGGAGCTGGTCAGTGCACATTTGGGAGGAGGCGACCCAAGGCCAGCTAAAGAAACATCTAGAAGGAGGAGCGCCCGTTCAAGGCTGCCAGCAGCTTGCGTTCCCGTCGGCCGGAGTGGAGGCCTCGTGGCTCACGGTCTTGAGCCGCCCGAGCAAGGTGCTGCCTAGGGTGTGAAGGCTCCAGGCCCCAGGCAGGACTTAGAACTGAGCCTTAAGGGCTCACGTGGTCTCCAAGTCACCCAACCATATCCCAGAGCAAAGCTCGGGAATATTCACGGGATAACCCCCAGGGTATGGCATCCACTCAGGAGCTGCCAAGTCGCAGAGAAGCAGAAGCCACGGTCCAGGAGGAGGAGAGTCAGTCGACAGAAGCACGCAGAGGTGGCACAGATGATCGGTCAGTGGACAGGCCGTGACAGTTCTCACAGCCACGGCACGCACGCTGCCAGGGTGAGGAGGGTGGGGCTGTTAAATGGAGGTGTGAGAGGGACAAAGGAGACCCCACCCGCTCCTGGGACGAGAAATGCATGGCACGACATTAGCAGCAGATGAGATGATGTGGAAGAAAGGAATGCAGCAGAAACTGTCCAAAATGAAACAGTTACTACGAAAAGACTGACAAAGTTAACAGAGCCTTTCTGAGCTGGGGGTCAACTTCAGACAGCCTAATATACTTGTCATTGGAATCCCCTAAAAGAGGGGCAGAAAAATATTTGAAGTCATAGTGTTCATCAGATTTTCCAAATTTGATGAAACTATAACCCCACACGTTGGAAAAGCTTGGCACCCCCTGCAAGGACACGAAAACGAGGCCTGCCAGAGACACGTGCCTTCAAGCCAGTGAGTGACAATGAGAATTATTTGAAACAGCTCAAGAAAAATGGCACATTATGGTTCAAGGAACAAACTCAGAGTGTCAGCAGACTTCCGGATGGAGTGACGTCTGTGCATAGTTGGATGAAAAAAACTTGTCGGCTTAGATATTTTTGAAAATAACTTTCAAAAACAAAAGCGAAATAAAGACATTTTCATATACAGAAGAAGTGAAAGAATTAATCACCAGTAGACCGGCGCTGCAAGAAATGTTAAAGGAACGCCTTCAGCAGGAAGATATTATGGAAATCTACAAAAGCACAAAGAACTAGCATGAGAGATGGTAAATAGGTGGATATTTTAAACTTTCTTATTTTTAAAATCTCTTCAAAAGAATGGTGACTGTTTAAAGCAAAAAGAGAACTGTGCTGTGGGTTGATGCATTTGTAAAAGTCCACGTGTAACCCAGCGGCCTCTCCCCTGTGAGGGACGTGGCCTGCCCGCCCCAGGGCGCCTGCACTGCGCACGGGGGTTCAGCACCGGCTGAAAGTCAAACTAAAGATAAAGGAACGCGTGTATTAAAAAGCTTAAAACAACCACACATACACACACACACACGCACACACACAGACGTGCAGGCACACGCGTGTGCGCACACGCGCATACACACAGCGTCAGAAGTTTGAACCTGTGAATCACCTGAATCCTTTTCATTTTGCTTGTTTTGTGGCTCGGCTCAGGGTCTCCCTTCTTCCATGTCGCGTGCCTTCTGCCGATCCTGGGCGAGAGCCCCAGAAATGGCGATTTGATAACGTTGGTTTTGTTTTCTATATTCTACTGATTTTCTAATTGTTCTTTGGTGATTGATCACAATGGAGTTAAATTAGAAATAAATAGCAGAGATTTCTATAAGATCTCCAAATACTTGGAAGCTAAATATACTTCCAAAAAATGTATGGGTGAAAGAATAAATTAAAAGTGACATTTGAAAATATCCTGAACTGAATGAAAATGAAAACACAACATATCAAAGTTTATCTGTGGTTAGAGGGAATTTATGTAACAAAAGGCCTGTAATAGAAAAGAAGAAAGGCCTCTACTTCCACCTTCAGAAATGAGAAAAAGAAGAACAAATTAGACCAAAATAAACAGAAGGAAAGATATGATAAAATAAGAACAAGGATCTATGAAATACAAAACAGAAAATTGTAGAGAAAATCAATGAACCAAAAGCAGATTCTTTGAGAACAATAAAATTGATAAACCTCCACCCAGGCTGACCAGTAAAACGAAGAGACAGATCACCAAAGCAGATACAGATGACATCACCATGCATTTCAAAGAAAATAAAACATAATAGGCAAATGTCATGAATGATTTTATGCCGATACATTGGATGACTTAGATGAAATGGACAAATTCCCTGAAAGATGCATGTTCCTAGCTCACCCAGAAAAGGAACAGAAAATCCTGACAGTCGCGCGCTCCTGAAGGAAGAGGCATCGTAGTTTAAGGTCTTCCCCAGGGCAAACCCGCATCCTGCGGACGAGGCCACTTTGCGCTCGTGCCCGGCCCCTGCAGCGGTGGCCACCCTGCAGCCCTTGGAGCACCCAGGGGTGGGCCTGTTGGTAGGCAGTGGCCGTGGGGGATGAGGGGGTGTTTGCAGAGACTCTCCAGGCTCCATCCCACCTGCGCCCCTTCCCAGGCACAGGGGCAAGCTCCCTGCTGTGTGTTTTTTGATAGTGGTAGGGCTCTGTTCGTTTCCTAAGGCTGACAGAGCACCTGCTTCCCCTAGCTCAGGGGGCAGCTGGCGACCCCAAGGTGTCAGCTGGTGCTACCTCTGGGGGCCCAAGGGGTTTTCCCCAGCTCCGGCGGCCGTGGCCGTCTGCCACGCCTCTGTCTCCATGCCCAGGTTCCCCTCTTCTTACCAGGACACGTGGTAGTGATTGCGGGGACCCCTCCCGCCTGACATCATCCCAACAGTCTCACCTGCAGAGGTGGTGTCTGCAAGGCCACCTCCGCGGGTGCCTGCTTAGGGCGTGGGGCGTCTTCTGGGGCCCAGAATTCAACCCACGGCAGCACGCAATTTAGCAGATTAAGGGGGGAACAGTAGAGTAGTGCCGAAGAGAGAGAGGGGAGGACACGATAACATATGAGCAAAATACAGTAAAGTAAAAACAAAGCCATAATGGAAAAGGCCTACAAAGACAAAAGTCAGTGGTTTGGGGAAAACAGATACATTTCCTTGAGAATGATCACGGAAGAAAAAGAGAAGGCACAAGTGAACGCTGTAGAATAAAAAGAGACGAACTACAGATGCATCCTAGATGTAAAGGGCAATGACTGTTGTGAACAACTTTGTGCCAAAACAGTCAAAAATTAGCAAAATAGACAAAGTCCTAGAATAGTCCCACTCGGAGACTCAAGGAAAGAAAGCATAAACAGTCTTACAAGCAATAAAGAAAGGAAATCAGTAGATGCAAGCCCTCGCACAAAGGATGTTCTAGTTTGCCAGCTGCCGGAATGCAATATACCAGAAACGGAATGACTTTTAAAAAGGGGAGTTTAATAAGTTGCTAGTTTACAGTTCTAAGGCCGAGAAAATGTCCAATCAAAGGCATCCATCCGGGGAAAGATACCTTGGTTCAAGAAGGCCGATGTTCAGAATTTCTCTCTCAAGTGCAAGGACACGTGGCGAACATGGTATCATCTGCTAGCTTCTCCTGGCTTCCTGTTTCCTGAAGCTCCCCGGAAGGCATTTTCCTTCTTCGTCTCCAAAGGTCGCTGGCTGGTGGACTCTGCTTCTCGTGGCTACGTCGTTCTGCTTTGCCCTCTCTGAACTGCTTATTCTCCAAAATGTTTCCTCTTTTATAGGACTCCAGAAACTTCTCAAGACCCACCCAAATGGGTGGAGACGTGTCGTCACCTAATCCAGTGTAACAACCACTCTTGATTGAATCACATCTCCACGGAGATGGTCTGATTACAGTTTCAAACGTACAGTGTTGAATAGGGATTATTCTGCCTTTACGAAATGGGATTTATATTAAAACATGGCTTTTCTAGGGGACATGCATCCTTTCAAACCAGCACAAAGGATATGCTAGTTTTTCCACTGGATTCCAGCAAACCTTCCAGAAAGGTCATGTCTTCTTCCACAGTGTCCCTGACCAGAGCAGGGCGCTGGCCCCCCAGGCTCACGGGGACAGCTCTGGAAGGGGCCAGCAGCCGTCCTCCCAGCTTACCTGACCCTCTGCACATGGTGGGGAAGCCCCGCGGTCAGCGGGACAGGACGGGACCAGCCCACCTTGTAAAGGGCCCTGGCGGGGGGGTGTGCCTGAAGGTGGGTGCAGATGGGGGCCTCGCCCGGTGCCGTTTCGGAGAGTGGAAAGGAAGAAGAGCCCCCATTACCCTCGGCGAGCTGCCTGTGCAGTGGAACGTCTAGCAGCATCACACCCATGGGGGGGGCGGGACATCGTCACCCCCACGAAGGGCACTGACAGCCTCTCAGCAGCAGGGACCAGCGGGGAGCCTGGCACTGGGGTTGGGCGGCTGCCGCAGGCCAACTGGTGGGTGCCCAGTGTGGTGTGTGTGGGTGCCAGCTGGCCTGGGAGCCCCGGGGGCTCTTCCTTCCCAAGGTCTCCTGGCCCTGGACTCTGGCCTGATGGCAGCCTGTCCACGCGGGAGATGGTCCACGCAACCTGACAGCAAACAGAGCCTGCATCCCCCACTTCCTCTCCTTGTCCTTAGCAGAAGGGGGCATGAAGAAGGAGAGCAGGGGCAAGGACCCCAAAAGGAGAAGTCCCGCAAAGAGGGGCCGCAAGGTAGCCCCGCTGGCCAGGGCGGGGCGGGGCGGGGGTGCTGCGTCACGGGTGCCCCAGCACAGCCCCCGCCCTGCCGTTCCAGAGCAGCTTGCCCCGCGTCATCCCCCCGGACTGCATCGTCATCGACGCCGACAACTTCAAGTGTATCCTTTGGCGGCCGGGTCCCTGGGTGTCTGGGGCGGCCCAAGCCCCCCATTCTCCTTAACTGGGCCCCCAGTTGTCGTGGACCCCTACGAGGAGGCTGAGGGCCCAGGTAAGCTTTCCAGCCCCGTCCTGGGCACGTGCTGACCACGTGGGGGCGGGGAGCGGGGGCCCTGCACAGCTGCGTGCGGCCCAGCGCCCTCCCTCCGGCCCCGGGTGGGACCAGCTCTGGCCTTTCTACTCCCGCTAAAGTGGTCGGTTTTGTGAGATGCTCGGCCGCAGGGCAGGAAAGAGGCATGTCCACCCGCACTGGACGCCCGGGAGGCAGCGGGCAGCGGACGGGAGGCCAGCCAGGACATGTGGTCACGCTGAGGTCCACTGGGCCCAGGGAGGTCACAGAGGTCTACTAAGGTCACTCCAAGGTCATCCTGAGCTCCACTGAGCTTGAATGGAGGTCACATGAGGTCACGCCAGCTCACCACAGACCTGCCTGTCACGTGTCACGAGGGGTCCATGTTTTCTCCCCGTTCAATTCTTGTTGCAGAAATTCTCACTCCCGTCTCTGTGACCCGGGACATTTTAGAAAGATTCCGAGACACGTTCACGTCCCGATGGGTTGGACATCTGGGAAACAAGCATTTTCCAAGGTGTGGATTTGTGTCCCGAGGCCACCGCCAGGGTTGGTGGCTTCACTGAGCTGACAGGGGCATCTGCGTCGAGGCCGCGCCCCCAGCCCCAGGTCCCCAGTCCCCTCCGCCAATCGGCCGCTTGGCCCCTCCCCTCAGGTCAGGGTCCCCGGATTATTTTCTGTGAACCCCACACATCGGCTCCAGCCTCACTTCTCCTCTGGCGCCAGCCCCTTGGTCAGCGTGAGCCCCTCTGCACGTGAGGAATTTGGGGCACAGGGCTCACCTTTGCCCGCAGTCACAGCACACCAGGCAGCCTCCTCTTGGGGTTTCTGGGCTCTGCGCACCCCACGTTCCAGACACACCTGGAGGCCCTCTGTAGCCCCCCTCTCTCCGTGCCCCACGTGCCCCGCAGCCGGGCTGGGCGGATCCTCTCCCCACTGCCCATGGCCGCTCCTTCCAGAACCCTGGTTCCACAGCCCCCCTCAGACCGCTCCTCCTCCCCAACTGTGCCCTGCTGACCAAGACACATTCCTCTGCCCAGGCCACGGGCCGGGTCACCGCTGTCGGGTCCTGTTGGGCACAGCAGCATGAGAAGTCCTTCACTGGTAGCAGGACCATCTCGCGCCCCCACTGGGCACGTTACGTGCCCTGGCACTGCCCCTGCCCTGCAGCAGCCCCTGCTCATTACCGCCCAGCCCTGCTCCCCGTGCCTCCCCAGCACACTCCGGCTCTCTCCTGCCCCATGCCCGCTGCACCCCGCCCCTGACATGGGCACCCCTTCTGCCTGGGGACCCAGAATGGGAGGGAGAGGCTGCCGGCACAGAGGCTGGGGCCACGTGACCCGTCCTGCCTGCTGAAGGTGGGCAGGTGCTGCCAGCCAGGCTGGGGACTCCTGACTTGCGGTACCCAGCATGTCCACAGCTCAGCCAGCATGGCCCCCAGGCACCTGCCCACATGAGAAAGGAGAACAGGAGCCCGCTGGCCCCAGGGTGGGGGGAGGGCGCTCACCCCCCAGAGGGCTTTGCTCTAAGGGCGTTCCCCCATGGCTCGCCCACTCTCCTCCCATGCAAAGCCGAGCACTCAAGGACAGGTTCACATGAGGGGCCGTCCCTGGCTGTCCTTGGCCTCTGGCTGTCCATGGCCCCCATGGCCATCCGTGGCTGCCTCCTTTGCTCCTCTGTGTGGCACCCTGCCCCACGTTGGGCCACGCGCCTGTTGCCTGCCCTGCGCCGACCTCTTAGCTGGGCGCCCCTCCCTGCAGCCAGGCCGAGTGGGAGCAGCTTCTGGGCAGCTGCCACGGCTTCTTCTTCTACGGGATGGAGAGCTTCCTGTCGCACATCCTAGTGGAGAGGCTCGTCGCTATGAACCTGCAAGGTGCGGGGGCCCCACACCCTACCGGGACTGTGGGCACAGATGCTCACGCCAGGCAAGGCCACCCAGCCACCTGCAGCAAAGGGATGGACGGAAGGGTCGGGGTCCCTGGGGCAGGCACGGCAGGCCCAAGCCTTCCCGGGTCTCGCCCAGCACACCCCCTTTGCTGCTCAGAGACCAGAGCAAGGGCCAGCAGCCAGGCAGGGCAGGGCTCAGGAAGGGACACCTGCCAGGCTCCGCCCCAAGAGTCTCTGGGAAGACACAGTCACAGCCTCTCCCAGGGTCTTCCAGTCTGAATTGGGGGGTGCTCTGGCCTGATGTGACCCTGGTGATCCCTGGTGACCACGACAGCTGTGCTCAGCCCAGGTCTCAGGGACAGAGATGGTGCCACAGGAGGTGGGCAGGGCGGGCAGTCCTGGCTGGAACGGGCGAGGTGCTGTGGGCAGACTTGGAGGAGGCTGCAAGGGTGACGGTGGCATGCAGACTCCCAGGTGCGCTACCGCACTCATGCAGGCCAAGGAGCCACATGCCAGGGGCTCTGCAGTCCAGGGGTGGCTGAGGCCACAGGCCCGGACAGAGCAGATGTGGCAGCCTCCTCCTTGTGGGGCTGGGCAGAGTTGCAGGTGTCTGCAACCCTCTGAGCGCCACGGAGATATGTGCCTGCCCCCAGAGGGAGTGCCAGCTGGTCAGGCCCTGGCTGGTGCAGGCAGAGGCAGGAGGACCTCTGTGCATGTCTCCTGGGGCCTCGGGCCATTCCCAAGGGCCAGCAGTGGAGGCCCAATACGAGGCTCCTACCCCCCACCCCCAGCCGGCTCGGGGTCCCCCAGAGCAGATGGGGGTCAGAGGGCCAAGGAGCACCCCACCCCAGCCAGAGGCACCAAAAGCCGGCTCCTGTCCTGGGGTGCAGACCCAGGCCTCACCCCCAACAGCCTGGGCCTGGGCGTTCCCGACCCCCAGAGAGCAGCAACCCTGGGCCAGCAGGCTCCTCCCATGCTGGGACCAGGCGAGGGTAACCAGCGCATCCTCTCCTGGTGGTGGGGGCTGCCCCCACATCTCTCCCTGGTGGGGCGCTTTAGGACTCCCAGCGCAGGCTTCCTGTCATCTCCTACTGTCCAGCACTGGCCCCTGAAGGGGTCTCCAGAGACCACCAGAATGGTGTGGACATGGGCAGAAGCAGGTCCCAGAGAGGGCTGGTGGACGCTGACCCTGGGCTGGTTCCTTGGAGCCCTGCCTACCCGACCTGAGCCCCGCCCACCTCAGCCCAACCCCACCCTCCACAGCCTGAGCCCCGCCCACTGCAGCCCAAACCCCACCCTCCACAGTCTGAGCCCCGCCCACTGCAGCCCAAACCCCACCCTCCACAGCCTTAGCCCTGCCCACTGCAGCCCGAACCCCACCCTCCACAGCCTGAGCCCCGCCCACTGCAGCCCGAGCCCCACCCACCACAGCCCAAACCCCACCCTCCACAGCCTGAGCCCCGCCTTTGTGTCCTCTGCTTCCTGCAGAGTGCCAGCTGGTGGTCCTTCTGGACCTCATGTGCTCCCGGAGCAGCATGCGGCGTCACCTGGAGCTGGCCGAGACCAAGAGGTACTGGGTCTCCCAGGGGCGGGGCAGGGTGGTGATGGAAGGGGACCTGCTGGGGGTGGCTGGTAGGGTCCTCCCAGCCCGTGGGGGCTCCCGCTCCGGGGCCTCTCCTATCTGCCGGCGTTTCCAAGGGCAGTTCCCGGAGGCCCCGGGGAACAGGCGGGCTACAGCGTGGCGGGCCCCTGGCGCCGCTCACGGCCGGTCCCCGCAGTGCCCTGCAGCTGTCTTTGGAGGCGCCCCTGCCAGCGGCCATGCTCCTGAGCCTGGTGGGCGTCCGCAGCGTCCTGGCGACCCAGTGGCCCACGTCCCTGCAGGACAACGCCACGCGGGCCGGCGTCCTGTGGGAAAGTGAGCGGGAAGGGGAGCGGGGGCTCGGGCTGCAGCCACCCCAGGCTGGACCCGTCTGAGGGACGTGTCCTCCCCAGACCTGCTGGCCGCGGGGAAGCCGACCGGGAGAGCCGTCCGGCTGCTTCAGAAGATGGGGAGTGAGGACGTGGCTATCCGAGGTAACGGGGACCCTCTCTCGGCTATTATTGTGCTGCCCTTGGGCCCGCGAATGCCCGCTTTCTCCACACCCCCGGCCCGGCCGTGGACAGGGGCCTCCAGCAGGTGGGCGTCTGCGCGGCCCGGGCCACTGGTCTGCTCGAAGCCCAGGGGCCCGCTCCGGAAGCAGGTGCAAAGGCCAGCGCCACCTGGGGCCACTAGTGCCAACCAGTGAGGGCCAGCCACGGGCACTGCCAGGAATACCGGGGGCGCCGCTGGCCAGGCCGAGGCGGATCCCACCGGGACCGGAAGGCGCAACGCTGAATACTGGAGCGTCTGGGGTCTGTCCACATCGCGAGTGGAGTTCTCCCTCCCCGCCGTGGGTCTGGGCCTTCCTGGCCTGCGCCTGCTCGTGGGCAGATGGTAACATGGGCAGCACCAACGGGAGGCACGGGGGCCTGGCCTGACCTGGACTCCATGCAGGGGCTCGGCTTGGGCCGCCTGCCCTCAAGCTCAGGGCCTGCACCCACCTTTCGGGAGGGGGTGGACCCCAAAGGCCGTGCACACACTTTGGGTTGCCAGGCTGGGGCCAGAGCACCTTGGCCTCCCTGCTTGCCCACCTTGGGTCTTTGGCTGGGCAGTAGGCATCCTGGGGCGGGGGGGCAAGGCCACCCTCGTGGCGGGGCAGTGATGAGGCCCTGAAGGGGGGTCGAGGTCTCCCTGATGGGGGGGTGAGGCCCCGTGGGCCCCGTGACCCCTTCTGCACAGCCGTCTGACTGGGCCCCTGCCTCTCTCCTCAGCGCTGTCTCCGTGCACCTCCAGGGACCAGCTGGCACCCCGAGCTCCGGCTCCACAGCGGTCGTTCCGTGGGTCTGAGCGGCTCCCGGCCACCCTGGGCCTGGTCCTGTACGGGCTGCCGCACCTCGCCATTGGCTAGTGCCCGCCGCTTCCCCAACCCTGCCGCCCCAGGCTCGGCCCCTCCCAAGAGCCCCCCACCAAGCCCCTCCCCGCTTGTTGCCCAGTTTCCCCGCAGGCCCCTGCCTGGCTGCGCCCCGTCCGCGTCCCCAGCCACACCCCAGCCACACCCGCGCCCCCCACCGCCCGGCCCTGTTCTGCCTCTCACACAAATAAACCTGTTCCCGCCACACGCCAGGGTCTGGTCGAGGGTCTCTGTGCACAGTGGCGTCAGAGCTCCTGAGCCTGGGATCCAGTGTGAGTGGCCGCGCTCCATTGCCCCATAGAGACCTCCGAGGGCCCCGGCCCCCCGACAGCCGCCCAAACCCGAGGGGGTGGGCAGACAGCAGTTGAAGCCACCAGGCAGCCGGCTTCCCTCTCTGGGGGCAGGGGAGGGGCTGGGGCCAGCGCCTGGGGCAGTGTGTCTCTGTCCTGTGCTTCTGGCAGGTCGGGGCCGCGGCATCTGGGCTCGGGGTGGGGGGGTGCAGCAGCGTCTCTGGGATCCCCTGGCCCCGGAATCCTCTCCTGTCCCTCTGCCACAGATGGTCCCAGCCGAGGGGAACGGCAGGCAGAGCCCAGGATGCGTGCGGCATGGGGGTGGACAGGTGCCACATGCACTCTGCACCCTCTACCTCGCAGCCAGCTCTGCTGCCTTGGGTCAATGATTTTCCTCGACCACGTGAGGTGGGGGACGCAGAGACCGAGGAGGCGTCAGGCTGAGGGCCGCCTTGGGCTGCCGAGGGCCCCCCTGCTTGCAGGCCCTACGGCTCCCAGCGCCCCCCACACCCAGCCCCAGTGCCCGCTACCCAGCACCCTGCAGCCCGTTGAGGGCCGCCCGCCTGGGCCCTGGTCCCACATGTCCAGCAGGACGCAATGGAGAGGACTGGCTGCCCTGCCACCCCTAGGTTTCACCGGGGCCTGGGGGTGGCCAAAGAGACGAGGCCTGGGAAGGTGCCTGTGGCCACCCCCAAGCCCTGTCCTTCCAGCCAGGCACCACCAGCCCTGGGCCTGGGGGCTCAGTGATCCTGAATGAATGAATGAATGAATGAATGACAATATGCCCTTGGCCAAACCTGACTGAAGCCAGGGAGGGAGCCTCGAGGCCCTGAGGGCTGCAGGGAAAGCAGAGGAACTACAGGGCTCAGGAAGAGCCCGAGAGTGCCCTGAAGGGGCCCCCCAGGGGTGGGTGGGCATCGCGGTCACCAAAGCTGGGCGTGTGGAACTCCGTCTCGGTCACTGCAGATGGGACAAGCCCCAGGAGAAGCCTCAGCCGGGGTGGGGGCAGGACAGAGCAGGGCCTCCCCTGGCGTGGAGCTCATTCTGAGTTAGAGACCCGGGTCTGGGGCTGGGGCTGGAGCAGACGTCCTGCTGGCCTGGGGGGACTGGAGTCAGTGAGCAGCCCCTGGACCTTGGGGGAGGGCTGGTCCCCAGAACCCCGCAAGGTGCAGGGACACCAGCTCTGGGGGCACCTAGGAGCGTCTGGGCTCTCCTGGCCTGCCAGCACCACCCCACGGGCTCTGAGTGCAGACGAGGAGGCCGCGAGAAGTCGGTACCCCCAGCGAGGGCCTGCGGAGTTCTGAGCCTCCACGCACCTCTTGGGCCACGTCGCCCCAAGACCAGAGCCGGCGCCTCAGACCCGAGGGTGCAGGGGCCTGGCGTCTCCAGCCACCAAGCCCTTGGTGCCCGGCCCCAGCCCCGGTCTGCAGACTTCCAGACCACACGAGGCTCAGCCCTGCCCACCTGGGCTGTGAGGTCACCTCAAGGACATGTGAGGACCTCGGGCGTTAGGACGCGGGTGGGAACCTTCTCTGCCCGACCTCAGCTGGAGACTGGAGGGCCAGGCCGTGTGGTTGCAGCCTCCATCTTAATTCGCAGGGACCTGGTGCGGCCTGCTGGGCTGGGATGCAGGACCGTGTGCACAGACGCATGGAAAAGGCACAGATGGAGACGCGACGAGACTTCAGGGCATCATCGCAACCTGGATCCAAACAGCCAAAATGAGGACAGCGAGACCCAAGTGCTGCCGAGAGCGTGCGCCCACGCTTTACTGCCACGGCCTGGGAAGGCAGCGCGTGGTACCTCACGGAGCACCTCGTGCAGCCGCAGAACCCAGGAGCTGCTCTGGCACCTGTCCCTGAGAGTTGGAGACCTCTGCCCACTCGGAAAGCTGTTCACGAATGTTTCCACCAGCTTCATTCAGAATAGCAACCCCAATGAGTCCAGCAGGCAACGGCAGCCCCAGCCCCACTCTCTGTGGGGGCCTGCCCGGGAGGCTGAGGAGCAGACCCTGAGGGCTCGGGCAGTGGGCACCCAGCCTCTCCCACAGCGCTGTGGAGGGCTGCCCACGCGCAGGGGCCTGCATCAGCGTCCGGATCCGCTTCTGCCCCGAGGGACAGCGCCGGGTGTCACTGCTGGAGGAGGGGCAGAGGGCGCCGGGCGAGTGTCTCGGAACTTCCGTGATTATCTCAGCATGAAAGGAAAAAATGAATAAAGACGCACGTCTTTGATCATATTGAGAGCCGGCGCTTCTCTTTTTTGTTGGAAGGTTTTTCCTTTTCTCAAATACATACATATACTTGTCCAGTTTAAAAAAAAAAAAAGCTGACTAATGACCAAGGAATAAATTCGAATGGGAGCAGCATCGGAAATATGAGCTTTCTTCTAGAAAGATGTTGGCACGCATCCAAACAACAAGAATAAAAGCTTCTGGAAATATTTCATCTCTGCGGCCTCCCATTTTTTACCTGAGGCCACGTCTGCCGCGTGAGAAATACCCGGCAGTGAGCGCTGCTCATGCATCAAAGGCGCTAAAATAACTTTCTGAATTATGTGCCGGCAACATAACAAATCACATTATCAATTAGCTTCTAATACGGTGGTGGCATTCTGTAATATATTCAAGCGGGGAAGAATTGCCGAGGTTAAATTTATGTAACCCTAAAAACTCTACAGAGAAGAAAGATCACTCGGAATTTATTGGTGGAAACAGGAGGCAGAAGGGAGCCTGGATGGCAGCGGCGGCGGGATGGGCGCTCCAGCCGGCGTGCGAGCAGCACCGAGGGACACCAAGGGGCACCGAGGGTCCAGAGTCGAGGGCTCTGGGCCTGGGGCTGGAGCAGGGAGCGCGGGGCTGTGTGGGGGTTGGGGGTCGTCCCTGGCCTCTCCCCGTGCGCCGTCCGCCCCCGTGGGGGGGGGCAGGGGGGGCTCCAGGCCCTCGAGGCTGCCCGCGCCCACCGTCAGTCACCTTTTAAAATGTCAAGTTCTTCATTTATGTCCTGGAAATCGTGACTTTAACATTTTAGTGACAGTACATTTTGTTGTAGGAAGTTTGGAAAATACAAAAAAGAAGGAAAGGAGCCCGTCTCACGCGGGGAACTCGCGCTGGGTCAGCCACTTCCTGTGCTACAAGATTTTGTGTTGTAAGATTTTCAAATCAGAGTCTTTGCTAGTAGCACCCTTTACCCTCAAAATAAGCTGCCTGCAGATGCAAGAGGCCGTATAAAGCGTGTGGGATTCCCCAGGGGAGAAGCGCCTCAGCCCCGGGGAATCTCAACATGAGCCCCGGGGGGCTGGTCCTGCGGGTGCCAGGTTAGGCTGGGGACTGGGGGCTGGGGGCCGGGGGCCACGGGCTGCAGGGGGCTGGGGGCCGGGGGTCGCAGGGCACCAGGGGCCGGGTGCTGCGGGGTGCCAGGGGCTGGGGCCCGCAGGGGGCCAGGGTGGTTGGGGGCTGGGGTCTGGGGCCTGCGGGGCGCCGGGGTCCGGGGGCTGTGGGGAGCTGGGGGCTGCAGGGGGCCAGGGGTCATGGGCTGGGGGCCAGGGTCCGTGGGGGGCTGGGCGCCGGGGGGCGCCGGAGCACCAGGGGCTGCGGGGGGCCAGGGGTCAGGGGCCAGGGGCTGTGGGGGGCCGGGGGTCGGGGGCTGGGGACTGGGGGTGCGGGGGCGGGGGGCAGGGGTTGTGGGCCGTGGCCCGGGGCTGTGTCTCCACCTCCTGGGCTGGGAAAGTGGTGACGGGGTGAGTGGAGATGCAGCAGGGTAGGTGGGCCTGGGTCTGCAGCCAAGTGACCCCTCCCCTTGGTCCAGGAAGCTTGGGTCAGGTCCTCTGCTCCCGCCTGCCCACTGCCTCAGGACACATCACCTGTGAGATGGTCAGAGCCGTGCCCACCTCTGAGGGCCCGGGGCCTGCCTGTCCTCGTGGAACCCTCACGGACCAGCCCCCTGGAGCCTGTTCAGGGCCTGGTGGGCTCGTCTCTGCTCCTCTCCCCAGGCCGGCCACTCTGAACGTCAACTGCACGGCGCGGAGGAGGGTGGGTGCCTGGTCCCCCCGCCCGGGCGTGGGCGCTCACTGCCTGGGCACGCTCCAGGCTTCCGTGGCGGGCCAGGGCTGCCCACGGCTGCCCACCCTCCTGGGACCCCCACCCGCCCTCCCCCTCCCCCGCGCTGCTCCTGCAGGTGATTCCCGAGGGCAGCTCCAACAGGCCTTTCAGATTGATTTGGATTAAGAAATTAGGCAGGTTAATAAAACTAAAATGCTCACAGCCTCTTGTATATCAATTTCTATTAAGTTGCTTCATCCAATACTGGTCTGTAATAGTTTAATTTTTGTATTAAATAATTAAAACTCTATTTTCAGTTGCGGTGAACAATTGTTTTCGTTAATGATCTTCCTGGAGGAGCCAGTAATTTTATATCTTGTAAAAATGATTAAATGGCATCATTAGCCCATATCTCTGCAATATAACTCAGCAACTTCGAGCAAGGCCATTTGTATTCAATTAGCGCTGCCTGGCGTTGGGGCAGACAGAATCACCTCACGCCACGCGCGGCCCAGTGTCCTCCCGTTTTATGATGACGATGATGAAGATAGAAACAACCTGTTTAATTACCCCATTTCCAACAGGGAAATCAATTTTCAATATGTCTTCACCTTACAATAATAAAAAAAAGAAGGCCCGTTTCCCTGGGAAGGGCAGGCCGGGTGGCGCTGGCAGCAGGGGGGCTCTGGGCTCCTGCCCCCCACAACGTGCCTCCCAAAGGGCCACCCCCAGAGGGCCCCTGGCTAACTTGACCCGGCCCTCAGGCACCTCCCGGCAGGCCGCAGCCTCCTGCAGTGGGTGCCCCGGAGCCTCCCTTTGGGCTCAGCAGGTCCTGGGGGGACTATGGCCCCCAGCTCCTCTCCCCAGCACCGCCAGCACCGGCCCAGCCTCCTGGCCCCCGGCTCACTCCCGGGGCCCCATGCGGACCCCACAGCCCCCTGAGCCCGCCCCTTGGGAACTGACTACAGTAAAGTTCCGGAAGGTGTCCTGGAGTGGACGGCCACAGCCTGGCCGTGCTCCTTTGTCAGGGGATTCGAGGGGCGCGGGGCACTCAATCACAGCGCGGCCGGGGCAATCTCACTGTCTGACGTTTTTATCACAGCTAGCTGAGGCCGGAGAGAGGCGGCGAGATTGATGCCCCACGCTGCAGCTAATGGCGGGATGGAGCTGGTGGGCCAAGTTGCAGGGGCACTCTTAAATTTTCCTATTATGGATTGTAATTATTTGTGACAAGAGGTGGCTCTAAGATAATAAGGGGCAGCCGCCGTCCTCGCCCAGTGCCCCGGGTCTGGCACCCCCCCTGTCCCCACCATGTCCTGCATCTTGGGGAGGGCACGGGGGCATGTGAGGGACTGAGGGCCATTTGCCTGGGGGGGGGGGGCATGGGGCAATTCTGCCTGAGTCTCAGGACCCTCCTCCCCCCCGGAAGCTTTTTTCTGGAACACGGTCCACCGTGGGCACAGGCCCGTCCCCCACAAGAGCTGCAGCGGGGCCCCGAAGTGAAGCAGCCGCAGGGAGCCCAGACTCTTACAGCTGGGTCCTAGTTCGCTGAAGCTGCTGGAACGCGATATACCAGAAACGGAACGGCTTTTAAAAGGGGAGTTTATTAAGTGCAAGTTTACAGTTCTAAGGCCGAGAAAATGTGCAAACTAAGGCCTCGATGGGCCCAGGACAACTGTAGCAGCTGAGAGAGCACGCGGCAGATGTTAGCTTCTCTCCTCATTCCATGAGGCTCCCCTGGGCGTCTTCCTTCCTCATCCCTGAAGGTGTCTGGCTGTCTGGGCTCTCGTGGCTCCTGACCTTTTCCTAAAATGGTTCCCACTTAAAGGGCAACCGACCTTGGATGGGTGGAGACGCGTCGCCATGGAAACCATCTCGTCAAAAGGTCCCACCCACAGTTGGGTGGGTCACATCTCCATGGGAACAATAAAAAAGATCCCATCCGACAATACTGAATGAGGGTTAAGGAACGTGGCTTTTCTGGGGTCCACCACACGTTCCCACTGGCACAGACGCGGTCGGTGTGGACCAGCCCTTCAGCCCAGCCTTGGGAGGATTGTTCTAGGGAGCCCCAGCCCCGTGGGCCTCACCACCGCGAACCTTAGAGACCTGCAGCCAGCCCTGCTCACCTGGAAGCTCCCCCAACCCCTGGCCCGAGGCAGCATGACCCACACACCCCTGGGTTGCCCGCTGGGATCTGCTGGGCTCTCTGGGCTGTGGGACGCCTCCCCCTCCCATCCCTGTGCCCCAAACTCTGTGGCAGAGGCAGGACAGAGCCTGGCACGGTGCAGACTCGCCACGCCCCTCCTGGGTCTGGCCCTTGCTGATCAAAGGAACTGAAGGGGAATGAAAAAGAATTAGGAAGAGGCCAACAGTTTCGCCTAATAGAGCTTCCAATTTTGGGGTGGGTAGATGTCTGCTCTGTGTAAAAATGACACTTTCCAGCCTCCTTTGTCAGTGGTATGGCCATATAACTAAGCTCCAGTCAACGGAGTATCTTTAAAAGGACTGAGCTCTTCTTCCTTCTTGCTGGTTGGAATGAAATTTGATGGCTGGAGGTGGGCAGCCACCTTGGACCATGAGGTGGGAGCCTCCTGCTGAGGACAGCGGAGCCCCAGGGAGGAGGCGCCTGGAAGCTGGGGACCACCAATCCCGCCCCTGCGGCATACCCCTGGGCTCTGTTTGGGAGAGGGTAACAGCATTCCCCTAGCTCAGTCACCCACCAGTGGCCCTGACCTCACTAAGGCTGCAGGGGTGGGGAGTCTCCTCTTTTCCTTCCTGCGTCTTTGAGGGCTGTGCCCCCAAGGCATGGGACCCAGGCTTGCTGTCCACCGTCCTGGCCCGTGGTCCTGCTCAATGGCAGGGGCATGTCTTACCCAGGGCCGGGACGGGGCTCCCCTCCTTACCTTGCTCCCTCTCATGACTGGAAACTCGTAATTCCTTTTCAAAATATTAAGTTGTGATATTAACTTACACCCTTACAAAGTGGTGGTTTTGTCTTTGTAAGCTGGATCCCTAAAGCTGGGTCAGAATCTGGGGTGCTGTTATAGTGTGGGCATCCGCAGGGCGCAGCGGCTTCCACTCCCCCGCGACGGGCTGGGCCCCTTGGCCCTCGGCGCCGACGCTGCAGCTGCGAAAATTTTGACAACATGATGGGAATCAAACAGCACCTCGTGTGTTATTTCCTTAACTAGTGAAGTTGGGCATCTTCTCAGGTATTTAGCAGCTATTTGGATTTCCTATTCTGTGATTTCTTTCTTGTATTTCTTCTCTTGGGTTGGTTACTTGTCCTTTTTCATCAGTTTCTAGTTCTTCGTATAATACGGATGTGTTTTTTTTCATCATGGGCATTACAATCTCTCACCCCCACCCCGGTTTCCATTTATTGTCTGAGTTTATCCACGATGAAATTTACCTTACTCACATCTCACAGAGCTTCTGGTCATAGGCTGCGATTCTCCTGTCACCAGAGCAGGCGCCCACTCGGGGGGTCTTCGGTGAGTCCACAGCCCATCTGTGAATGGGCCACAGCAGAGCCTGCGCCCCGGTGCTGGGAGGGGCCTGGGGGTCAGACACCTCAGCTGATGCTGAAGGGCCAGCGTGGGGGGCGGGGGCGGGGGCAGGGGCAGGGGGGCCTTCCCAGCCAACCCTGGAGTCCCCAACAGGCTTAGGGGTCTCCCACGGTCACCCTCAAAGTTATTCAAATCCTCTCCTAAGGATTTTCTCCTTTATCTTTTACACTTAAATCTCAAAACCCTGCAGGATTCCTTTCCATGCACTGCGTCAGGGGGAGGGGGTGGGGGGGTGGGCTGCAAAGGGTCAGCTCTGTGCACATGTCCCAGGGGGGGCCTGGGGCGGCTCTGCATGGGCCCAGGTGCCTAGGGGAGGCTCACAGGCTCCAGAAATGGGGTGGCCACAGCGTGGTGAGGGCTGGGGGAGGCAAGAGGGGGCCTGGGGGAGGGCCCAGGCTGCAGGGCAGGCGGGCACTAGTCCCCTGGGCTGAGGGACCGAGAGGTGTCCCTGCCAAAGCAAGTCTCCCCCCGAGGCAGCAACCCTTCCAAGGCAGCCCAAGGAGCAGCCCCCCAAAGCAGGCTGGTGGGGGGGAGCTGGCCTCGGGTGACCAGGCAGCCACAGGTGTGCAGACCTGTCATTGTTCACCTGCATTGTTGGTCCTAAAGGGCCAAAGCCAGGGGCTGCAGGGGACGAGGTGCTTCCAGGGCCATGTGAAGAGACAGGGTGCTGGCCGCAGTGGACAGTCCCCTGCTTGTGCCCTGAGGCCAGGACCTGGGGTCAGCACCCCCCCACCAGCCTGCCCTAGGGGCAGCAGATGAGGAGGTGGTCCCTGGGACCTGGACACCTGCCCCAGCCCTGGCCCAGGAGGGGGCTCTTAGTTGGTGGCTGGGTGCTCATCTGTACTGGGCGTCCCCCTTTCTGCAGGACCCCGACCTCGGGCTGCAAGCCCAGGCCCCCTTCCCGTCCTCTCACGGGACCCCAGGGCTCTGCCAGGCTCTGAGCCGCAGGCACCTGCCTCCCTGGCTCCCACCCGCCATGGCGAGACACAGACAGGTGAGGGGGAGAGGATGTCGGGGCCCGGGGGTGTTTCTTGGGTTGTTTCCTGCCTGTCCTGAGCCCCAACTTGGGCACAGCGCCTCCCTTGCCCTGGGCCCTGACCCCCCTCAGCCTGCAGGGGCCTCTGGGCTATGACACTGCAGACCCAGGACCCCTCGCCCCCACCCCCACCCCTGGGGAAGGTCATCCCCTAAGGTCACTCTGGGGCTCAGGCCTGGGCCCCCCGAGGCCAGGGCAGGCAGCGGTCACTGCCTGGAATGTGCCCACAGCTGGGGTCCGCAGAGGCTGCCACACCAAAGGGTGGGTCTGTGGATGCTGGGCCTGCGTCCCCAGCCCCCCTGAGGGGCTACTGGGACAGGGCTGGGGGGCCCAGAAGCCCTCACGCCACCCCCACACCAGGCAGGCTGGGATGAGGGCAGGGAAGGAAGGCCCCTCCTTCTCCACTCCCCACCTGCCCCACAGTGGCCCCGAGAGTCCGAGCTGTCTCTCTGCACCTCGTGCTCACAGGCTCAGCTCATTAACGCTGCCCCCAGCACAGCATCCCTGAGGCCAGTGCAGCCTGGGCGAGGGGAGGCAGTGGTCTGCACTCAGGGGGACTGTCCCTGGCTCAGGTGAGGTGACACAGGCCCAGGTGAGGTGACCCGGGCCCAGGAGGGGTGACACAGGCCTAGATGAGGTGACCCGGGCCCAGGTGAGGTGACACGGGCTCAGGTGAGGTGACCTGGGCCCAGGTGAGGTGACACAGGCCCAGGTGAGGTGACCCAGGCCCAGGAGGGGTGACACAGGCCCAGGTGAGTTGACACAGGCCCAGGTGAGGTGACCCAGGCACAGGTGAGGTGACCTGGGCCCAGGTGAGGTGACCCAGGCTCAGGTGAGGTGACCAGGTGAGGTGACCCAGGCCCAGGAGGGGTGACACAGGCCCAGGTGAGGTGACACAGGCCCAGGTGAGGTGACCCAGGCTCAGGTGAGGTGACCTGGGCCCAGGAGGGTGACACAGGCGCAGGAGGGTGACCCAGGCCCAGGTGAGTTGACACAGGCCCAAGTGAGGTGACCCAGGCTCAGGTGAGGTGACCCAGGCTCAGGTGAGGTGACCTGGGCCCAGGTGAGGTGACACAGGCGCAGGAGGGTGACACAGGCCCAGGCGAGGTGACACAGGCCCAGGCGAGGTGACACAGGCCCAGGCGAGGTGACACAGGCACAGGTGAGGTGACCTGGGCCTACGTCCAGGCCATGTGCTCAGGCCTCCCCCTCCCCCACGAGTCTTCCAGCTCTCCCTGGGTCCTGTGCACCCCAGGCCTCTCCTTAGGGACCCACTTGGCTTGAATCCCAGAGCTGCCTCTAGGTGGCTGGGGGTTGGTGACAGCTGTGGGTGCCGCCCCCCTGTCTGGTTAGGGTCCACCACCCTGGGTTCAGGGTCTGCACCCCCTGAGGAGCTTCCTGACCACTCCATCCCCACATCCCCGCGTCCTGTCCCCACGTCCTCTCTCCACTCCTGGGGCTCGTGCCAGCAGCTCCAAGCAGCCAAGACTCTCGGGGTTCACCCAAAAAGGAGGATGGCATCCCTGCGCCCTTTTCCCCTTTCCCCAGGGGCCGCACCCTGCTAGGCCCTTCTGTGGCCCTGAGAGGACCCCTAGGCTGTCTGTGCAGCCTCTACAGAGTCCCAGCCACACCATCAGCCCTCGCCCACTCACTGCTTGTGGGCCACTGGGACACCTCCCTCTTTTTCCAGATGGGCCCGTGCTGAAGTCCTACTTCCCTGGAAGCTGTGTGAATGGCTGTCCCGCTGTTGGAGTGGACCGTGGGGAGACCTGCCGGGGCCCAGGTGCCCGGTCTGCCAGGGTGTCGCAGCCTACGGGAGTCAGCCAGGGTTTCCTCCCCACTCTCAGGTCAGGCCTCCCCCCGTGGCTGTGCTCGCCCAGGGCATGGGGGCAGTCATTCCAGGGCCTCGGAGTCAGTGGCAGGCACTGTGGGCTCGGCGCTGGTTTTGTTTGACAATTAGAAATGAAAATGAAAATAAACCATTTTGTCCCAACACAAAGTCCAAATCAGGCAGATTTGGTGCAGCCCAGATGGGACTTGCTCCCTGCGGGGGCCAGGGGCTTCCCTACCGTCCATTTTCCCACCCAGCCCCTCCTCCACCCCGTGGGCCCACCTCTGCCTTCCCCCCTGCACACAACCCTACGCTCACAGCTCCTGGGTCTGCAGCTGGGGCCCGCGGGGCAGCTGGTCTCGGGCAGTCCCTTCCGAGGTCGCCGGGGAGCTCAGCTGGGCCACGCACCCGTCCCCTCCCAGCCCCCCTCCAGTGCTGGGTCCCAAAAGCAGCACCCTCAGAGCCCACGCCCTTTCCAGGCCTCTGCCCGGCACCCGCGCCCTTCTCCCGCTGGCCGCGTCCAAGTGTGTGCCCGGCCCAGAGTCAGTGTGGGAGGGGAGGGTCCAGGGAGCTGCAGGACACCACCCAGGGTTACCCTGGCCCGAGGGGCGGCCATCTCCCACCATGGGCCTCTGCTGGGACTTCTCGAGCAGCCCCCGCCATGGGCCCACCGGGAGTGAGCCCCCCCCCAAAAGCTGCCCCTGCAGCAGCCTCGCGGGCGTGGAGAGGTGGCGACTCTCAGCCTTAGCGCCTCCACCCCAGGACACTGGCTTGGAAAGCATCGTCCACCTGCACCCCAGTGCCGCGCGTTCACCATGGGTTAGCGCTGCCCAACCCCCCGCAGCCCCTGCGGTCAGTGGGTGTCGCCGGCCCTTACTCCAGTGCCCTGCAGAGGGGACACCACAGACCCAGGGCCACCCATTCACTCTGTCTCCATCCTGCCCACCCTCCATGCACACACACACACACACGTGTACACACTCATACACACATGCACACACGCACACGTGTACACACTCAGACACACATGCACACCCCCACACACACGCACACACATACGCTCACACATACACACGTGCGTATGTACACCCACACACATCCATACACACACTCATACACACTCATCCCCATGTATGCACACACATACACTGACACGCATACACACATGCGTATGCACTCTTACCCCATACATCCATGCACACATGCTCACTCATACACATGTACATAAGCACACTCACTACCCACACATCCATACACACATACACACATGTACTCACACATACCCACACACATTCAGGCACGTTCACACTCACACACCACTGTACACATGTGCACACACATACACGTACTCATGTTCACAAGCTCACTCACACTGACCCACATTCACCCACATCCACACCCACAGATGCTACACACATGCACACATGCTCACACACACACACACACACACACACACACCTAGGACAGTAAGACCAAAGCTCACAGCGAGTGCACAAGTAGCTCTGGACTTGCCGGGCCTCAGGCCGACAGGTCTCGGGGCTTCTGCAGCTGCAGCGTTTCCAGGACTCTGCCGAGCCAGCCTGGTGGGCAAGCCGCTCCGGCGCCATCTCCGAGAAGGCACGCCTTGTTGTTGCTATTAATAATAGCAGTGTGTGCCTATCGTGGGGAAAGGGCCCGCTGGAGCATGGAGAGGAAAACGCAGCTTGACCTTCCCTCCACCCCTCCCAGGGGCTGCCCCACCCACAAGGGTTTGAGGCTTCCAGGAGCTTCCAGGAGCTTCCAGGCTTCTCCTGTGCAGAAATGCTCAAATATCTAACGTGTGTATTTAAAAATGGTGTTACACTCAGCGTGTCCTCATGCCCGCTTTCACCCACATTATGTGTTCTCGTGGGCATCGTCCCTGTCATGCATGGGCCCCCGTTTTTGCAGACACAGAAAACAAGCAGCAGTGCGTCTACCTGAGTGCAACTGCTGACGCCTCTTTGTGGTCAGCTTGCGTGGCTGCGCCACGGCCCTTGCACAGACCCGCCTGCTGGGAGGAGATGCCACATCAGGGCTCGGGAGCACAGTGGCGCTTGTGTTTGAATCTTCAACTCTCAGCAGCTGGGGCCCAGTTTGTGCCTCCAACCAATGCAAAGAGCTGCCCTTGGCCTGAAGGGTGCTTCAGAGAAGCGACCGCTGGCTGGGGTTTTCCATCAGCACCTGCCTTCGCTGCCTCTGACCCTGGGGCTCAGGGCCCTCGAGGCTCGCTTGCCACACGCACCCCCACTGCCCGCTGGCGGCCTCGGCTCTCCCTGCCGTGTGGTGTCGCTTCTGTAAAGACGTGTCCACTCACGTCCTCTCTTAGCCCTTCCACGTCATTTCTCAGCTCCCTCTTTATCTCGTCATTTTTCTCTTTTTTTTTTTTTTTAACTCAGAGTACATTGTAACATGTAGTCATAGAACAGATTTCAGAGTTTGGTGTAGGTGACAGTTCCACAATTTTAGGTTTTGTTTTCTAGCTGCTCCAAGGCCCTGGGGCCTGGAAGAAATATCAATGTTCACTACGCAGCAGACATACTCATTTGTGGAGCCCCATCTTCTCCGTTACAACTCCCCCTTCTCCTTTGATCCTTCTCTCACGTTTTAGGGGCATTTGGGCCATGCCCACTCTAACTTTTTCATGTTGGAAAAGGGTGTCATTAATATGGGGTGGGGACGGAACTAGCTGATGTTCAGGAGAGGCTGGGCCCTCTGGGTGTCAGGACTTATCTGGCCCAGGAATCACCTGGAGGTTGTGGGTTTCTGGAAAGTAATCTTAGTGCCTAGAACTTTTGTAGACTCTCAGGTAGAGCCCTGGGTGTTCTTCAGGACTGACAGGAATGGTTTTGGTTGGAGTTTGGCAAACCCTGGTAATTAGCATTATCTAGCTGAAGCTTGCATAGGAGGAGCCTCCAGAGCAGCCTCTCGACTCTATTTGAACTCTCTCAGCCACTGATACCTCATTAGTTACACTTTTCCCTTTTGGTCGGGAAGGCGTCGTCAATCCCAGGCTTACCCCTGGGAGTCAGGTGCCACATTGGGAGGTGGGGAGCGAGGATCATCATTTTCTCTAGTTTTTGGAATCACACATTGGATTTATTTTTATTTTTTTTTTAATTTTAGACTGTTAAGAGGTTTTTCTTCCCCCCTCTGAAGATCCTCACTCTTTCCTAAATCATTGATTTCTCCCTTGTTGCTGGACAATTTGCATCGGCCGACAGAAATGTGGTAATTTCACCCATACCCCTCCCCCCCAAATCTCTGGATGCCGCGACTTCCGTTTCTCTGCTCCTTTTAGAAGCTTTCTGGCTCCTGTGTCCGGTCCCGGCCTCCCGGCCTGCAGGGGTGGCAGATCCAGGCGTCCGAGGCGTCCGCGTTGTGGGCGCCAAGGACCATCCATCCTCATCCTTTTCTCAGTCTCTTGGTGGCCCCACACCACTGCTCCCGGCCGACCCCAGCCCCACGCCCTGGCTCTGCCCTCCCGTCCTGCCGGGGCCCCCAAAAGGGCCTAGGTGACGCCCCACACGTGCGACCCCAAACGCTGTCTGTTCAAGGCTGAGCCCTGGTCCCACACACTCTGCGACCCCCGTGTGCCGACGTGCTGTCGCCGCCGAGGGCACCCCCAAAGGCACCCCAAGTGCGTTCCATGCTGACCACGTCTTTCTCCGTCCCCGTGGCCCTGTGCCACCCTGTACCCCCTTCTCGGGGCCATGCCGTCCCCTGACTGCTCAGCGCAGCCCTGGTGGACTCTTCACGGCCTGTCTTCACCTCACATCTATCCCCCCCAGATTGCCTTTCTCTGTCTTCAAATATTCACCGAGAAATCGGCCCCTTCACTGGGGCTGCTCTTTTCAGGTCTCCAGTGACCTCCTGGAAGCCACATGCAGAGGCCGCGTCTCGCTGCGCTTCTCCCTCGCCCTCCGGCAGCCTGGCCACCCCACCGCTTGCAGTCCCCCGAGACTGGGCCTGCTTGTGCCCCGCAGCCCTGGGCCGTCTCCCCCGCACCCCCTGCCCTGCCCCTGCCCCCTGGTCTTTTGCCTCCTCTTCTTTAACCCACCCGGCCCCTTGGTCGCGGAAACAGCCCTCATGTGGCTGACACCCCAGTTCGGCCCGGCATTGGCACCCGTGTCCTCAGCATCTCCACGGGGTCACCTCCCATCTTCCACCACCAAATGCCAACTCCTGATGACCCCCCCAGGCTGAAACTCCAGATGCCCCTCCTCACCCCCCTCTCAGCCCCATCCCTCCCGGGCTCAACCCCCTGCATGGCCCTCCCACCCTGTCTCTCACCCGCCGTCTGCTGTTGTCTGTTTTACTTTTGGCTGGTTGACCCCCCACCATGAGAGAGTCCAAATATGAAGAGTCTTTTGTTGTTGTTGCATTCAAATTTCAGAAGAGAATAGAGAAATTGGTGACGAAAATATAAAATAACCAGTATTAGGAATGAGTACATACCTATGGATACAAGGTATCTACCAATTATCGAGAGAAGTGCATTGAATTTTTCTTGTAATTCTCCAAGTTTTCTTTTCTCATTTCATACTAGGACCACGCTAGCTGCATGGAAGTGGCACACTGTTATATTTTCTGAGCAAACCCACCTTTCATTATTATCTAATGTCCTGCTTTTGCTACTGCCATTCACGGTGTTAGCTTTACATGTCATCCTGGTTGATCCCAACACCACCACGTCAGTTTTCTTTCATTCACTTACTTTTCCATCTTTTTATTTTCTTATTTTTCTGGGCAGATTGGTTCTATTAGTATCTCACAAGGCAGCACATAGCTGACCTTTATTTTATCTGGTGTGATAACTTTTCTCTTTTAATAGGTAAGTTTAGTGTATTTACATTTGCTGGGACCTTTTTCTTAGCAAAATGGCCAGGATGCAATGAGTACTCAGCTCCTGTTAGCTTCAGACGTCCAGGGAGAACCAGCAGCTGCCTCACTTCCGATGTGGTGGATGTGGACAAACCACATGGGTTCGGAAGGAACATGCTGACTGCCCGGACCTTGCTGAGGGGGAGGCCTGCATCTCCCCAGGGCCCTCACCCCATCCCAGGCACACATGGGGGAAAACAGGAGAGAAGGAAAACAAAACAAACAAAACGAGGTGATAGAAGACCAAAACCACCAGATGCACACCCATGTCAAAATAATTCACACACGTTAAAAGAAAGAAGTCTGTGGGTGGATCAAAGGCTCGTAGCAGTTACTTTACTTGTGATAGTAAGGTTTCTAAAAGTGAAAACTTGGAGGAAAAAACCTGTGCTGGTTGTATATATTATAGGAGAATTGCCCATCGCCACGCACAGTTACAGGAATCTGTGTCTTTGCTGAAGATGCCACACCACGGTGCTCAGGGAGGGGAGCAGACTGGCCAGGGCTGTGCCTGTGGCAGGTGGGAGAGGGGGTCTGATAGTAGGAGGTGATTGCCGGCGCGCAGCAGCTCTTCTGTGTTCTGTTTCTGCCTGTCTCCAGGCAGGGCCTCCAGGAAAGCAGGCAGTCTTGACTGCACTCAGGAACAACCGGAAAACGGTCCCGGAGGGACGTCCACCCACAGGGTCATCAAAGGACGCCTCAGAGGGCTCTGACATGGGGACACCTGAACTTTCTTCAATTTGTTCAATGTCACTTTCATAATCCCCCAGAAAGACATTATGTTTGAAAAGTAATTGCTTTGCACCCGAAGTTCTTCTGATCACCTCCATTCCCCCAAAGGTGAGGGGTGCTGCCTTGGCCCGAGGCCAGCAAGGATGCCCCTGAGGGGCGGGGCCGCTCCCCCAGCGTTGAGGGCGCCCCTCCTGGTGGGCCCGGCCTCCCGGGGCGGGGCCGCCACAGCCCCCAGCCCCGCCAAGGGCTCCTGTGTGCGTGCATGCGCACGACCACCGCCCTGGCGGCACCAGCCCCGCAGGCGGTTGGCGGGCGCGGCCTCCAGGTGGGGGGGCGGGCAGGGCCACAGGGCAGGGGGCGCCCCCTACTCGTGCCCGCGCTGCACTCGCGGCGGGCAGGGTCCTCCGGGAGGGGCCCTCGGGGACGCGCGGGGCCCCTACAGGTGCTGCACTGGGAGCCCGGGCAAGGCACCGCCCCCACCCCCCCCAGGAGGCGCTTCCCGCTACGAAGGGGGTTCATTGGTCCCAGTTGGCAGAGTAGATGCGCCCCTTAAAGCACCTCTGGGGGTGGGGTGCCGACGTGCTGGAGACCCCAAAGCCCCGGGCCCCTGCCTCGGACTCCAGGACCAGACAGCTTTGCTGCGGCTGGGGGGTCCCAGGGCCTGCACTGTGCACCCGGCCGACCGGTCGTGGGACCCTGGTCGGCGCAGCTGCCCGGGCTGCCCAGGTGCCGCGGAGCCATGAGAGCCGGGGCTGGGGTGGGGGTGGGGGTGGGGGGAGGCCAGGGCCTCCGAGAAGCCATCTTGCTGGGATGCAGGCCCCCCACTCCCGCGCTCCCCACCCACCCCATCCTGCAGCCCAGGGAAAACCCCGGGCAGCGCTGGGCGCCATAAGCCCCTTCTCACCCCCCCCCCCACAGACTCCCCCCAGGCACTCCGTTCGCTGCAAGTGCCTGAGCTCATTACCCGAGGCCCGGCGAGGCCCGGGGTGATTTACAGCCGCTTCTCCTCGTCCTCTCCTGAAGGACACGCACTGCTGGCCGCAGAGCATCCCAGCCACTGCAGCCTCTCCTGGTCACTTACCCGGGGGTTCCGTGAGGCCCCGCAGACGGTGGGGGCTACCCCATGCCCTCACTGGGGTTGCAGGCCATAGCCTCGTCCTCCGAGGTGGGGAAGGGTGCCCACTTGCTGGGCCTTGTAGAAGGTGCTAGAACCCTTGCCTTGCCCAGCTTGGGGCATGTGGTTCTGGGGGACTGGACAGCCAGGAATGGGACACAAACCACAGCCAAGACACAAGGTCCCTGAAGCCGAGGGGGCAGGGGTCCCTGGGCATGGGCTGGGAGGGGGCAGGGGGACCTGGGGATCCCTGGGAGGAGGGGTTGCAGGGATGCTGAGTTCAAGCGAGCTGTCCCCAGGTCGGGGGGCTCCCTGTGACCAGGTGGCCCACTCCCTGTTCAGCAGGGCAGCAAGGCTGGGGCAGGCCCAAGGCCGGTCCTTTTAGAGTCTTACGTGGGGAGGCAGGTGGTGAGCTGGCCCAGCGCGGTGCCCACGGGAGGGTCTCCAGGCTCTGACCCGGCCCAGCCCCGGCCTGGCACTGTGAACCTCTGAGGTGGCTGTGACCCCTGTCATGTCGCTGGCCGGGCCTGGTGACCTCCCTGGCGCCATCAGCTGGCCTCTGCGGGTCACCCCAACCCAGGGCCCCTGTGGAGCCCAGGAAGGCCTGGTCACCTGAGCCCCCACACCCTGGAAGCTCTCTTCCACCTATGGGGGGGGTCGCACACTTCCTGCCCACCCAGGGCCCGTGGCTTAGTCCCAGTGTACCCCCGCCCTGCCCTTCCTGCCCCCCAGCCCCGCGTCAGCGCAGGAGGAAGGGTGGGGGGTGGACTCCCGGCGCCTCGATCAGGGACGGTGGGGCAGGTGGCTCCACCATCAGAAACGCTTGGGGTTGGAGGACAGGTTCTTGCTATGTCATTCTCTGTGCTGTTCTGTGACGGTAACATTTATAGAAATAAATCACTTTAAAAAATATATTCTTATTGAGAAACATACACATGCACCCATCCGTCCAGTGTGCACTCCGCGGCTCACAGGGGTGTCACACAGTTGTGCCCTTCACCATGGTCAATTTTAGAATATTTGCATCACTCCAGAAAAATAAATCACTTTTAAAGAAATAAAAGAGAAAGTAAGAGCTGGGGGTGCATGGCAGGATTCTGTAGGATGGGAGTGGCTTTTAGGTCCAGGGAAACCGGAGGGTCTGCAGAGGATGGAAAAGGGGGTGAACCCCAGAAGATGGCAGGGGCCTCCCCGTCCCTGCCATCTGGGTCTCCCTAGGGCCCCGAGGTGGGCAGCAGGGGCTGTCTTGGCGCCCCTCACCTCTTCCCAGCCACTTCAGGGCCCCCCATCTGCCCCAGCCCCTTTCTAGAGCCTTGCCAGAATCTTTCTGGGGAGGGCGGGCCGGTCTGGTGCCTTGCGGCCACCATGAGCCGCCCTGAGGTGACCGGCGCTGGCAATGTGGAGCGGGCCACTGGCCATGTGGGCTGAGAGGCAGGAGGGGACACCCTAGCCAGAGCTGGAGCCTCGGCTCTGCAGGCAGGAGGGGACTGGCCGAGGCGCGATTCAATGAGGTGCAGCGAGCAAGGGACTCCCAGCAGCAGCCTCCTGGGCGTCCCGGGGCTCACCTCCTAGCGGGCATGGGCCGGACGGGGCCCCTGGGAGGGAGTGGGCTGGCAGGTCTCTCCCCACCCCCGGCCCCACCTGGAAACCCCTCTGAGCCCTGAGACTGGCACATCTTCACTGGCTCATCCAGGGTGTGTCTGTGGAGCCTGGCAGGTGGCAGGGGAAGCCGGGGTGCTGGGGGGACCTTGCAGCAGCGTGCTGGGGTGGGGGGCGCCCTCTGTCCCTGAGGCGCCCTGAGTGGGGCTGGGGCTCCAGGCAGGGCAGACAGGAGGGTGCCTCTGGGCTGAGCTGGGCCAAGGGGTGGGGGAAGAGTGGGCGGGGGGGGGTTGGCAACAGGAGACCAGTGGGGGAGGGAGGCTCGGAACAGGTCAAGTGGCCTGGTGTGGGGGGATGGAGGGCCCTGAGCCCACTGTGGAGGACTGTCCAGGGCAAAAGTTACGGTGCCAGGAGCGGTCCTGGGCCAACAGGTGGGTGAGAGAGGCGGGGGGCGGGGCACAGTACTGGGTGGGGGAGGGGTGGGTCCAGGCCACGCTCATCCACCCCTCCCCCCAGGCCAGTTCACAGGAGCACACTTCAGCGCGCTTCCGGCCCGGGGCCAGGCTGGGAGGTGGGGGCGGCACTGCTCCCCAGGGCAGGGGTCCAGGCTGCGGGTGGCCCAGCGGACAGGATGCCCCAGCCCTGGCTCCTCAGCCGCTCCAGTGCCCTCCTGGCCTCAGGGGTCCCTGCAGAGCGCCTCCTGCACAGCCTCGAGCTCCAGGGTCTTACCTTTTGTCCCCAAGGCTGCTGCATGGCCCCCCATAGTGGCTTGGCCCAGCAGCCCCTGTGGAACCCCAGGGTCAGGTCCGTCTGTCCACAGCCCTGGCCAGTTTCCTGCCGAGCCCCGGAGAGGCTGAGAACTTGCTCCAGGATGCTTGATGGTCTGCAGAGGGCGGGCCTGCCCCCCCACCGTTGGCGCCCCGGGGCGTGGTCGGGTCACAGCTGCCCAGAGACCCCCCACGAGGACAATCCCCGCGTCACTGATAAGGGCCTCTGAATACCACAGCGGCCTCCTTGCAAAGTCCAAATTCCTTTCCTCTCCTGGGCCTGTGACAGCCACCCCTGTCCCCGTCCAGGCCGGGCCTGGGCACCTGCTGCCCCCTCCCCAGAGAGGCGTTCAGGGCCCGTGCCCACCCCCCAGCCCTTCCTACCCAGTCGCCCCTTCTCTTCCTCAGGCGCCCTCTCAGTTCTCCTCCTGGTTTCAGGCTGAGCTAGGGAGGGGTCCCCAATCCCCGGGGCGGCCAGGCCTGCACTTGCCCATGGCTGCCTGTGGAACAAATGAAGGTCTCTGCGCAGTGGCGCCTTCTCGCCATTTCCCCCAGTCCCGGCGGAGCCAAACGCACCGCCCTCTCCACCTGGGTCTTCGCAGGCAGGGGTGGGTGTGGGTGGGTGTGGACGGCTTGGCTGACTTCTCCTTTCCGGGGTGATTCGCCTGGCGATTTGAGTGTCGAGGGGGCAGCGGCGGGTTGCTGCCTGCGGTGGGGGCGGAGGGGAAGTTAACGCGCAGAGCCGGGCGGTCTCCTTTCCCACGGGCTTCGGGCCGCGGTCCACCCGGCCCCGCAGCCCCGCCCCCCCACGAGGCCCCGAAGGCTGCAGCGGTCGGAGACAGCAGCCCCGCTTGCGACCTCATGTGTCCCAGGTCTCTGGGGCGCGGGGCGGGACTCCGGGTCTCCGTGTTCTCGGCCGGAAGAAGCGCATCGGGAGGCTCGGCCCGAGCTTCGGGAAAAGCCCACCGGCGTCCTCCTGCCTCCGCGATGGGGCCACGGGCGCCTCGAACCGCCCGCGCCTCGGGTTCCGAGTCCCATCCGGCCTCTAGCGACCCCTCCCCGTGCCGGCGGGCCGTCCCGGAAAGCAGCTCCGAGAAGGGGGTGTGCGCGAGCGCGGCCAGGGGAGGGACTCGGGTTTAGGGTGAGTCCTAAACCCGAATTTACGGCTGTTACTCCCAGCCGGCCGGGGGCAGCGCGCTGGCTGTTTTGGGCTTCCCGGCTTCGGCCGCTGGCCTGCAGGGCAGCGGCGCGGGGTCCCCGGAGTGTGGCCCTGGCCGGGAGACCGGGAGGGCGTCACTTCCATGCGCAGGCTCAGCCCCCGGGCGCAAACCCTGCGCGCCACGGCACCGCCCCGCCACGGGCCAGAGACCCCATGCCGCGCGCCGCGCCCTTGCCACCAACAAAACGAAAAAGGGCGCTCGAGGGGCGCGGCGCGAGCGGACGCTGAGGCCCCGCACAGAGCCCCGCGGGTCGCCTTCACTCGCGGCACCGAGACCCTGGCGGCCGGGGCGAAACGGGATAGTCGTTGCTAACCAACCTCCCCAGGCCCAAGAGAGGCCACCTTGCGCGCACGGTCCCCCGGGCCACCACGCGGCCCCGGCCGGCTGGGAGTAACAGCCGTAAATTCTTAATACTGATGGCAAAATGAGGTAGATGCGTGTGACGCCCCCACAAGAGAGGGAGACAGCTCGGCTCTCCTTTGATGCAGAATTCTCCAGGCGCCGGGGGGGAAGCTCTTTGCACCCTGAGTTACAGGACCACCTGGGGCCCCAAAGCCGATCTGCAGGCGGCGCTTCCGGGTCCTCGGCCAGCTGGGGCCCCCTTGTTCCCGGCGGGTTTGCCTGCGCCTCTCCGGAGAGCGGCGGTGGGCGAGGTCGCGGGGTCTGGGCCTCGGCACTCAGAGCTTGTGGGCTCCCGGGAGCCGAGGGGCGACTACACGGCTGCAGGATCCCGAAGGGGAGGCTGGGCTGCCTCCGCGTCCCGGCAGCAGCAGGTGGGGACGGTTCCGCCGGAGCCCCGCGGGCGGGAGGGGTCGGGAGGCCGCTAGGCAGCGCGCGCGAGCCGGTGGCCGGGCCTCCAGGGCCCTGTGTGACGTGTGTCGCTTGTGCGTGTGGCCCCGGGACAGGCCCCGCCACTGCTCAGGCCCGGCCCCAGCCTTTGTTGGCGAAACAGGAGAAGGATTCTCTCGGGGACAAGTCTGGTCAATAGCCAGGGGACCCCGAAGCCCGCTCCCTCCTTCCGCCTCGGGCCGCAACTCTAGCTCCTGTCCTTCCAGAGGGCGCCGGCCGGAGGGGTGGCCGCGCTGCAGGGTGCAGTCCTGGACCCCGATGGCACGCGGCTCCGTCCCCGCAGGGAGCCACCAGGACAGCAGCGCGTCCAGTGGGGCCTCGAATCTGCATTCTTTCGGGCGATAACATATGTTCTCGTATATTTTCCTGATTTCCCATTAAAATCTTTGCCTAACCAAACTCCCATCCAGAGGGATTTATTCCATCCCTGGGGAGATAAATCAGGGGGCAAATTTACAGCCGGGAAGCCCCTGCCGCGCTAATGGGCGCTTCATGGAGTGCGGCGGCCGCGGGCGCGCAGACGGGGCCTGACCAATGGCCAGGCCGCGGGTGCCGGCGACCAATCAGCGCGCGCGCCGCGCCCGGGCCCCGCGGTTATCAGCGCGCCCTGCCCGCGCGGGCCGCTCCGAGCCGCCCGGGAGCCGCCGCCTCCGTCGCCGCCCGCCCGCCCGCGACCCCCCGCCGCCCGGCCCGCCGTCCTGCCCCGCCGGCCGCCCTCCCGCCCCGGCCGTCGGAGCCTGCCCGCGCCCCGCGCGCTCGCCGGCGCCGCCCCGGGCCGCGCGCAAACTTCCCGGTCGGCTGGCGGCGCGGGGCGGCGGCGGCGGGGCCCGGATGGGCACCCGGGCCGGCGGCGGCGGCGCCCATGGACGCTAACCGCCCGGGCGCGTTCGTCCTGAGCAGCGCCCCGCTCGCCGCGCTGCACAATATGGCCGAGATGAAGACGTCGCTGTTCCCCTACGCCCTGCAGAGCCCCGCCGGCTTCAAGGCGCCCGCGCTCGGCGGCCTGGGCGCGCAGCTGCCGCTCGGCACCCCGCACGGCATCAGCGACATCCTGGGGCGGCCGGTGGGCGCGGCGGGCGGCGGCCTCCTGGGCGGCCTGCCCCGCCTCAATGGGCTCGCCTCGTCGGCCGGCGTCTACTTCGGGCCCGCAGCGGCCGTGGCGCGCGGCTACCCTAAGCCGCTGGCCGAGCTGCCCGGGCGCCCGCCCATCTTCTGGCCCGGCGTGGTGCAGGGCTCGCCCTGGAGGGACCCGCGCCTGGCCGGTCCCGGTAAGTGGCCCGCGGGTGCGCGGGTGCGCGGGTGCCGGGCGGGGTGCGGGCGGCGCTCACAGGCCCTCCTTTGCAGCCCAGGCCGGCGGGCTCCTGGACAAGGACGGCAAGAAGAAGCATTCGCGGCCGACCTTCTCGGGCCAGCAGATCTTCGCGCTGGAGAAGACCTTCGAGCAGACCAAGTACCTGGCGGGCCCGGAGCGCGCGCGGCTCGCCTACTCCCTGGGCATGACCGAGAGCCAGGTCAAGGTGAGCGCCGTCGGCCCGGGGCTCGGGTCAAGGGGGAGCCAGGCTGGGCCCCGCGTCCTGCGAACTGGCCGGGCGGGGCCTCGCGGAGGCGCCGGGGCGGCGCGGGCGTTGGGGGTGGAGACGGGCCTGCTGGTCGCGGGCTGACCCGTGCGGGGCCGGGGCCTCGGCGGCGCCCTCCCCGTCCCGTCACCCGCAGGTTTGGTTCCAGAACCGCCGCACCAAGTGGCGCAAGCGGCACGCGGCGGAGATGGCGTCGGCCAAGAAGAAGCAGGACTCCGATGCCGAGAAGCTGAAGGCGGGCGGCTCTGACGCCGACGACGACGAGTACAACCGGCCCCTGGACCCCAACTCGGACGACGAGAAGATCACGCGGCTGCTCAAGAAGCACAAACCCTCGAGCCTGGCGCTGGTCAGCCCGTGCGGCGGCGGCGCGGGGGACGCCCTCTGAGGGCGCGAGGCCGAGCAAGCAGGGTGCGGCCGGCGGGAGCCGCGGGCGCCGAGGTGTAGATATATTTTTACAGAATAAGTTATAGGGCGGCCGCGGCTGGGGCTCGGCTGGCGGGGTCCCCGGCCCGGCGGCGCCCCTCGGGTGGGCGCGGGGCGCGGGGCTTGGAGCCGGCGGCCCGGCGGAATCACTTTGTATAATCAATAAATTATTTAACACGTCCGGGTCGGAGCCGCGGCTCCGGGGCTGCTCCGCGTGTTTCTTCCGGACCGAGCCCGAGGGCCCCTGGGTCCCGCGCGCCTGGGCTCGGCCGCGGGGAGGTCGCGAGCCGGGTCCCCGCGGCGCCCCGGCCGGCACGCAGGAGCGAGCGCAGCCCTGGCCGCGAGCGCGCATCAAGGAGCCGCCGCGGGAGCCGAGGAGTCGGACGACGCAGGGAGCGCGGAGCGGGCCGCGGGGATGGAGCCGGGCCGCGGGGCACTAGCTGCCGTCCTCCGGCCAGAGCTCGGGCTTCCCGCGCGGCAGGTACGGTGTCGCCGAGCCCGGGCGCCCCTGCCCGCCCCGGGGCCGCGGGATCCCCGCGATGTAGGTCCTGAGTTGGGCACATGGGTGAGGTTTGGGGCAGCCTTAAACAGCCTTGGGGTACCCCGCAAGGAAGGCAAACCGCCCCCCAGCCCCGATGCTCTTTTCGTCCAGTTTTCCAACGCGGGAGGGTGGGGGGGTCTGGGAATCCCCACCCTGACTGATTTCGATTACGGGAAAAATCCTTCAGCCGCAGAAGCTAAATGTTTCTACTCAGTGTACATCAGTGAATGAACTGATCCGAAGCCTACCTGGCCCTCCCGCTCCGATTTTAACCGCCTGCCAGTGGCAGAGGCGCTGCGGGATTCCAGGGGCTGCGGAGAGGAACAGAAACCCCGCGGGCAGCCCGCAAGTCTCCCCACAAGGTCGCTGGGACTTTTTCTGTATCTGAAGTGTCTGGAGTTCCCTTGGATACTGGTTTCCTTGGGGGAAAGGACGCTCGGGGACCCACGTGTTGGGAGGTAGGGGTGGGAGCGGGGGTCCCTGTCTTGGGGGTGACGGGTGACCCCGTGGGTGAGGGCTGCGCAGGGGCTGGCGTGGCGGGAGGGGAAGCGCAGCCGCCGCCGGGTTCCCATCTGCAGGGGCGGCTGCAGCGCAGGCCTGGCCCGAGGGGCCGCCTTTCGTCTTGTCCCCCTTCCAGGGGCCCAGCTCACCGGCTCCAACGGGCTGTGATTCGGCTCCCAGATTTTGTCAGGCTGGTTGTCCATGGCGTTCCCTCGCCTGGGGCAGAACTCCTGAGCTTGAATTTCAAACCTCCATGGGGGATATTGCTAAAATTACAAGATTTCTTCCGAGCGGCGTTTTTTGAAAATGTTAACGGGAAGTGAAAAAGTCGGAGTATTTTCCTGCCACGTGGCTGCCCCGCCTGTTTTTTAAAAATCATACTTTTCTTTGGTGCTGCTGGCTGGCTCTTTTAAAGGTAGCCATGCGCTTTCCTGATTGAATGATTCTCAGTTCAAGTTAAGAGCAAAGCATTCTCAAGTTTTAAAGAAAGCAATTAATTTGCATAATCCCATTACAAACGCTGAGGGTTATATCCCAGAGAGTTACCAATGCAGTAGGAGATCCAAAAGATCATTTCTCTGCTCCTGGCTAGTGGCTTATTTATCTATAACAGTATCTCATACCATGATATCCCAGGATTTTTAAAAAGCTTCATCTTAAACAGAAGGAAAAGGCGCCTTCTTTATTTAGCGCTTCGAAGGTGAGGGATAAATGAAAAGGAAAACGCAGCACTATTTCTCATGGTCACTTTTATTGCTTAGGCAGTGGAGCAGCACTTCCTGCAGCCTCGGACCAGGAGCCCCGAGCCCCGACCGTCCAGCCCGGAAGCAGCTGCGGGACGCCGCCACGCCTCTCCCGGAGCCGTTCCTCCCGACAGGCTCCGCCTCGCGCCGCCCGGGAGCTCTGTAGTGTTCTAAGTTAAATCAGTAAAACACATTCGAGTTTCTTCAGCAGACTTGCTAATCACCTTTTAATGTTGTACTTCGTGCTAGGAGAAACGTATTGGCAACAAGGCTATTACGTGGGTGTTCGTAGCTGGGCAGCCGAGGACATTGACACTTTTGTTTCTCTTAATATTTTTATGTACAGCCCATGTTAAAGCAATTTCTATCAGAAGCAAGACTAGGCTATCTCTCTCCCTCCCATGATATTATTGTTTTAATGTAGAATACTTGGCACCATGAAACGGTAACAAAAGACAGACAAAACAGTTTACAAAATTCTTAAGAGGTACACCCAGGCTAGCTACGGCGCGCGTCCCGATGCGAAGGGGCCGCGGCGGACGGGTGACACCGCCGGCTCCCGGGACGCTCTGGAGCGCGCATACTGGAAAGTGTATTTAGCATACGTTTTGGTAAGATTTATAAATTATGTTTAAAAAGTATATATTTATATATATATTTATATCTATAAAAATGGAAAGCAGCTGCAGTGTGCTCAACCATGCAACGTGGCAGCGGAGCGCCCAGCACGGAAGGCGGCGCCCGCCGAGGGGTGCAGGCGAGCCCTGGCCGTCCTCGCGCCGGCCACACGGCCCGGGCAGCCCCGAGGCCCCTGTGCGCTCCCTTGGGCAGCGACACCGGCCGCGGGGCGCATGGGCGCCGTGGGGCTGCGCTGCTGGAGGCGCTTCCACGCAGACGATTATTAAATATTGAAAACTGAAATCTAAGGTACAGACTCTCTTTGCTGTCTATTAGAGTTTTGGCAACAGGACCGTGGCGAACGTCACCCAGTATCTCTACTTGATGCCACACGGACAGGCGAGACGGTGAGGTATGTGAGGCTTTCCGGGACGGCCGGAGGCTGAAGCGAAGTGCGCGCCCGGGCGGGCTGGCGGCTGCTGCGGGGCTCTCAGCGGGCCGCGGCCCCGGGCCCCTCGCGCTGTGGGGCGGCCTCGCCGGGGGGCTTCTCCTTCCGTGGGCGGCGCGCCCCTGCCGGGGGAGGAGTCATTTTTTTAAAGGCACAAACACACCAGGAAAAGCTGCAGAAAAGGTGAACTGAAGGGAAGGACTTATATTTACCACCACGTCACTGCACGACACAACACTTGTGCACATGGGCGTGAGGTTTACCTGCCCCAGGCGCGACTCGAAAGGCCAGGAACACGGGCTGCGGCGGGAGAAAAGGGGGTGTCAGGCGCTGTGGGGAGCCGCCCCCCGCCCGCCCCGCCCAGCCTCCGCCGCACTCCCCACTCCACAGAAGCTGCCGGTCAGCGCCCGCTGTGCTGGGGAGCGCGCCCCCTCTAGCCACAGTGGACGCCCAGCACGGTCAGGAGGGGCCAGACGGTCGGCTTCCTGCACCCCACGTGGGGCCAGAGGGAAAAGCAGGTCCACCGGGTCTGGCTATAGGTGAGACGTGGCCTGCACCTTCCCCGAGGGGTCCCGCATACAGGATGGGAGACCCCAGGTGCTGGACCCACACGACCACAGGACCACCGCAGAAGTGGCCAGAGTGGCCTGCAGAATGCCCAGCTGCAGACACGGGTCTTTTTTCTTTTACAAATAGTACAATTATGTTCTTTACTCTAACTTGACTGCTCATTTCCGCTGCCCCTCCCTCTCCCCTCCCTCTTCCTCTCCTCTCTTTCATAATTTTATTACAATTAATACAAATTGACCAGTTGGCCTTTGTAAAACTAGACTAAGGGGACTTAGAAAAGCAGGAGATGAAGCAAACAGTCCCTGGAGCCCCTTGGATGCACCCCCAGCTACAGCAGAGACCACCTCACCTTGTGGTCCCCCATGCAGACGTTAGGTCCAATGTGGTCATAGGTGACGACCTTCTCCTCGCTTTCCGACTGGGAACACAAGCAGAGAGACGGGCGCTGCAGGCGGTGGGGGTGGGGGCTGTGCCCACCCTGCCACTTCCTGCAGCCCCGTCCCGGCCTCAGTCCTGGTGGTCCCAGGGCTCCTCCACCCGGAAGGATGGTGGCGATCTGGGGCTGTGGGATGCCCCCTCCTGTCCTGCGTGTGCCCCAGGGAGCAGGATTGTGGCGGGCCCGGGGGCCTCCCTGCCCTCTGCAATTAGCACAACTTTCAACTTCCTTTAAAAACGTGGCCGCTCTAATTGAAGCAGCTCATCTATTTCCCATTTCCCCCATGGACGTCTGTTTTGACAGCCCGTTCTATTAACCCAGAACGCGCTGCTCAAACAAGAAGAGACGACACTTTGAATGGCACCCTGCTGCACAAAGCAGGCTGCGTGTGTGCCGCACTCGGCCGTGTGCCTGCGCGCCCTGCGCCCGGGAAGCATCTGCTACTGGTGAGGGCCAGGATTTTATATCCGCAGCCAAAGCACCTCAGACTATAAAGTTAAACCTGAATTATCTTTAATGCAGTCAGAACTGTGAGGTCAAGATTTACTTTCCAGCACAGTCCTGGCCAGTAAAAAGCCAGCTGTATGCATGAGCACTTTTCCCATCTTTCAGGATGGCAACGCCTCCCCCGCGGAAGTGGGAAACATTCATCAAAAGCAACGTGGTAATTTACAAAGGCAGCATAAAATTGTGGATTTTCAGCTGCGTAATCTTTGGACAGATAAACAAATGACAGCGGCGCGGGCAGAGCTGGGCACGCCTGGCTGAGCATTCACCACCATGGCACCCGCGCCGCGCCCTCTGGCGTCTGGGGCCTGGGAAGCGGAACGGAACATGATGGCAGCAGCGGGCCGTGGCGTGATGGATGGGGCCTGGGGGTCCTCATGGCGTGGCTGTACATCTGTATGGCCCAGCATCTGCAAGGGCCTCCCTGGGCTCTCTGACCCCAAACTCTTTTCAGCCAGTAAGGCAGGGAGCTCGCATCTGAATGGGCCCTCGTGGAGAGACCTGGCAGCCAAAATGTGCCACCCTCGGCTTAAAGAAACAGGAGAGCCTGTTTCCCGTGGTTTCCAAGCACTGTGTCCTGGCTCCCAATAACCGGAGAAAGCATGAAGGACTGGGAAGAGCTGGTGGCTCACCAGGGGCCACTGGAAAGGGGAGCCACAGCCTGGCCAGCACCCCACCTCCTCAGCGAGCTCACTGACAACTGCAGTTTTCTGGACCTTAGATTTTTTTCCTCCAGCAAACAGCCTTTGTCTTTCTTTCTTCATGCCAAGTCCCTTATAAGGCTGCCTTTTCCCATGGGGCACCCCATCTGCAGGGCTTGGGGTCATGGGGTGCAAGTACCCATGGACTCATCACATTCCTCAGGGGTGGGCTCTCCTGGCTGGGGCTGTGTGTGCTCCTAACCTCTCTGACCCATCCCCTTTCCTGTCACTTGGAAAGTTCAGGGCCAACTGCCATCTGGCACAGGGAGACAGGGGCCACCCAGGCAGAGAGGGGCGTGCTTGGGGCAGAGGACAAGGATGGGTGGAGGGCAGGTCAGAAGGGTTCCTGGCACCCTCTGTGGGCTCTCAGCTGGGGGGGGGGGGTCAGTGGTGGCAGGTAGAGGCCCAGGCTGGTGGTGTGTGCCCAGCAGTGTAGTGTCTCTGCTGTCTCCAAACTGCTGCCCACCCACGCTCAGAAGCCCGCTTGCTCTCTGCACACTTGAGCATAAAATTGCTTCTCCTGGTGAATCAATGTATTTCATTATATTTTTACAATGACAGAGTTGATAAAGCCAATTTAGTTACTGATTCTTTTGCAAACACTCCTTTTATGTTCAAATGTGAGAACTGAAAAATCCTGGCAAACAGAGACTCCATGAAATCTGAAAACCTCCCAACATTCAATGCATTATGTAATTTTCTGGAAATGATGCCCACTCATTTGTTAATTTACCAACCCCAAATAGGAATATGATGCTGGCTTACAACTTAAAAAAAATAACTGCCGACATTTCTGTCATGCTCCCTAGTTTACAAGCTCCTTCATGGACGAGAGCTTGTGCAATTCCCAAGGATACAGTAAACCATAATGATTTTTAAAACACTCAACAGATGATGATTTCTGCCTCCTTCAGACTTGGAGCAACACTGGGTGCACAGAGGGCCCCGGAATGCAGGGTCTGTGCACAGCCCGTGGCCCTGGTGCCCTCGAGTCTGAGCGGCGCTGTTGAGGGACAGTCCTGGCCTTGGCTTCAGTGCCCACAGGCTGCGGTTCATGCGGGGGGCGGGCTGGGGGGCCGCCCTGACAGCCCCTCGGTGCTCAGACCTGGTCCCAGGGACCACACTCACCCTCAGCACCAGCTCCTTGGCGGACGGCGACATGAGGATGCGGTCGCACCAGGCCGGGCACCGGGTCTTCATGTACTGCTGGCCCTGGCTCGAGTCCTCACTGTACGGGTAGCTGTGGAGACACGGGCGCGGGGTCAGCCACTCACCATGCAGTGCCAACGGCTGCAGTGCACGCGCAGAGGGCTTACGACGCCCAGATGTGTCACGCCTCGGAAGGAAAGGAGTCGCCCCTGAGGCTTTTTCTTTGGCTTCACTAGAGTCCAGAGTCCAGGGACACCTGCGTGGGGAGAAGATGGCACGGGGGCTGGAGCAGTGGAGGGCACTGCCTGCTGGGGGAGCTGGTGGCCGCTGCTTGGGATGCAGGGACCCGGCGTGGCCTCGCAGGCGGGTCACCTGGGATGGAGGCCCTGGACACGAACCTCCCCACCTGCTTTGAAGGCGGCTTAAAATCACTTCAGAGAGAAGCAGCGGGTGGGAGGGACCCATGCTCCTCACCCTGACCCCGTGCCTCTTCCCAAATCCCCACTCCCTGGATGGAGTTTTCTGGCCCCTTTGTTAACATTAAAAGGACAGACCCCTTTACCAGCATTCACTGGCTACCCACTTTTTCAAGGAAATTGAAGACTTGAAGTGCTTTTAGGGGGGCCTCCCACACCCCAGAGGCCGCCTCACCCCGAGTGTCACAAGATGCTACACAACAGCTGCTGGAGGCTGAGCCCTGGTGGGTGGACGCTGTGCCCCGGCCTCCCTCCCTCAGCCATCCTCCCTCCCCTGCCCTGGCCCTCCTCGGAACATCCGCTGCCGTGAGACCCCATGTGTATGGAAGGACAGTGGCTGGGGGGGGGGGGCGGTGTGCGGGGTTCCCAGCACGTCCCCTAAGGGCCTTAGGGAGGCCAGTGGCAGGCCGCCAGGGCACTGTTTTCAGTGATTCTTTGCGGTGCTGCCTTGGGCTGCGGGCTGAGGCTGTGGTGTGTTTCCAAGGCGACAGCTCATGCTCTCAGGGCCTGAGAAAGCCCTGCCCAGCAGCCCCAACTCCTGTGTCTGCAGCTTTCCACACAGTCCTACCTCTAGGGTCTGCACAGGCTGCCCCATGGCCCAGGACACTTCCTTCCAGCCCTGCAGGCCAGCGCCCCACTCTGACGCACTCTGTTGATGCCCCTCCCCAGGGGCTGCCCAGATTGTCCTCCCTGAAGCAGCAAGCTCCCCCCCCCCCACCGCAGCTGGCACCCCGCTGGTTGCAGCGAGTCTATGACTCCCGACCCAATCAGACGAATCGTTCGGGCTGAGCTCCGTCGTCTCTCCGGTGAGAGGCGCCTCTCTGCTTACCCACCGTTCTCTGTGGCATTTGATGGAGTCCAAGCATTTTCCTTGTAAAGCTCCAATGTGCAGTTTTAGGTTGATCCCCAAATGCCAGGCACAGCCTGCTGCGGAAAGCAGCTCCTCCCCATAAGACCCTCCTGGCGGTCTTTGCCGGAAGAGGGGCACCTCCTGACGCTGCCCCGTCCCGGCACTGCGGGGTCCGCACAGTGTGGTCAGCTGTCGGTGCCTGGGCCTGGGGTGCGCCCCTTGGCCTTGTTCATGGTTTGTTTGGCGGGGGCTCCCAGTGCCTCCCCCCTCACCACCCTCTGGAACACACCACAGCCTAAGGTCACTTCTGCTGCCTCCATCGTTTAAAAAACGGGCAACTCCCAGTGTGTAACTGCCAACTTCTTGATCGTCTCTCACAGAAATGGTTAAAAATGAGAACTGTAGGCTTTCCTACTTCCACCCACACCATGCTCTTAAAGAGACCCGATGATTAAGTATCTTCTCAGCTCCTTTTCGGGAAAGAACTGTGCCAAGCTGACACTTGTTCCAGCCCCACAGGCTGGCAATGCCGCGTCTCCGAGTTCACCCACCCGTGCTAAAGGATGGACTTCAACCCCCACTAGGAGCTGCGCTGCCACCTGCTGACCCAGGACAGCCGAGGGCAGCTCCACATGGCAGGACCCATGGGCCGCACAGCCCACAGCACGGCTCTGCCCAGGTCCGGGCACTGGTGCGAGCTCCCCGAGTCCCAGAGCCACAGGGTGTGGGGCAGCTTCTCCTGATGGAGCCCACACCACTGCTGGGAGCAGAGGTCAGGGTTAAGGGTGGGCAGGGCTCCCAGGACACTCAGGAGATACTTGCTCGGTGAATCCATTGATCACTATTCATCTACCTTCCATCATCCATCCTTCCAACCCCCCACCCCCCTACCGCCCCACTCACCCACCTTTCTTTCCACCCGCCCACCTATCCACCCACCTGTCCATCCCCCCGTTAACCACTGACTCCTCCTTCTGAAGTGCTGCTCAGGGTAGAGCCCTTACCCTACTGAACAGCCGGGGACGGGTGTTTGGGTTGTCAGTACACCCTCTGTGCCCTTTTCCTTTGTTTGGAAATTGCCATGATTTAAACAAAAAGATCGTGTTCAGATTACTTATGTACACACAAAGTGCACCTGGAGGAAGAGGTGAGCATCGGCTGACAGCGACGTCTCCAGAGGTCAAAACTGGGTGGGCAAGGGGCAGAGCTCGGGGGGAGGGCACTCTGTATACCCTTCTGCCTTCAGGATCAGGTGAGTGTGCTCGGCTGGACTGGACCTGATGGCTGCCTCACTTGGCTTGGGCAGACTCTGTTTTGCTCATGAGGAAGAGAGAGGACCCAGGGGTGGTCAGGGCAATGGAAGTGTCCTCAATCTGAGCCTGGTCCCCAAGGGGGTCCTGCACTCACATCTACCTTAGGACTCTGGGGACCACCCTCTGGAGAGCTCAGGGGGGTCCCTTCAACAGAATCCAGCTATGATGGGGTATCAACAGGTGACTCAACAGAAGCAAGAAGCCTGCTGATGAGGGCTGTCCCGGCTGGGGTGAGGGCCTGGCCTCCAGAGCCTGGAAAGTTGCTCCATAGTAATCCCGAATTCCACAGACGGGCCGGCCACCCACAGGCCCAGGCAAAGAGCTGAACCCAAAGGGGTCTGGGGAAGGACCAGGTGGGTGAGGTCTGCTCCCTAGGAAGGAAGGGAATGGATGGTGCTTCCACAGGGACAGGAACTGGGGGGCTGTGGCCAACACGCCAACCAACAGGAGTAGCCGACAGGGGAGGGCTCACACAGGCACCCGTGAGAATGTGCTTACCCGAGAACAAAGGGGCAGTAGGCATGGGCCTCGGGGGCAGGTCCAGGGGCAGCTGTCATTACTGATGGCAAAAGCAACAAAATGACAGCTGCTTGCCTGTGCCCGCCGCCATGTGCCCCCTTCCTCTTCTGTCCTCGGACTCCTCCCCTGGCTCCTGGCAGCCTTGCTGTGAGCCATTTGTCCATAGTCGGGTCATCTGCGCCCCGCTGGCCAGGCTAACTGGGAGCCCAACCGGGCCAGAAGCCCAACTGGGGTGCAGGGTACTAACCAGGGCGCAAAAGCCCAGCGAGGGTGCAGAAGCCCAACCTGGGTGGAGGAGCCCAACCAGAGCACAAGGGCCCAGCCAGGGCACGGGAGCCCAACCGGGTGCAGGGGCCCAGCTGGCAGACTGCACTTTTCTCTCCCTGCCCAAACCTCCACATTCAGCAAACAGTAATACAGGACTCATCCTTATTGTATTAGTTTTACAGTCATATACACTTTTTTTTTTTTGCATGGGCAGGCACCAGGAATGAACCTGGGTCTCCGGCATGGCAGGCGAGAACCCTGCCTGCTGAGCCACGGTGGCCCGCCCACTTGTATACATTTATAAGTAGAGGTTATTATAGATATCATATATAGAAGGTTATTGCAGCAATGAATCTATGGTGGGGTTTTATAGCCTACAAAAGAGGTTGAAAAGAACCTCCTAATCCTTAAATTTAAAATAGGCTTATCAATGAGGAATGGCCTCCTTTAGCTGGATTTGTTTAATGCAGTTTGTCTCTTTATTACATATATTTTTGCCTTCTTCAAAAGCTAAAACTCATCTTGTTTTGTAATCAATTCACTCAGTGAAAAAAGCACTTTTCCTCTGCTGAGAGTTACACCTGTCTTTGAGATGCGTTTGGTTTTGAGTAAGTTAAATCACCTACGTGACCTTCCCGGGGAGTATGAGGCACGAGATGAGGTGCCCACCCAGCAATGTTCACTGCTGACCCCTGTGGGGCCCCACACAGACCAAGTGGCAGCCCCAAGTGCAGCTCCAAAGCTCCCAGCCCCAAAGGCAACGTGCAACGTGGGTGGGTGTCCAGCCCCAGCAAGCAGTTTTATTGCAAACTGCAAAAAAATGAATGAGCCCTTGGCATTTTTTCTGTGTCTGGCTCCATCCTCTGGGACTGTGTCTTTAGACCTTCCAGAGCTGTGTGGAAAGGCAGCCCCTTCCCTCCATGTGGTGGCATCCCACCTCAGGGAGCATGGGTTGGTTCCAGTTTCAGGCAGGTCCCAGGAAGTTGATGAGTAGCTCCTTGGCACCCCTGAGGCCCTGTCAGGGCATCTGCCAGATAAGCGCTGTCTCCAAAGCAGTGCCATCTTTGCTGTGTGGGTATGTGCACTGATGTACAAAAGTAGAGGCAATAAACCTGCTGGCTCCCAGCGAACCAAGGCAGCTGTGTGAAGTGTGCCAGCACCATCATCAGAGGCCCCACACAGCATGTCCAGGTCTGGCGCTGCGCCCCTGGCCATCAGTTTTGAGCATGCAGCTGGAGGGCTGTTACGTCACAGGCCAGAGAAGTGCCCCTGGTGCTGCGCCTCCACTCTACCTGAGTGCTGGCACCGTGTCCGGCCTGCCACCTGCCTACGGCTCCTGTGGTCGTCATCCCTGGTGAAGGTCCACCAAGAGTGACCCTGTCTTAGCTGAGAACAAGAACTGGAGGCTTGATAAATGCCTGAAGCCTTTTTTAGCAAATACAGGCAGCCACCAGCTGACTCCGTGTGAGGAACGAGTGCAGCCCATGGAAAATAGTGACAGTGATCCATGCCTCTGTGGAGGGGAGGCGGCCTGGCCACTGTCATCAAGAGACCAGAATGTGCCTGGAGAGAGCCGCTGGGGTGTGCTGCACCAGGCCCCGGGTTGGAGAAGCGTGGGGAGGAATGTCCATGCGGCTTGCTGCCAGGGGACGTAATGCCCTTGCTGGGCCCCAGCCTGCCCAGGGCCCCTCCCCAGCCGCTGGCAGAGACCACTCCAGAGGGACAGTGCTCTGCTCTGCCATGCTGCCGAGATGCCCTGGGTCTGTGGAGAGGACACGGTGCCAGACACCCTCAGACACGCGCTGACCTCTCTGTGTGGTCTGCCTGCACGTGCTCACTGCTGAAAACGCGCGCAAGCCTGAAAAGAGGGAGAAGTAGCCAAAAGGGCAGATGCTCAGAACTTCTCTCCACTCTGCTTACAGAGCTCTGCCTGATGCAAACACAAACTCATTTCCAAAGAGCTAAAGCTTTTGTTCACGAGCTGGACACTGCTCTGGCTGCCTCTGCCCTTGCACACAGAAGAGCAAGTGCCCTGCTGCCCCCAGGCCACCTGGCATCGGATGTGCCAGGAGTGGGCTGGGAGGGGAGGAAGGGAGACACAACTCAGGCTCTGATAGGTGGGAGCTTCAGCAAAACCCAGAATTAGAAAAGTTGGAACAACATCTGAACCCCAAGAGAGAGCTTCGTCCAGACCACCTGCTGCAATGGGAACGGCTTGTAAATGAAAAGGCATTTTTGTGAAATGAAAGACTGTAGGATTAACTGGGTTCATAGGGCTGTGGAAAGAAGGTGGTCTGGCTTGGGCCAGCATGGGCTCCTCCTCACAGCCTTGTATCCTGGGCATCCAGAGGTCCAGGCCCTGCTTCACCCAGGTCATTCTGGAAGCCCCTGAGTTGGTATGCTCTTCCTCAGGGCTCCTGCCCAGCACACACAGGGTCTGCAGGTGAATGGGTTACAGCCTCTGTGCTTTTAACATGTGCTGTCTGGCCTCCAGGGCAACATGGGGAGGTGGGAGTTGTTCGCCTGCTCTGCAGATGAGGGCTCCAGGTCTCAATGACTTGCCATGGGCACAGGACCACCAGGCAGCAGAGCCAGGGTGGAAGTAAGACCCTACCCTTCAGAGGAAGAAGTTGCAAGGTGTCGTGAGTGAAGTCCAAGCAGGGAGGCAAAGACTTTGGGCTGTTAGTGTCCACCCCAAGCCCCTGGCGGCCTGTGTGGGCAGCCAGCTGATGGTGCTTCCCCTTCTGCCCACAAGGCTTGTGGGAGCAGGACCAGAGGGGGCCAAGAGCCCTGCCAGGATGGAGCCTCTGACACACGTCCGCCTCCATGTGGCTGTGTAGTGAGTGCCACATGTGCAAATCTGAGAATCCAGCTGCCTCAGGACATGGCGCCAGTGCGGTGAGAAAGCGTGCTAGGCACAAGTATGCACACACACATGTGCACGTGCCCGCGCAACACACACCCTACACATTCATGTCCACACATGCATACTCATGCAATGCACATATGCTGACATACCCACACGTGTGCACACACATACACCACAAATATATATGCACATCCACACGTGCACACACATGTATAAGCATAAACTTATGCTATACACACCCAAACTGCACAACCGTGCACACAAACATGCAAGACAACTATATATGCATGTACACACTGATGCAATACATACTTACATAAGTGCCCCTTCAATGCATACCCTACACACACATGCACACACACCAATGCACATGCAGTACAGATACACACATGCATAAACAAATCTACATACAGATACAGTTGCATACACATCCACAACGTGTGCATACACCATATAAACATACATACACCTATGTCGGCACACAACCTGCACACCCAAATGCACGTGCACACCACACCCATACAATGGACAGATGTATATTCTGCATACGTAACAATCCATGTACTACACACATATGCACATACACATGTATGTGTCTGAGTTTATACACCTGTTCACGCACATCCTGCCTACACAAACCCATATTCTGGCACTCACCAATGTATGTGCACACACATCCCTTCACACATGTGCCCAATGAACCCATGCAATTGGCACATGTACACCCCCATGCCAAGTGCACACAGGTTAATACCCCCTTGCACACCTATCCTCGCCCACACGACCATACCTAACACACAGCCAGGCATGTGAGTTCAAAACCCCTGCATTCACACCTTGCATACACACAGGCACAGAAAACCTCACAATATGCACACATTCCTGAACATGCCTGACAGCTTCTATTTTATGGCAAAGTCAAAGAAAATATCCGGATAAGAACCAAACTTTACCACTGCCAACTTCTGCCCCTCACCCTGCTGTTTCCCAGCTCACACTTCTGCTTATGCCACGTTCATGTTTAGAACAGCTTCTGAAACTGCATGTGGCCATCGAGGGGCTGTGGCCTCTATGTAGAGCCCAGAAACGTGGCTTTGGAAACTGGAAGAGGACTTAAGAGAGGTGGTCCTCAGACATTTTAGGGGCACAAGCACTTGCTTAGTTAGGTTGGGGTGCTGCCGCCAGGCCAGAAAGGACACAGGTGGGCAGCACATGTTGTACCAGCAGCTGTGATTCCCAAGCTGAACTGAGAAAATTCCCTAAACATGCCCAGAGTGCATTTCTGGTCAGAGTGACCAGGATTTCTATTTGGGATCTGGTAAAGGAGGCGATGAGGGTTGCTGGGGGGCAGAGCGGGCCCTCAAGGCCTGGGCCCCTGGATGGGCCATGCAGGCAGTTCCTTTGCTGTGCCCTGGCCGGGTGCCATAGCCGTCCCCTTGGGAACATCAGTCCAGCCTCGGGTGGCATACAGTCTAGACATTCTGAGGTGTGTCTAAAAGTCATAACCCCTAGGCTGGCGCGTCGTTATTGGTGCAGATTTCAAGATTCTACAAAAGTCAGAGTGAAATACAGAGAAGGCTTACATGCCTGCGAATAGACAGAAACAGACAAACTGAAAGCCCCAACCCCAGGCGGTACAATGTGGCAGGTTCCAGTTTTCCTACAAAGATTCCGTATCACACAGATGCCTGAGGGGTGGGGGGCTGATATGCAAATCTGGCAATGTCACATTTTACATAATGGGAAAACATTTTTTGAAAGAAAAAAAACACAATTGTTTATTACTCTCAACTGGTTGCCTTTTCCTAACCATAGAAAGAATGGGGATGTGCAGTCTGCACACATTTGTGTGCACGCATGGGGACAGGGTGCAGTCTGCATAGGCAGAGAGAGGAGTGCAGTTTACACATGCACATACACACACAGGGAGAGAAGGAATATACCCTGCACATGCACACACATGGGCACATGCACGGGTAGAGAAGGTATGCAGTCTGCCCCCCACCCCACGCGTGGTCACACGCACGGGAGAAGCAAGCACACACAGGGAGAAAAGGAAAATAGAAACATTACCTGGACTGTCTGGCAAGCAGGGCCTTCCTTACCTGGGAGGGAACGAGATGTCCAGTTCGTACAACCTGTCCTTGAAGACAGACAGCTCTTTATCGAATTCTAAGAGCTAAAAAAAAGAAGGAGAAGCTGGTCAAGGGCTTCCCCTCGCTGGGCATGGAGCCCCTGAGGGGGTCACTGTGGGAGGGCACTGCTGCTGCGTGGACGCACGCACATCGAGCACGCCACTCTGCAGAGACCTGTGTCCTGTCACTGGAAAGGCCTAGGTGAGTCCACCAACCCTCCCGAGGCCCCTGAGGGCAGCTGCTTTTTAGCCACCATAGCTATGTGGATCCTGGAACCCACCCATCACTGACAGCTCTTGCCATGAGATGCCCGGAGAGGCCGCAAAACCAGGCCCAGGGGCCCCATGCAGCGACACCGGCCACTTCTGGCCCCCACCAGCTCCTGGCTCCGCCCCACTTGTAAGGGGTCCCGGAGGAGGTGACATCACTGGACGCTCCACAGGGAGACCCCATAGCTGGCCCTAGGCAGCCACGGAGAGGGCCTGTCAGCAGGCCGGGTGGAGCTGGGAGGGCTCGGCCACCCCCAGGTTCCAAGGGCGTCCCTGCCCGCCACCGAGCCCCAGAGAGACGCACACGCTCTGGCTGCCCTGCTGCTCATTTATCACAGGCCAGCGCAGCTGGGCCCTGGCTGTGGTGTTGCAGGCTCCCCACCCGGCGGGCGTGGCTGCGGCTCCTGCTGCCTCATTCATCATCCTGGAAACGTGCAATGAGCAGCCTTGTGCACATCCATTACCCGGTGCCAGGCTGCCACCTGAACCCGGGCACCAAGGGGCCTGTCCTGCCTCAGCTGCCTCCAGGGGCTGCGAGCCAGCCCTCTGCTGCTGCCAGACTCTCACCTCCTTATTGCAAGGCCCCTGCACGTGCCGGGCCCCGGATCCCCACCAGCTGGGCCCACAGCCCCTCCCCGACACAGGCTGGCAGCCCCACCCCCCACCCCACTGCTCCCCTGCAAAGCAGTGTGTGGACCACCTACACAGCTACCTTTAGGTTAAAGGAAAACAACGCTGCAAGTCTACCGAATGTGCTGCCTGGTGCTTGTGGTGAGCGGCCTGGGCAAGCCTAGGAGGATGGGAGCTGCTGGGACACGGCTCCCCAACGTCCCCTGCATGCAGTCCGAGGCTTATGTCTCTGCTGACCCTGGACACTGGGAGGGGCAGGTCACAGGAAGCCTGCAGTCTGGCCCGTGGACACGCGGATGCCAAGGCTGGGGCCTCCTGGTGTCCACCTGCTGGGGAGAGTGCCACGGGAAACATCCATGTGAGTCGTGGCCCACTCAGTGCTGTCTCTGTCATTCCCTGGAAGGCACAGAGCCAGGGGCTCACCTGCTTGGCTTTCAGGACCCCAAACTGCACCTAGGAAAATCCCTACTTCCATTTCAAGGGGAGATACAGGGCCAAAGAGCTTCCTGAAGGATCCTGGTTCAGCTCCTCAGGGTTTTGGGGTGAAGAGCGGCCCAGGGAGAGAAAACCCGTCCTCAAAGCTGACATGCACACGTGGGGCCTGAACCCATCTTTTTCTTTTCTTTATTTATTTAATTTATTTTTACTGTTAGAGAAGGGAAGAGAGAAGAAAATAAAAGAGAAAGAGAGATAATTAGAGAAGAGAGGAAAGGAGAAGGAAGAGAGGAGGGAGAGAAGAAGGGACGTGGGAGGGCAATGCGGGCAGGAGAGCGCCACACTCCCCAGCTGTCCCCATGGGCTTCACCCAGATCACACTGCACAAAATATCAGAGGACGCTGCAGCGACCTTCTGTCCGAGCTGATCACTTCTTGCCCTATAATCCAGAGCAACTCGTGTGGCTCACCTGAGCCTCGACATTCTTAACTTTACCAGGGTCATAATACGGAGATGACACAGAACCTGTCCTTCTGTGTCTGGCTGGCTTTACTCAGCGTCATGTCCTCAAGGTCATCCGCTGTCATGAGCTCCAGGACCTCATTTCATCTCACAGCTGCATAATGTTCCATCGTATCACAAACCACATTTTGTTTACCCACTCCTCTGTTGACGGGCAGTTGGATTGTTTCCATCTCTTGGCAATTGTGAATAATGCTGCTGTGAACATCGGTGTGCAAATGTCTGCTGTGTCACTGCTTTCAGCTCTTCTGGGTATATACCAAGTATTGGTATTGCCGGGTCACAGGACAACGTGATATTTGGTTCTCTAAATTACCAAACTGTCTTCCACAGAGGCTGCACCATTATACTGTCCCACCAGCAGTGAATAAGTGTTCCAATTTCTCTACATTCTCTTCAACGTTTGTAGTTCCCTATTTGTTTAACAGCAGCTGTTTCTTACAGGTGTGAGGTGGTATCTCAGTAGTTTTAATTTGCATTTCCTTATAGCTAGAGAAGATGAGCAGCTCTTCATGTGCGTTTTAGCCATCTGTATTTGCTCTTCAGAAAAATGTCTTTTGCCCTTTTTGTAACTGGGTTGTTTACTATTTTGTTGTTAAATTGTATTAATTTCTTCATTACATGGGATAGCAAATCTTTATCTGATGTATGATTTTCCAACATTTTTCTCCCTAGAGTTGGCTGCCTCTTTACCTTTTTGAACAAAATCCTTTGAGGTACAAAAGCTTTTGATTCTGAGGAGCTCCCATTGATCTATTTTTTCTTTTGTTGCTTGTGCTTTGTGTGTAAAGTTCAGGAAACTACCTCCTACTATTAGGTCTTGAAGATGTTTCCCTATGTTTTCTTCCAGTTTTATAGTACTGGCTCTTACATTCAGATCTTTAATCCATTTTGAGTTAATTTTTGTATATGGTATAAGATATGGGTCCTCTTTCATTCTGTTGGCTATTGATATCGAGTTCTCCCAAGCCCACTTATTGAAAAGACTATTACGTTCCAATTCAGTGGGTCTGAGAGCCTTGAGAAAGGCTGTAAATTTAGTGGTCAATTTCCATACTCTTGATTTGGTTCCACTGATCAATTCTATCTTTGTGCCATTACTATGCTGTTTTGACCATTGTGGTTTTCTAGTAAGTTTTAAAGTTGGGAAGTGTTAATCCTTCCACTTTGCTCTTCTTTTTTAGAACATCTTCAGCTATTCAAGGTTTCTTTCCCTTCCAAATGAGTTTGATAACTAGCTTTTCCAAGTCTTCAAAACATGTTGTTGGAATTTTGATTGGTATTGAATTGAATCTATAGATTGATTTAGGTAGGACTAACATCTTAACAACATTCAACCTTCCTATCCATGAGCATAAAATATCTTTCCACTGTCTAGACCTTTAATTTCTTTAAACAATATTTTGTAGTTTTCTGTATAGAGGTCATTTATTTCCCTGGTTAAGTTTATTCCTAAATACTAATAATACTTGATTATTTTATTGGCTATTTTGAATGGATTCTTTTTCCTTAATTGCTTCCATACTTAAGTCATTACTTGTATATAGAGATATTTCTGATTTGTGTACATTTATCTCGTATCCTGCCACTATTCTAAATTTGTTTATTAACTCAAATAGCTTTGTCGTGGATTTTTCAGGATTTTCCAGGTAAAGGATCATGGTGTCTGCAAATAATGAAAGTTTTACTTCTTCCTTACTTGCCTGGATGCCTTTGATTTTTTTCTACTAACTATAGCTAGGACTTCTATGTCAATGTTGCATAATAGTGATGACAACGGGCATCCTCATCTCGTTCCCGATCTTAGGGGCATGCTTTCAGGCTCTCACTGTTGAGAATGACAAAGGCTATGAGTTTGTCATATATGCCGTTTATGATGTTCAGGAAGTTTCCTACGATTTCTGCTCTTCGTAGTGTTTTTGAAAAGGATGCTGAATTTTGTTGCTTTTTCAGCACTAATCAGTATGATCATGATTTTTCCCAATGAATTTATTACTATCCTCTATTACATTAACCAATTTTCTTATGTTGAACCACCTTTGCATTCCTGGCATAAATCCCACTTGGTCAAAATGTATAATTATTTTAACAGATCATTGGATTCAATTTGCCAGAATTTTATTGAGAATTTTTGCGTCCATGTTCATTAGGGAAATTGGCCTGTAATTTTCCTTTCTTGTAACATCCCTATCTGATTTGGGTATTAAATTTGGGTACTAGCTTCATAAAATGAGTTAGGTAATGTTCCTCTTTCCTCAGTTTTTAAAAAAATCTTTAGTAGGGAATGGTGTTAGTTATTTTTGGAATGTTTGATGAAATTCCCTGAGAAGCTGTCTGGCCCTGGAATTCTCTTTGTACAAAGGTTTTTAAAAACTAATTGAATCTCTTTACTTGAAATTGGCTTGTTAAGATCTTCAATTTCTTCTCGAGACAATGTTGGTAATTCAGATGTTTCTAGAAATCTGTCCACTTCTTCTAAGCTGTCTAGTTTGTTGGCATACAGTTCATAGTATCATCTCACGATTTAAAAAATTTCTTCAGGATCCACAGTAACAACTCCCTTCTTATTTCTAATTTTATTTATTTGCACCCTTTTTTTTCTTAGCCACTCCAGCTAGGGGGTCCATCAATGTTATGATTTTTCTCAAAGAACCAACTTTTAGTTTTGTTTGATTCTATTGTTTTCTTATTCTCCTGTTTAGTTACTTATGCCTTAATCTTTATTTATCTTTTTCTATTTGCTTTGAGGTTAGTTTACTGTTCTTTCTCTAGTTCCTCCAGGTGAGCAGTTAGGTCCTCTATTTTTGCTCATTCTTCTTTTCTAATGTAGGCATTTAGGGTGATAAGTTTCCACTTTGCCGCACCCCATGAGTTCGGTACCTTGCAGTTTCATTATCTGCACCTGTGTGTGTGAATGTACAGGTGTGCACTGGGGTGTGTGTTGAAGTAGATGCTTGTTGGGCCTGGGTGAGGGCCTGGTGGCGCCGCTGGCTCTGGCCTGAGCCCTCGGTCACCAGGAGGAGGAGCAAGGCAGTTGCCTGCTCCGGGGCCGCTGGCCTGCCTGGGAGCTCGCAGGCCCAGGAGGCCTTTCCTGAAAGGGATGGTCAACAGAATCCACAAAGGAGAACTCGGACAGACAGAAAGGGGCTGCGGCCAGCCTGACAGTCCAGCCCTGCACTGGAGGACCTTCCCTCAGTCATGACCCCATGTGGACCTTCAGGAAAGGAGAGGCAGGCAGAGAGGGCTGGGTTCCTCCCACCTGGACTCGCTAAATCTGACATGTTAAGAAGAACCAGACATCACAGATTCAGGGGCTTTCCTCCGCCCATCCCCAGTCCTGCTCAGCCGCCTCCTTCCCCAGATCACAGACCCTGGGCTCAAGTTTTCCGATCCAACGTGTTTTAGGTCATGCCCGCATGTGCACATGCCCAGAAAGAAGGCCCCACACTGCTGCATGTGCTGCCAAGCTTCACCCAAGGCTCTCCTCCCTCCTCCTTCCCTGCCTCCTCCTCCCCTCCCCCAGCGCCTCCTCCTGACATGCAGGAACCTGCCCGCACCCCAAGCCTGCCCCACTGGCGGGGCCAAACAGCAGAATCACCCCATCCCGGCAGGCGGTCTGGACCAGTGATTTGGCTGGTGCAGAAATGTGAGTTGCCCATGTTTTTTCTTAGCTCTTTGAACAAATTCATTATCTTCTGGCTTCATTTATTGCTTCTAGAAGCTGGTTGCCAATTTTACTCTTGTAAGGTAATCTGAAACTTTTCTCAGGTTCCCTTTAAAGTCTGTTCTTTATGTTCGGTCTTCAGCTCTGCTTCCTGGGGATTTGTATCTTTCAACAGAGTGGAAACCGCGCAGCTGCTCAGTCTGCAAACAGTGCCTCTTCGTGACTGTGCTGGATGCGGTGCTTCTCACGTGGCCTCACTGCTGGGGGCTCTTCCCTGCACTTCAGCTGCGCCTTCTGGGTTCTGCGCTGCTCTTCACATGTGCTGTCCAGCTAAGAAATCTCTTCAACTGTCTAATCTGCCACTTAGTTCATCCAGTGAGAACTGTATTTCAAGGACTGTATTTCTAGAAATTCTATCTTTAAACCTACCCTTCTTTCTTTCTCATAGTGTGATATTTATGTTTCTGTTTATTTCATGTTTTAATAATTTTAAATGGTCCTATTTTATAATTTCATCAGATGAGTCATTTATTTAGTGTCCAGTGGCCTCCTGCTATCAGTGGCCTGTTTCCTTACGTGTTTTGCCAGCTGAGACTTGTCCTTAGTGGGTCTTCACCGCGGGAATCCGTGCAGCCGCGGCGGCAGTGACCATGGGTCCCACCCTCCGGGAGATGACAATCCAGAGAAGGAAATCATGGACCAGGAGCCCAGCTGTTAAAATACCAATGTTCAGTGCTCCATTTTATAAGTTACAGGTGTTGGGAGAGCTGCTCAATTCTCTTTCTTCTTTTCCTTACACTTAGAGAGAAAGCCCTGGAGCTCCGGATGCCACGCAGACCCTATGTCCAGGGAAGGAGGCCTCCGCCACGCACAGCACATCCGGCCCCCGCCTGGGTCCACAGGGGGCTTCAGGAATGGAACTGCCCTCTGCCTTGCTGCCTGGGGGCAACGGGGTGCAGAGACACAGGAGAGGGTTTAAGACCACAGGGTCTGTCAGCAATGCACTCCTGCCCTCCCATACTCTCTCTCTCCCATGCACCCACCCCAGGTCCCCCAAGGCCCCAGGGTGGAAACGGCCGCTTTCAGGCACCGCTGCCCCAGTCGCCTGCTGCTGACAACTTGCTGGGCTCTCAGCACAGATGCCCCAACTGGACAACTGGACAACAGGCCACGCCAGGTGGGCCTCTGCCCTCCAGGACCCTCCATCAAGTGCAGAGGGTGAAGCTCAGGGAGGGCCGGCAAACACAGGACCTATGCTTTGTCTTAACCCCACCTGCACCAGGTCCCGGCCCAGCAGCTGCTGGGGGGTGTGAGGGTGCGGGTCCCAGATGGCCCTGCCCATCCTACTGCCCCTCCACAGACCTGCCCCGGGCAGCATGGGGCCCCCACATTGGCAGAGCCAAAGGGAAGCGACCTGGGTGAAAAGCCATGGCTGCTGCTGCGAGGGCCGCCGGCTGGGGCTCTGACGGGGAGCCACAGTGCATTTCTGTCACACTGATCACTTGTATCTCTTTGAGAGTTTTCACAAACATGATAACCAATTTCCCATGAATCTTCAACCTTCTTCCTGACTGCAGAGGGGCACCGGCAGGGCCGGGGTGCGGACACTGGTGAAGCAGCTGCCCGCTCGCATGTAGCTGTCAGGAGCTGTCCCTGCGCGGGCCCCACCGTTGTTGTGGACACTGGACTGACAAAGAAGGAAGAGCCCAGAAAATCGATGCGTCCTGGGCCAGCGCGGCTGCTCAACACAGAGACATCTCTCTCCCGGCTGCAGGCGGAGGGAGCGCCAGCCCTGCCCTGGGACAGCTGAGGGAAATTTAATCTCTCCAAACCCTCGCCCAGCACTCCATCCTGCAGCCCTGACAGCCACACTTATAATTAATTATACAATTTCGAGGGGAATATTGACTGAGCGAAGCCATAAATCATAGAAAAAGTCAATAGGCACCGACACACTCAATCATGTCCCGACCAATGATTACTACTCTTAAAATACAATAATTATTTTCAGGAGCCAGCCTGAATTAAATTCCTGTCAGCCGGGTACAAGACCGGTGCTTGATGAAGGATGCAATGGATTTTGGGGCTGAGGTGGGCGCGGGTGCATTCGTCCTGGTGGGGCCACCTGGGGCCACGTGTGGCCTCGGCTGTGAGGACGAGCGGGTGTCCAGGGGCCGTGAGGTCGCTCGTCTTCTGCTCAGGGAGCAGAGTGCCGTGTCCCCAAACCCTGGGCGTGGTGGTGTCCTCGGGGAGGGGGGGTGGTGGGCAGTGGCCGGCGCCAACAACAGCCAGGGTGCTGGGGGGAGCGTCCCCCACTCACGGGCACGCCACTGCTCCACTTCAACCCCACCGCCTGCTTTTCCGCTTAGAAAGAAATCCCAGAGCTCTCATGAATATTCAAGCTAATTTCTGTCCATCTTAAAAAAACAGGGTATGAAACATCTCCACTTGGACAGCACACAAAGAAAGACCATTGCTTCCAGCAGTTATGAGCCCCTCACGTCCAGGGCTGAGAACAGAAAGTCTGTCTAAATCCTAAGAGAAGAAAAACATGACTTCGGTGCCCAAATCAGCTGTGTTCCTGTGCTCCCAGAACATGCTGGCCCTGGCTCAGACCCACGGAGCCCCAGGAGTGCTCTGCCCTCAGCCCACGTGCCACCTGCCCCAAGGGCCCACCCGCCCTCCCTGCCCTGCACAAGGCCCCAGGGCCTCCCCCAGCCTCGGGGACCCACGAGTCCTGCCCTCCCGCCTTCTGCAAGCTTGAGGCCTGGCCCTCCCGAAGGCTCAATTCTCTGGACTCCCTCCCACCCAGAAGCACTTCTTTCCCCCAGATGGTCCCTCCCAGAAAAGACTCGCACCAAGCCCCTGCTGGGACAGGAGCAGAGGGTGAGGACATGGCGAGGACACGGCGAGGAGACCGACTGAGCCGGCCCAGCCCCGCCGCCAAGGCGAGGTTTGCCCAGAACTGCAGCAACAGCAGCTGCCAGCAAGGAGGGCAGAGGGGCCCCTCCAGGGCCGGACTGGAGGGAATCATGGGGAGAAAGTCCAGGACATCTGACAAAGTAAAAGTGAGGCTAGCAGGAAGCACGCAGGACCCTGAGAGGGGGCCTTATCTAGTCCAGGAGTGTTCTGGAAGCCCAGGGGCGTGTGGTGGGCAGCCTGAGGGCAGAGAGGCTTGGAAGGAGGTGGGCAGGGGCTCCTGTCTAGTGACTGGCTGGACCCAGGAGGTAGGGGGACAAGGAAGCCCTGGGGTCTCTGGGGTGAACAAGTGGCAAGACGGTCCCCGAAACAGGATGGATTTGAGGCCAACTGCCAAGACACCAGGGCTGGCTTTGAGATGAGGTGCTGGGTGTTGGGGGGATCCACGTTGGTTGACGTCAACCCCCTCTACTAGCACTTTGGGCCTGCCCATGCACCTCCAAGGCTCTGAGGAGCCCCACACACACCCATGGGAGGGGAAACCAAGGCACAGCCTGCGAGGTGACTGCCAAAGATTACCCAGCCGGCACAAGGTGGGAGCCCCATGCCTGGGGAGCAGGACGTGGCTGAGGCAGAGACCAAATGGGAAGGGACAGGGGTGTAGACCAGAGCCACCTGGGAGGGGGCACGTACCAGGGCCGAGAAGCTGACAAGGGACACAAGTGTGTGCAAAGATGGAGAACATCCCAAGTGTGCCCAGGGGACAGTGTGCTGGGGAGGCAGGATGTGGTACACAGGAAGATGCTGCTGAGGGTGGGCGCTGGACACAGGTGAGTTTCAGAGATTTTTGTTTCAGAGATCTTTGTTTCAGAGATGTCCTTGGGACGGGATGAGGAGGGCACATGCCAGTGGGGGTGCTCGGGGATGGAAATGGGGACCTGATATGGATGGCCCCTTGAGCTCAGGACAGAGAAGGATGCAAACGCCTCTCTCTCCCTGGAGAAAGGCAGGAGGAGGCATGCAGGTGGGCATGTGCAAGTAGGCATGCACAGGCATGCACAGGTGTGTACGTGGAGGTGGGCATGTGCAGGTGTGTACGCGGAGATGCCAAGTGCCAGCTCGCCATCGTGCCTCACTGCCCCTGCCAGACCAGAGAGGTTCCAAGTGCAGGAACTCCGGCTCAGACCTGCTGGCAAGAGTCAGTCTGGCACGCCATGGATACCAGCGAGCAGCAGGAGTCAGGCCCGGCCGCGTGCCACTGGGTGCCCGGCAAATACTTGGTGAATCGATGCACTAAGAAGGGCCCCAGGTAGTACTGAACAAAAACTAAACATTAGAAGGCGTGCAGATCTCTCTGATACTCGTCTCTGCACGCCTGTATGGCCCTTGCAGGGCACCCGAGGCTCTGCACTGCAGCCATGTGTGGCCCAGGCTGCTCCACAGGGCTCCACAAGGGACTCAACCTGCAAGTGTGCCCCTGCTTGTGCTCAGACCACACAGGGACACACGCGCTCAGATGCACGCACACGGTCACGCACAGACGCAATAGGCCCACAGCCCAGGGTGTGATGCATCTGTATGCATGTACTGCCCATGTGCGCGTGTAGCTCCCCCACTCTAGACGAAGCCCGGAACCCTGCTGGCTGCCCCGAGCCTGGGGAGACTGTGTACCCCAAGGACCCAGCCTTGGCACGTGCCCCACACGTGCGGGTCTCAAGACCAAGTATCCAGCCACAAGCAGCAGGGGTGTGTCCCACCAGCCTTTCAGGGCCAAGTACAGAGCGTCACGAGGCAAATGCACAGACGTCACGTGCACCTGTCCCCCAGTCGGGCCAGACCTCCAGACAGGTTCCAAAGCCCCCCCCTAGGGCAGGGGCAGGGGCATGCAGGGGCAGTCTCAGGTACGAGGGGCAGGGAGGGACCAGGGCCCAGAGCTGTCAGCAGGGTCTCCCAGGCAATGGGCTCACCGCGGTGCCGTTGTTGTCTCGGAAAACTTCCTGGTTGAAGTAGTCAAAGAGTTTCTTTTCTAACTGGAGCATAACCTGCAAAATCAGAGTGTTGAATCCGCACATGCTGGTCACGGGGCCGATGCACTCTCGGGAACACGGCCCCTCTGAACTCCTCCCCCACCTCTGTCACATGGCCCTCTGGGGTCAGAGGTCCACCAGTGGCATGAACTGCTTGCCAGGGCCCTGGCCTACGGGGCCCCCACGGTGACACACGCACTCACCTTGCGGTCGTTGTCACACTCGCGGAAGACCAGCTTCACGACTTCGTTGGTGTCTGCAGCCCGGATGGTCTGCATGGTGGCTTTCGTGCAGAGTGTCTGTGGGGAGACAGAGGCTCAGACCAAATGCTCGGCTGCAGCCCGGGCAGCAGCGCCCATGGGGGAGGCCGCGCTGACGCCTGTGCCCCCCTCCAGGCTTGCGGATTGTGCAGCCGTGTACCGGCGGCTCTCAGGAAGGTGCTGGAAAGCACTCGGCGACATCCTCACTGTTCTCTTAAAGAAGCACCATAGGAAACGGGGCAGACCCTACGGCTGCTCCCAGACAAAAGCTACCATATGTCATGACGCACAGAACCCTAGCCCTGTCCTGGAAAAGGGGCTGATAGGAAGGTGTTGAGGGGGACCAAGGCCATCCCCCAAGACAAGGCGGTTCGCAGGAGCTTTCTGCTCTTACGATGGCAGCACTCCACGAGAGGCCTTGTTTAACAACTGAGCAGGCTCATCCTGGCCAAAGCAGAGGTGAAGGGTTGGGGTGAATGGCCCACCCCACCCTGGGTCCATGGGCAGTGCAGGGCCATGGGAACCAGCCCCGTGGGGAGGGTCCAGGAAGGCCGAGGTGGGCGCAAAGGACGCGAGGCTGGCCAGGCCTGCAGGTAGGGTCGCTGGGCGCATCGAGCGAAGGGCCCTGCAGTCGGCATGTGGCCTGCGTTTGACTGGCAGGGCGGGCTAAGAGGGGTCAGCTGAGTGACTGCCAGTCCACACTGGGGCCAGGCCGTCCAAGCCATGTTGCCCCTGCTCCTGCCAGCAAGGAACGTTACAGCCAAACAGACAGCACAGGGCCTTCTGGCCAAATTGCATGCAGCAACTAGCCGCTCTCAACGCAGGATGCTTGGAGTAAACGGGGTGCTCGCCCAGAGGCAGGGACCAAGTGATACCCCCAGGTAGGGGCGGCCCCCCAGTGCTAACCCCTGCCACATGGGGCAGCCAAGGGGTGGGTTCCATAAGCCTGGGAGAAACCATGAAAGCACATAGCTAGGAAATGAAGTGCAAGGCTTGTACCTGAAGGCAACAGATGTTGCCAAGAAGTTGAAGGTCTAAATGGGAGGCATCTGTGCTGCCCATAACAAGAAGGCATGAGGATACCGGGAATTGGGGCCCAGGTCTGGTGGGAACCGAAGCATGCCGCTGTGCTCCTGCACAGAAGTGCAGACTGGATGGCCACCCATGGGGACTGCCTGGAATAGGACCTTCCAGAGGCAGGAGGCAGCTGGCCATGCCTGGGAGCTGGGGTCAGGGACTGACTGCAGACAGCTGACAGTGCCACTTGAGGTGACAGGACAGCTGAGATTGGGCTAGGTTTGTGCATAAATCATATCTCATTAAAGTGGTTTTTTAAAAAACAAGAAATAATTTTTATTAAAAAAAAAGATGCCACAATATATGGGCCTTTAAGTTGCCAACTGATTTTGGCTTAAAAAAAATCCCCCCTGAAAGAGCCCATGAGTACAGGGCCAGGCCCTGGAGAGGTGTGCGAGGGAAGCACCCCCAGAGAAGGCAGAGCTGGCCCTGGGGTCAGGGCAGAGAACTGAGTTTCGCAGAGTGCAGGGATACAGGAGATAGTGTGGTTGTCATGGGGGGGCAGCGTGGAGACAGGGGGGCAGTCTGTGGACATGGGACAGGGTGGACACACAGGGGTCAGCATGCAGACATGGGACAGTGCAGGGACACGGGGCAGATGGGAATATGAGGGGGGAAGTGGGGGGACATGGCGGACTGGTATGGGGACATGGGCGGCAGCATAGGGACACAGGGGGGCAATGTATGGATACAGGGGACTGTGTGGGGACATAGGGGCAATGTGTGGATATGGGGGGCAGCATGGGGACACAGGGGTCTGGGCACAACAAGGAGGGCAGCGTGGGGACATGGGCAATGTGGGGACATGGGAAGGGTCACAGTGTGGGGACGGACACAGGGAAGGGGCCTCCGTTCCCTGGTGCCGTGCTGCCCGGGGCCCGACAGGCAGAGCACAGAGGAGCTAATCTGGTCAAGCCCCCCAAAGTGCTTTTGGGCCCAGAGTGAGCAGTCAGCCTGCCGCCTCGCGGGGCCCCACACCAGCACACGCCTCAGGAGCTTTATGGTCCCAGGTCCCTGAGGCGCCCGTGGGCAGCTGCTTCTGCACTGCTTTGGCTCCCAAAAGTGACCTAAGGCTAAACACGGGACTGACTGCAGGGCCCAGGAGGGAGGCCCAGTGCCCCCCGGCATCCCCCATTCACACAGGCTTAACAGAGGGGTCAAGCCCCTGATGCGGCCAGGCCGCCCACGTGAGGCCCCCGCCTGCCTGCTGGCCTCCTCACTAAGGGATCTCTCTCTTGTGAAGGGAGAGAAAAATACCCACACGCTATCGTTAAAAAGCCCTCTAAGGCTCGTTACTCCTCAGTGGGCCCAGGGGGAACTGGAAGGTGCCTGGGTTCCCCCGACACACCTGCCTGCCCACAGGCCCCCACAGGGCTCGCCTTTCTCAGGGGAGGACATGGCCCCAGCCTCCCAGCCCCGGCGGCCCCACTGGATACTGCCCTGGGGGTTTGGGCTCATCTCCCCTGTACCCCAGTTTCATCACACCTGTGAGGACCCGAGACAACGCCTTCTTTATTTGGGTGGTTCAGCACTTCGCACAGTCCCGTAGGGGAGGTGCGGTCTTTGCGATGGGCTCGGTTCTGCAGCCTGAGCGTTTGCCAGGCTCCCAGTCGCCCTGCTGACTTGGCACACACCATCCCAGCATGCAAACCCTCTTGGGCTGCTTGTCCCTGCAGAGGCACGAGCTGGCCTCTGTCCTCACTGAGACAGGAGACATGGCACACACGACTCTCCACCGCCGTGGAGAACGCGGGAACAGCCCCTGGGCAGCTCCTGAGAGTGGACGAAGCACCAGGCGCTGTGCTCAGACGGCACTGAGCCCACCGCAGGGGTGGCCGCGCTTGGGCTTCCTCCAGCCCGGCTGCGGCAGTGCTGACAGGCTCCACCTTCCCAAAATGGCCCCGCAGCACGATGGGGACAGAGCACCTAGTTTCCAGGCGAGCACCAGGAGCGTCTTTCCCCATCAAGGCAGCTCTGAAGCAGAAGCGGCTCTTGTAAGAAGTATGGTGGCACTTCTTCAGCTTTCTGGAAAGACTTAGGCCCCCCGTCCAGAGCTGGCTGGCACTGTGCAGTTCCGAAGGGGGCCCTTCACTTGTCCAGGAACCCCAGAGGGCACCTGCTCAACCCCTGGAGACTTGGCTTCCTGCATCACAGCCCCCAATGTCTTGCTGCCTGGGCGGTGAGGAGCAAGGGGACTGCCAAGCATCCGAGGACACATTGGGTCCTGGGTGGCACATCTGGGCATGCCCCTGCATCGCCAGGAAGGAGGCCCTGCCTGCACTGGCATCCTCATCTCACACAGATTGGCCCTGTCCATTTTAAACTTCTGGGGGGCCATGGGGGGTGGTAGGGATGCCCCACTTGACCAGATACTAGAGAAGGCGGCAGGCGGTAAGTGGCCGCTCTCTTGTGCATGGAGTTTTGAGTGATCTTTCTCGAGACCACTTTCGATTCTGTTTTAGGCCTAAACAAGGACACAGGAGCACTCATGGCAGACCCTGAGTGCGAAGGACAAAGAGGTCACATGAGCCCAGGCCGGGGACACCGACCAGTGAGCAGACCTGCTTGGCTGGACAAACAGACGTTCCAACCAGACAGCAGGGTGTGAGAAGTGGGCTGAGACTTTCGGGCCCCAGGCCTGTGCCCTCTGACATCCTTTCCACCATGCTGCCCTTCCTCACTGACCAGAGGGCAGGCATGCCACCCAGCATGCACCTGGGCAGGGGGCAGGACCCTCGGCAGTCAGGGGCACAGGGATGGTGGGTCGGTTCCCTGCAGCCACTGTTCGGCTGGGCCTATCGTTTGTGTCTCTGGCTGTGCCCACCTCGTCTGGCAGGCTGAGGAGTGTGTGGCATTTACTGCATGGCCCATCACAGAGAAGCAGACTCCTTCTGCCTCCTAGAACTGTCTCTCTTTAGCTTCTAGAAGCAGCACCTGGGGTGCTTGGCTTCTGGGAGCATCAGATAGTCAACAAAGGGCCTGAGTAAGCTTCTCCTCCCTGCCTGGGGACGGGGTTCTGGGGCTCAGACACGACGCAGCTCTGTGGGTAATGTGTGCCTTGTGTGGTGAGAGACACATTGGGGGAAAGGCACAGAGACAGACGATTTACTTCTAACAGTGATGAAAGCAGGAAGGCAGCCTGCAGCACAGGAAAGGGCACCTGCCTCTGCAAAGCTTTCTCCTTTCAGCTGCTTAAGATCTACACGGTAACTGAAAGCTCTGTCTGATGCACTCTTCTCTGCATGCATTTCACTGAAAACACAGCCTCTCGGTCCACAGCGACCGGCAGCTTTGAAAGCTACGCACCTGCTCACCTCCGGAGGTACCCCAGCCAAGCAGCTGCCAGCCCTGCCCTCCTGGAGCCGGCTGAACACAGCACCCCCGAAGCAGGGCAAAGGGTACTCCTGCAGGGGCTGCGGGCGGCCATGCCTACACCCTGCGCACCGCGGCACATTGTGGGGCCATGGGCAGGGTGGAGCTGATGCCGTGGCTGCGATGGGAAGGCCCACCCAGGCTTGTCTGGGGTTGTGGACCAGCAGGGGTCCAGGAGGGCCAGCGGGGAGGTAAAGGGGTCAGCCATAGACACCGGGGGACAGGGTACGAGAGCCCCCAGGTCCAGGGGTGCTACTTGCCCATGGCCCCTGCGCTGGCCCAGCCTTCTGGGAACAGGCCCAGCTCTGGCCCTGCCTCCGCACACCCATCTCCAGGAGCAGAGCCAACAAAGAAGTGTGCATCCTGGCTGCGGGGACCAGGGTCCAAGCGCTCTGAGACCTCAGTATGGCCCCCCCAGACACCTCATCACCTGTGGAGCAACGGTGGGTTTGGGAGCAGGGAGCCCGCTGTTCTGGGGCCCCACAAAGGGGAAGAGGAACTCATGCGGACTTTTGGGTGAGCAGGTCAGAACAGTAACCCAACGGCGCAGGCTGCATACAGAGAGCTTTCCAGACAAGCAACCTGGGGCTGAGGGCGGCTTTATCTCCTCAAGAGCAGGGTCTTCTTGTCACCCGCCTCCCTCCAATTTGGGGAGCAAAAGTGCAAGTTTTAATCGTTAAACAAAATCAAAATGAAAGACAAAACCCAGGTGGCCCCTACATGTACACACAGTGTGAACAGCTGTCAAGGAAAACACGCCAGCGCCTTCTTACGGAACTACCAAGAGAAGAGACTCCTTTTTTTCAAATCAAGAAGTTTTAAAAGCAACTGACCCTGTGTAGCCCACGTCTGCCTTGATATAGGCTCTCTGCCTGAGGGCAGGTTGGGTGGCCCAGCACACAGAGCCCATGGGCAGCAGGTGCCATGGGGTCTCAGGGCACAGGACACACGTTCCCCGCCAGGCGCCCCTCCCTGCAGAGCGTGCGGCCTCTGCGCCAAACAGCAGAGGGCTGTGCCCACTGGCTCTCATATGTTGAAAGCCAAAGAATCTTTAAATAAAGAAATGCAAGTAGCACCTGGCCTTGGGGTCAGGAAGAGCCCCGAGAGCCGCGACAGTCCTAGGTCAGCGCCACTGCATGGAGCCCCTGAACCGACCGCGAGGGCAGGAGGGTGCTGAGCTCTTCACTGTGCCGGGAGCCGTAGGCAGCTGTGCCCAGGACCCGGCCCCAGCAGCTGCTGCTCCAAGGCACCACGTGGCTGGGATGGCTGCCTGGGCTCCCACTCACAATTCAGAAGTGTCTATTTTAGGTCATTCACGTGCTAGAAAATGCAGAGCTGGCAGCTCTGATGTGAGGCCAGTGGTTGTGGCTTGGCCTGGACATTCCCAGGACTTGAGTGCAGCCAGAGCCCATGACCCAGCCTGGGGGAAAGGCGGCCATGCATCCCCATGTCCAACCCAGGAGGGGCCTGGTGACCGGAGCTCGAGGCAGAGCCGTCACCTCTGCAGCAGCGACAGACATGACACGAATTAAACAACCGAGTTTAAACATGCAGAAGTTTCCTCTCAGACTGAGAAACAGGACTATGTGCTGTTGTAAGGAAAGTGCTTGGTTCTTAAGCAAACTCTCTACCTGGGTCTTGACGTATCCAATTGACGCACCAAAGGGGCAAGTGAAGGTGACTGAAGAGTAGGCAGGACGTTCTGCAGTGTGGTGCAAGTCCCGGCTGAGGCATGAGCCTCACTGCCTTGTGCAGACCTGACCCCGGGGATCCAGGGCTGGTGGGTGGCTCTGCAGGCGCATTCACCAATTTTTCATGCCCGTCCCTCCAAATGTGACCCTGCTCTGAGCTTTCACCCCCTGACAACTCCACGCTGGAGAACAAGTAGGCCCCCAATGGCGTGAAATCACAGACAAAGGCCGAGGGGACGGGTGGAGGGCAGCAGGTCCAGGCCTGGCCGCGCCACACAGGGGCCTAGAGCAGATGTGCGTAGGACCCAATTCCTGAACTCAAAGGAAAAGCTGTAAAAGAGATGGGCCTTAAAATTGCCGCCCTCACTGGTTCAGAATGAAAGTGCCCAGGAGGCGGCAGGCCCGTTGGGAATAAATCTGAGCAGAGTCCGTGTGGCACCGGGAAGTCCCAGCGCTCTCCTGTCCACACGCCCCAGCACGTGGCTCGAACCCGACTCAGAAGCTGAGGACCTCGCAGCTGCTTACAAAAGGGCTCTGCTCATCCGCATGAGTCAGCGCGGCTGCTGGCTTTGCTCACTCATAGGAACCTGTGCCACTATCCGCAAGGGCTCCTGAAAGTAGGGAATAAAACCAGGGCAAATCCATGCCCTGGAAACTGCCCGGCAGCCTGCCAGGGGCACGGGGTCCCCTTACCATGCACGTGCTGGACTGGAAGGAGAGGATCCACCCAGGGGCTCCCCAGAGGGCAACAGGCATGGGCCTCTGACAGCTAGAGCTGCCAGGACGAAGGCTGTCCAAGGCCCCCAGTGCAAGCACACAGGATGGGCCCCTGCACCCTTTCTGTACCCCCAGCTTCCAGGCAGTTCCTGGCTGCTTGCAGAGCAGGGTGGGTGACTGGGAGGCCCACCTCAGCCGTCTCCCACCCTTTTGAAAGCTGCCCGGTCTCTGCACACAAATGAGCAGCAGCGCAGGGTTCAGGAGTCGTCTCCCTACAGCCACAGCCCCAGGCCTCGCACCCCTCTTCTCCTAGCCTGGCCAGCTCTCACCCAGTACTGCTCAGGCCGTGCGGGCGGACTTCACACCCTCTCACTGTCGCCCAGTCTGGAAACTGGGGCTGCTGACGGGGCTAACAGGCTGTAGTTTAATCACATCAGCTACTGGGTTAAAACAAGCACCCGAGCACCCAGTCACCAACGCTCATTCTGGGTGCAGTGCCTCTGGAAGTGCATGTGGAGTCCTGGCCCTGTGCTGGGACAGGGACCGCGTGGAGGGGGACGGCACTGTGTTGGCCCAACAGGGACTGTGTGGACGGCGCCACATCCACCCAACAGGAGCTGCGCAGAGGTGGACGGTGCTGCATCCCTGACTTATACCTGAAATCCTGAGGTTTCCTTGCTCCGCCCTCCTCCCCAGGACACTGCCGCGATATCAAAGGAACCCAATGTTCATGCAGTAAATGCTGGGACTTGAGCTTCAGAAAATGCGAGATGGCTTTCCTGAAAAACTGACCACAGACCCGCCGGGCAGAAAGTGACCTCTGCTGATCTTCTTAGTGTCCTATAATTTTTGGTTAAACTCTAGCCATAAAAGTGTCTAAAAATAAAAAGGCCTACAAGTGCAAGTTTAACATAACATTTCTCATGCAGCAGGGATTAAAGAAATGATTGGAAAGGATTTCGAAAAGATGCTTTACAAAGAAAGGCTTGAGTCCTTTACACAAGTTTTCCTTAAAACAAGTTATTGGAAAATCATTACCCTTTAAATTAAATTTTTTCAAATGACTCTAGAAAATAGAATTGACTCTAGAGAACAAGCATAATCTTGTGTGCTACAAATACTTCTCCAGTAATGCTGACCATCAATATAAATCCGCGTTCGATCTATCGAACACTATCAAATCTACATAACGATCTTGCTGTGGAAGGGGTATTAGCTGAAACGGCAGTTACTGTCCTGGATTTGTTCTATTGTGCTGGACTCACAAGTGTGCTGCCCAGAACTGCCTCCAGGAACTAAGAAGCAGGCCCCAGGACCGCCGGAGCCCCTGACCCATCAGAAAAGGTAGCACTGGGCTGTGACGCTGCCACTGTGGAGCACGAAGAACCCCAACAGCAAACTCTGCCCCACGGACCTCCAGCCCTTGGACTTGATGTGACTTCTGGGAGCACAGGCCCCGAGTGGCAATTGTCCCTGGTAACCACCATCCACAGACGTCCCTGCAGACACATCCATGCAGCAGACTGAAGGTGCCAACAGCAGGCCCCCGTCCTGGTGGCTCCAAAACAGGTGCCCGGTGGTGGGTGTGTGGGACAGTTCCCGGCGGACAGCACCCCAGCGGACCCTCCATCAGCCCCAGTGCAGGGATGGGCACCCAGTGGTCGTGCTCTCCATGAGATGTGTGTGGCAGTGGTGGTCCCCTGGCGCCATGGTCCGTGAGCTCCCACAGGTGTGGGACGAGACCTGGACACCCGAGGTGATGGCTGCAAAGATGCTGGAGCGGAGAACGGCCAGTGCGGTCCAGCCCTGCTATCCACCATGCTATTTAGGATAGGACCGGCATGGTGGCGTGGAATGGCCAGGGTCCCTGGGCTCCTGTGGCCTGGACTGCAGCGTCCTTCCCCATCACACACCAGTGCACGCCCAGGCGCTGCATCAGGCAAGTTCGCTCTCAGGCCCCAGGCCGCCCCCAGCTGGAGCAAGTTGGGGGGTCCGGGAGATGGGGGTGCAGCACTGGCCAGAGGAAGGCCAAGGTGGAGGTTGGTTCTCACAGGCCAGCTCGGGTCACGCCCTGGCAATGTGTCCTTACAGCTCTGCGAAGCTGAGGCTGCCACTGGCACCCAGCTGGTGAGATGAAGGTCCGACATGGCCGGTGACTCCCAGACCCCACAGCCAGCACACCCTCTGCAGCACCAACTCAAGGGAAGGTGCCTCACTAGGGCCGGGGGCGAGGGCAGAGGCCCCACAGGGACTTCCCAAAGGGGCACAATGAGCCTGGCCCCGGCTGCACACACACGCACCAAAGCAGAGCCAGATCCAAGACCTTTGGACAACCAGGATCCTCTCAAAGAAGCAAAACCACTGCGAGGATTTCTGTGGGTTTCAGGGCAGGGAGGACACACAGACACAGGAAAGGAGGGTCACGAACAGACGCTAACCAAAAGAACCAAGAGATGGGATGGGGCCCTTTCTGGGTTTCTACTGGAAATCACCCCAGGCTTGCAGAAGGGAGGCTGGCATGACCTGTTCTCAGTCTAGCCGTCCACCTGCGGCTCCTCTCCTGGACTCGGACCTGCTCTCCCTCACAGCCCTTCCTGGCGCACCCCAGGCCCTGGAGGAGGGAAAGCTATTGGTGGCTGCCGAGAAGGGCCCCGACTCTGGGTCTGAAACGGCCTGCGTCAGCACGAGCAGGCCAGGGGGACAAAGGCCAGCTGTCCCCGAGCCTGAGGGGCGAGGACGCGCAGTCCATGAAAAGCACTGTTATGAGGGGCTGGTTATGTCAGCGCCCAGGCGGCCTGCCCCTCCTTGGTTCATATTGTCAACTGTTCATCTAGAACAACAACAGGCAATAAAGGTTCTTTCATCTCTCGCCGAGCCTGCTCTGTGCCCCAGCCCCCCGCAAAGATGGACGTGGCGCTAGTGGAGCTCTGAGGGCCAGCCTGGCCTGTCACACCAGGGAGGACTCAATGGAGTCTTGCAAAAGAGAGCCCTGGCTCTTTCTCAGACTACGGTGTCCCGGCGTCTCGCTGCATCCTGTGCCATCTGGGCCTCTCCTTCAGCCTAGCTCTCTCGGAGGCCCTCACCAGGACACCGCCCAGGCCCCACTGGCCAGCGTGCCCAGCCCCGGGCGGGCGGGAGGGACAGGCCCTCCCAGCACGCGCATCTTACAAGGCGCAGTCCCAGGTTCTGACAGCTCAGCGCAGGCAAAGGCCGGTGCCCTCGGGACGGCTGCTCAGCACAGCCCAGGCCCCCGCTCCACAGCCACCACCCACAGGCTTAGGAGACCCTAAGGCACAGAGGGAGCAATTCAAAATCAAGGATGAACGGCTAAAAGATACAGAAAAAGGCATTAAGTTGAGTGAACATCAAGCAGGTGCTCAATGAGGAGTGGATCAAAACCTCCAGTTCTTGGAACACAGCCCTGAGACAGATGAGGGAAAAACCCAGGAACTTTCAGTTGTCTTTTTCGAGAAAATGGAATCATTATTTTTACATAAAGCCCGCAGTTGGAAACACTGGCTAATGTTCATAAAGTGACCTGAACTGCCTGGAAGAAAAATTCCTTAAATCTACAACTCAAAATTATCCTTATAATTAAATATATAATACTATAATTTATTTGTGGTCAGTGTCACAGGCCTACAGAGAAATAAACCAATTAGAGCAGCGTGTTAACAAAACTGGTAATTAAAAAATAAAAGACAAACAATAACTCTGTTGTTTTGTAACCCAAGATTCTTAAAAACCAACTGAACAATCTTAGGCTACTGTGTGGCAAATGCGTCCCAAGGACTGGCCCTCCAGCACCGCTGACCTGCAGCCTCCAGGACAAAATGGTCTGGGGCAGGAGCCCAGCAGGGGAGGTGACCCCTCCCACAGCAGAGGGTGCCCTGCCCCTAGGGGAAGGTGGCCCCGCCTACTGTGAAGAGGCTGTAATTGGGGAGGAGGCTGCCCCAGCCAGTGTGGCCTGGCTGAGGTCTGGACAGGAGGCCATCTACCAGGCCCCAATTTAAAATGAAACCCTCAGGACCCGGGCAATCTCCCTCCCTCCCTGCTGCCCCTCCTCTCTGCCTGTTGGTCCTCTCCGCTGGGGCATCTCTCTCCCTCCCCTATTCCTGCTGACCCCTCTCCCGGCACACCACCCTCCCCTGTCCCTGACACCCTCCCCTGGTGCACCACCACCCCCTGTCCCTGCTGACCCATCCCCTAGGGCACCACCCTCCCCTGCCCCTGCTGCCCCCTCCCCTGGGGCACATTTCTCCCCTGTCCCTGCTGCCCTCCATCCCCTGGGGCACCACCCTCCCCTGTCCCTGCTGCCCCCCTCCCCTGGGGCACCTCCCTCCCTCCCCTGACCCTGCTGTACCCTCCCCTGAAACACCACCCTCCCCTGTCCCTGCTGATCTCCTCCCCCAGGGCGCCACCCTCCCTGCCCCATCCCTGCTGCCCACTTCTCCCTAGGATCCAGCCCTGACTTTTGGGGCCTGACTCCCAACAGGCCTGGCCAGCACTCAGTATGTACCTGTCAGCAACGGGCAACTGGTTTTAAAAAGCAGCCACCAGCTCCCCAAATCACATCCATCACGGGCACTGTCAGGCAGGACCAGGCAGCAGGTGTGCGGAGGCTGGGCCAGAGGGAGATGGCGTGCCTGGCACCACCGTCACTCCCTGTTACCCGAGCCCAGCTGAGCACCCCAGCTGCCAGTTGCCAGCACTCAAGGCATAAAGCACATCCACCGGAGTGCAGCAGCAGGCGGCGCCCAGAGCCCGTGTAGCCACCCATCCAGGGGCACTGCGTCCTCTCAGGCAGAGCAGGAGCATCATGTTTAATTTGCGTACATTTTAATCTGCCCACAAGGTGCCAAATCTGACCCGTGTCCTGTCATCCCAGCCCTGCCCAGAAGGCAGGCATTCCTGTCCGTGTGCGCCTGCAGGGTAAGCCGTGCCGATTCCGCAGGGAAGGGCCTCCTGGTGGGCACAGGGCACCCTCCGCTGGCCACAACCCTGCTCCTAAGGCTTCCCGGGCCCCCTGGGCTCCAGGGTGGTGCTGGTCTGCGACCTCCAGGATCCTGTGGGCGCCTGGGCATGGAGAGAGCACCCGGGACACAGGGCGCCATGAAGACCCGAACCTCAGCGCCCCGCTAGGCATGGCCCCCAGGACCACGGCTCCCCGAGCACACCACGGGAGCCCCATTCCCGGGTGATGATGGGTAAGGCCAGTGTCCCCACAGCAAGGTGGCAGGAAAGATCTGCTAGACAAATGATGAATAAACATCAGAACTTAGGAACAGCAAGTTTTGATGGTGTCACCAGAGCTGGAACAGCAAAGCCTCTGCAGGCCTCCTTGGAAAGAGAGATGCCCCTGGCTCACGTCCGCCGGGCTGGCACGAGCAACCTGTGGGCACTGACCTGCTCTACATGTCAAGATTTTCCTAAACACACTCTAGTTCGGAACAATCCTTAACCACAAAAAAAGAGGCTGAAATACAAAATGTACTAAACAGAAGGAACCCACAAGTGTCATTAACTGCTCTTAATCTGACTGAAGGGACAAAGGCGGCCTGGGAGGACTGACCCCACAGCGGCTGCCAGGAGGGACCCCCAGAGGCCACGGCCCCACCTGCCCATGGGGTGGAGGCAGTTGGGGGGACAGAGCTCAGGCTGAAATGCCATTGGAGTCCCTGGAGGGCCTAACCTAGGGTCTGAGTCCACAGGTCTGGGTGGGGCACGGGAATCCACAGGCCAGCAAGCTCCCAAGTGCTGCCGGTCTGGGCAACCACCCCCCCCGAGGACCCACTCCCAAGGACCCACCCCGAGGACCTGCCCCCCACGGGGTCAAGAAGGGAAAAGCAGCTGCACTCTACGCTCCCATTACATCTTCCACCTTAATTTGGAAAATACTGGAAGAAAATGAAACACTTGGTCACCTGACAGCTGTATGTCCATAGGTTTAAAAGAGGCATGCAGGCATGAAAACCCACCAAAAGTTAATCCATGGATCTAAGACCCATATATTTACTTACTGAGCAAATAATTCAATTAAAAACTACTAAAGCTCTGGGTTTCTCAAGTGGGAGGGGCCACAACCAGAACTCCGAGGTAAACCTTCAGGTTTACCGTGCCCCCCGAACAAAACTACCCCAATAACCTTAGAGACCATGGGGCAGGGCAGGTGGACATCCCCAAGGAGGTCCCCAAAGGCCCCACGGGGCCTTTTCGCAGCACCCCTGGCCACAAACTGCCTCTTACTCACATGCTGAACCCCCATGCAGCCCCTGGATGGAAGCCACGCCTGCCCTGGATGGACCCCAAGCCTACCCCGGTGGGACCCTCACGCCTGTCCTGGAGGGACCCCATGCCTGTCCTGGAGGGACCTCACGCCTACCCCGGTGGGACCCTCACGCCTGTCCTGGTGGGACCCCACGCCTGTCCTGGTGGGACCCTCACACCTGTCCTGGAGGGACCCCACGCCTGTCCTGGTGGGACCCTCACACCTGTCCTGGAGGGACCCCACGCCTGTCCTGGTGGGACCCTCACACCTGTCCTGGAGGGACCCCACGCCTGTCCTGGTGGGACCCTCACACCTGTCCTGGAGGGACCCCACGCCTGTCCTGGAGGGACCCCACGCCTGTCCTGGTGGGACCCTCACACCTGTCCTGGAGGGACCCCACGCCTGTCCTGGTGGGACCCTCACACCTGTCCTGGTGGGACCCTCACACCTGTCCTGGAGGGACCCCACGCCTGTCCTGGTGGGACCCTCACACCTGTCCTGGAGGGACCCCATGCCTGTCCTGGAGGGACCCCACGCCTGTCCTGGTGGGACCCTCACACCTGTCCTGGAGGGACCCCACGCCTGTTCTGGTGGGACCCTCACACCTGTCCTGGAGGGACCCCACGCCTGTCCTGGAGGGACCCCCACACCTGTCCTGGAGGGACCCCATGCCTGTCCTGGTGGGACCCTCACACCTGTCCTGGAGGGACCCCATGCCTGTCCTGGAGGGACCCCCACACCTGTCCTGGAGGGACCCCACGCCTGTCCTGGTGGGACCCTCACACCTGTCCTGGAGGGACCCCACGCCTGTCCTGGTGGGACCCTCACACCTGTCCTGGAGGGACCCCACGCCTGTCCTGGTGGGACCCTCACACCTGTCCTGGAGGGACCCCATGCCTGTCCTGGAGGGACCCCCACACCTGTCCTGGAGGGACCCCATGCCTGCCGTGGAGGGACCCCCACACTTGCCCCAGTAGGACCCCACACCTGACCTGGTGGGACCCCACGCCTGCTGTGGAGGGACCCCACACCTGCCCTGGAGGACCTCACGCTGGCCCTGGAGCATCCTCCCCAGCCCCCAGTGTCCAGCAGAGCCCTGGGCTTCCCCAAGCCACCTCAGTGCAGCTTCCTAGAAGGGGAAAGGAAAAAATGTATATAGGAAAATGCATATAAAAATGCTGAATGTATGGGACATCAATAGTTTATAACCACTTAGTCGACCTCAGGGAGAAGGGACCACATAAATGCATAACCTGACTTTATTAACAATTAAAACCACTGCTCAGCCATCCAGTTTAATGTGAGAGAAGATGCGCATGCTGGTTGTTGGCTGCTGGCTGGCCTGCTCCTCGCACTGTGGTTTAGAAACACAACGTGTGCCCCCACGGGCCCTCCCCAGCCAGCACACACTGTGCCTGCTCCGGGCAGCCCAGCCCCTCTGCCACCTTGTAGGGCCCTGGGTGGGTGGGACAGGGAAACCTATGGGAGCGAGATAGAGGGCAGGGAGGGCTGGACGGGCAGGAGCAGGAAGAGCCAGCCGCCCAGGGGTCCAGAAGGCAGAGAAGCTGGGGCAGGGGTGAAGACCGCACAGGGTAGTTCTTTGGAGGAAACTGCAAACCAAACCTGCGTTTCAAGTAATCCCATATCACTAGCTTTGATAGGAAAGTAATAGAGAATGAAGACAGCATTTATTTCACTGCAGCAGGAAGAAGAGAATGCTGGGCAGCACGGCAAAGCTTCTGCAGCCCACCTCGCAGTGACACGTACGCCCCCGGAAACTTCCCAAGGGTCAGTAGCATGAAGTGACTCTTAAGACCCGCAGCAGTTCTTGGGAGAATCCACTGACAACTTCCCCCAAACAACTAACTCCAAGGCACAAGCTCTGAGAACCCATTTACTCCTTTGTAGTTTGATTTCAAAAGTTCTGTGTGAAGGTAGTTTTGGAAAAAGAACACACTATCCTATTGCTCAGACAGTTAAATGTGGTCTCAGGTGCCACCTCTCCCCCCACCACAGTCAGGGGCATGGGGGGGCTGGCCTGGGCATCCCCACCCTGGGCTCTGCCCCTGCCTCTGCCCCTTGTACCCAGACCTTAACCACCAGTCTGACCCCAGGGGGACGGGACAGGGCTTGGGGCAAGATGCCTTGAGCCTCCTGCTCTGTGGGAAGTGGGCGCAGGCTCGAGATCTGAAAAGCAAAGGGAAACAGGCCCCGGGGTGCCCTCCTGGGCATGCACCCCACCTGCCAGCGTCACTGGGGTGCACTGGGGGGGACATAGGCAGGTCCACCTGGGAGGGGACACCCCCCTGCACCCAAACCACCCCATTTCAACATGTCACCATTCAACACTAAACTGCTGAGCTGCCCACTCTCTCCGAGGGGCAAACTCAGGAAGCGAGGCCAGCGACGGCTTGGCCTGTGTGCAGAGCGGCTGCCCTTTTTGGGGATGTTTGTTCTACCAAGAGGGAAGAGGCCCTTTTTGATGCTTTCTGGACTTTTCCTGAGGCATGGTCTTTGGCAGTCGCTTGGTCACTCTGACGTGGCCCCCTGACGTGAGCCGGGCCCTCGCGGCAGCAGCGGGCATAGCAGGGTCCTTGGATGCCCCACGCCCAGAGCTAAGAGAGGATGTCTTGGGGAAATGTGTCTCTCTGGAATCTGGGGCTCCTGGATACTGGAGGGGCTGACCCAGGGCGAGGCAGGCAGCACCCATGGCCCCTGGGGGACACACCTAGCCTGGGGGACTTTGACTAGACCCCAGCCCTTGGCTACCAGCTCTGCCACCTCAAAACGAGGAAGGAAACGCACAGATGGAAGTAAACGGTTTTGTGCCCCAATGGAATTAATTTGTCCAGTTAAAAGATCTGCAGCCCGTGTGGCCAGGCCGCCCTCTAGGAGCCCCTGCACCCGCAGAAGGGCTTGTGCTCGGCCCAGATATTCTGCCCGTGTGGGCCGAGGCCATGCCCTGTGGGACGCTGTCGGCTCAGAGAAGAAGGAAAAAAGGACTTCAGGAGAATGTGGCCCGTTTCTGTGCGGGATGGCCCAGAGCTCACTCGGGCCTGCCTTTAAAGATGATTTTCTGCCGAGGATGGAAGATCAAGGTGGGACAGCATTTGCCCTTAGCCCGCCCTCGGCAGCCGACCCTCGCACTGGCTTCTGGCACACGCACCCACACCAACTTGTGAGCACGTGCCCAGCACCCTCAGGCCATCTGCCTGTCTGCTGGGAGAGCTGAGCTGGCGCCCACCTGCCTGCCTCTTCTCGGCACAACCCGGGCAGGAGCCTCCCTGCCTGGTGTGGGCAGGGGTCTGTGTCCTGCCTGGTGTGAGCAGAGAGCTGTGTCCAGTGTTTCTGCACTTCCTCCCTGCCAGGAAAGCTGGCATCGGTGTGTAAGTTACAGGACGAGGGCGGGGATGGTCCGCCCCGCTGCCCAGAGCGGCAGGACCAATGTCTACACCCAGCTGCCTGAGCCTACCTGCCTAGGGCTGTATCTACTTGTCTGTACCCACCTGCCCTGGATAGCGTCCCACCCGGCTGTGCCGACCTGCTCCAGCCCACGTCATGAGAAAGTCAAACGCCTGTGCCGAGGCCACTGCAACCAATCCACACCCAACACAGGGCCCACCACGTCCCCACCTCCCAGACCTGGACGCCATTCAGGGAAGCTCAGGCCACTGGCTGGCATGTGGTGGGCCACCCCAGTGCTGGTCATGGCAGCAGGTGAGCCAGGGCTGGAGCCCAAAGATCTAGAACCATCAACAGTTTACTAACAGAAACAAGGTAACCAGTTTGCAGATACAGAAATACAACCTTAAAAATGGGCTTTCATAACTGCTACATTTCTGGTGAGGAAAAACAGTTGACATCCAGTGGGTGCAGAGCAGCCGCGGGGCCAGGCGAGCTGCTCTTGGGCGCGTTCCCTGTGCTCGTCATTTTCTAGCTGCCGCTTTTTAGCCATGACCAACCCTGTGCTGCTGGACACTGAGCGCTGCTGGCTAGCGGGGGGCACTGCCTGACAGATGATTCCGGGGGCTCCGATTCCCCTCCAGTTCCAACAATCACCCCTTTGTGGCAGTGAAAATGTTCCTTTATTAGGACTTTCTGCCTTAAGAAACACAACCAGTGCAAACGCCAAGGCTGGAGTTGGCTTTGAAGGCTGGCCTTCCTCCTGGCATTTTTCCATAAGGAAGTCAAACTCAGAGGTCTGCCCAGGCTGGGGTGGGAACAGAGCTCACCTCCACGACAGACTTGGAGTCCAGCCGGAAGTTGAAGTCACCGAATACAAAGTAGGAAACCTTCTCGAATCGCTGATCGACAATTCTGGGTGGGGAGAAGGAGACAGGGTGAGCAAGGCACCCACAGACGTCTGCCCCCACCCCTCCTGCCCCCCTGCCCCGCGCCCGAGGAGGGCCACCGAGTCCGTGCCTGGCAGCCCCAGCTGCCAGCGAGGGCACTGTGGAGGGCGGCTGTCCCCAAGCGGACATGCAAGCTGCCCACAGTGGGTAGGCAGAGCTCAGCCTTGTAGCGGGCTCAGGTCCTGGCCAGGCTGCATCTCAGTGTTTTGGAGGAAAAGCCACAGCCCAACCCAAAAGGAAAGGGATAAGGACAAGTAAGACTCGGGTGGGATGGGAAGGGGCTGTTCCAGCCGAGAGGACAGTGAGTGCTGCGGGGCTGGGGGACAGCCCAGAGGGCCCGGCTTCCTGCTCGTTAGGATGGCCACCCACGGCAGGGGCACGTCCACCCCTGTGGGCCCCAAAGCTGTCAAGTAACAGCTACACACTGATTTTTTTTTAGCCGCACACTACTTTGCTTGAAAAAGTTTTTCCATATGTTTTAAATTAGTGAAAATCCATCTCTTACAGAGGTGTGCACTGAAACCCTTAGGTGTGGCAGACATCGGAGCGCAGTGTCCCTCAGACCCCTCCCCTATAAGAGTAAGGTGTTAGCTGCCTGCACAGGCAGCCCCAGATCCGCCTCCCCGGCAGCTGGCACACAGGCCCTGTTCTGGGAGCAGGGTGCCATGCTCCTCCTGGTTCAGAGACCCCTTTGAAAACATTTAGAGGCAAAGACAACCATTTACAACTCCATATTCACGAACAGGTCAGTCACACCCAAGAGTAGCATTTGTAGGGAAGGAGGAAAGTCTCAATGTCGATGCCAGCTTGGCCCTGGGTGGGACCCAAGGGTGTGGGGAGCTGAGGGCCTAGGCACACAGGCTGCATGTACAGAGGGCTCTGCTGCTGGATGCTGCCACCAAGCCCAAGGCAGGGGAGGTCCTTCCCCACGCAAACTCAGCTTCCAAGCAGGTGCCAAGACCCTGGCCCGTGCTGCAGGCAGGTAAGACCTGGGCAGACGCCATCTTCCTGCAGCGTCCCTGCAGCGGCCACTGGGGGCTGGGGGCCTGGTCAGACCTCAGGGCTGGGGTCAGGGATGTGGCCGCAGGCCCCTTGGGAACAGAAATGGGGGTCCCTCGTGGAGGACGGCAGGCCTCTGGGGGTGACAGAGCACTCAGCTCACATAGAAAGCTACGCAGCCTTTTCTAGTGACTCACTGAAAATGAGGTCTTCCGAGAAAGGGGTCACCTGGAGGCCGCCCTGCACAGGGTCTGCCTCTGAGGCGCGGTGCCAGCCCACCTGCGGCCTTCGGACTGGAGCTGCTGGGTTGCCCAGGCCCACTGCCCCATCCCTTTGGATCTTCCGGCCGCTGCAAGGGGGTGGCTTCTCTGGCAGAGCAGGTGACAGCTCTGGACGTGCGTGTCTCAGCACATAACAACCGTCAATGGACAGTGGCTCCGCGGGTTTGCATGGTCAGGAGCGTCGGGTGTTGGAACTAATCAACCGTTGGCTGAATCTCTGCCTTTCTGGGGACACAGAACTTCATTTTTTTTTTTTTTTTTAACATGGGCAGGCACGGGAAATCAAATCCGGGTCTCTGGCATGGCAGGAAAGAGTTCTGCCACTGAGCCACCACTGCACCGCCCAGAATGTCATTTTTGTTTTAATTTGCACACCCCATGCAGTCAGGCTATCTTTTGATCTATTTACTGGGATTTGCATTTTCCTTTGCTTTTATTTTTCATGGCCTGTTTTCTATCTGGCTCCTTGCTTTTTCTTTTTCATTTTCTAGAATTTCTTTGTAAATTCTAGATGTAAATGCTCTGTCTCCTGCAGACGTGGAAAACACTCATCCAGGTCTCTTACAGTCTTTCCGTTCTGACACAGAGGAAGTCTCATTTCCTCGTGTCCTCTCTGAGTCCCAGGGCAGGGCCAGGGCCTCCTCCACACTGTCCATCAGGTGGTGGGACGCACCCTGAGTCCCAGGGCAGGGGCTTGGGCATGGGTCAGGCCACCCACACAGGACCCACCTGCCCTCCAGGGGGGCAACCTGAAATGAGATCGCATCCCCATGGCTCTCTGCAGACCCTCTTATCTACTCCTGCACCACACTTTCAGGTCATATTCCCTTTTATACAGAATTCTTCTTTTTTACAATTCCTTAAAAAATTGTCTCAGCTATTTTCACCTTCCTCTTGCACAGTAAGTTCTGCATCACCTTGCCCAAATCCATAAAATAATTGCATTATAATTGTAATCACTTTAATTTATGCATCAACTTGAGAGAAAATGGCATACTTTACAAATAGTACAGGTGACTGGTCATTTCCTTACTTGGTTTAAAATGGAATCTTTCTGGAAGATGGAGGAATAGAATAGGCAGGCACCCTGCTCCACGGAACTAGAGAAGTGACAGAAAAATGACCAGGACAGCAGTTCTAGGGTGCGAGTAACCAGAAAGGTCATCCATATAATTCAGGGGCCCTGGATGGAAAGGCCAAGGAATCTGGACACAGAGAAGGGGATGAGTGGACTCCATCGGGACTCCACTGGGGCTAGGAGGCGGCACCCGGGAAGATGTGCGTCTGGAAGCAGTGGTGCACCCCTGCACTCTTGCCTGCCCCCACAGTTTGCTTGGGAGACTCTGCAGCCAGAAGCTCCCATGGGGAACCCAGAAGCCAGTCAACTTGTTCTCTCTGCACACAGAGACCCCTGAGCTAGTGCCCAGAGCCTACCCTGCCCCTCTGCCTACAGAGGCCCGTGGGCCTAGGAGTGCCCAGATGGGGAGGCGGGGACGGGACAGCGAGCCACGCTGAGCCATGTCACACCCCACCCAGTGCCAGGCCCCGCTCTGTTAATGACATAAAGGAGAGCAAGAAGATGCTAAAAGAACATAAAGTAGAGTTTGAAAGAAAAAACAGAAAAACAACAGATCTCACAGAGATGAAAGATACTGTAGACTAAATTAAAAATATCCTAGAGACACACAACAGCAGCTTTGAAGAGGCAGAGGAATGCAAGCTAGAAAAAAGGACTACTGGACTCGAATGCACAAAAGAACAAATGGCAAAAAAGATGGAAACATTGGAACTGGATTTCAAGGAAATGATGGACAACACAAAGCACATAAATATAAGAATAACTGGTGTCCCAGAAGGAGAAGAGCAGAGTAAAGGGCTAGGAAGATTAGTTGAGGAGATAATGGGGGGAATACCCCAATCCTTATAAAAGACATAAATACGCAAATAAAAGAAGTCCAACGAACCACAAATAGGATAAATCCAAATAAGCCTACTCCAAGACACATACTACTCAGAATGTCAGATGCTAAAGAGAAGCAGAAAATCCTGAAAGCAGCAAGAGAAAAGTGACTTATCACATACAAGAGGAACCACGTAAGACTGAGTTCAGACTACTCAACCAGCACCATGGAGGCGAGAAGGCAATGGTATAATATATTTAAGATCCTGAAAGAGAAAGACTTTCAGCCAAGAATTCTTCATCCAGCTAAGGTGTACTTCAAAAGTGAGGGAGAGATTAAAATTTTCAGACAACAAAGCCTGCGCGAATTTGTCAACAGAACACTGCCCTATAAGAAATCCTAAGAGGAATTCTGCTAGGTTAAAAAAAAAAAAGACAGGAGAGGGAGGGAGGTCTGGAGGAGATGACACAGAATTGAAGAGCATCAGTAAGGGTAATTTAAGAGATAAAACCAGAGAGGGGGAAAAGAATATATAAATCTGACAAAAACCAAAGGATAGGGCAGGGCAATGGTGGCTCAGTGGCAGAATTCTCACCTGCCATGCCAGATACCCAGGTTCAATTCTCGGAGCCTGCCAATGCAAAAACAAAACAACAACAACAAAAAAACAAATCCCCAAAACAAAGGATAAGATGGTAGATTAAAAAAATGTCTTTTCAGTAATAATTTTGAACGTTAACAGACTAAACTCACCAATTAAAACATACAGACTGGCAGAATGGATTAAGAAATATGATCCATCTACATGCTGCTTATAAGAGACTTATCTTAGACCAAAGGGTACAAAGAGATTGAAAGTGAAAGGATGGAAAAAGATGTTTCATGTAAGCTGTAACCAAAAGAAATCAGGAGTAGCTATATTAATCAGACAAAGTAGACTTTAAATGTAAAAACATCATAAGAGACAGGGAAAGGCACTACATATTAATAAGAGGGGTAATTCACCAAGAGGAGATAACAATCGTAAATGTTTATGCTCCTAATCAAAGAGCTTCAAATGCTGGCAAAAGTGAATGGAACAATAGACGTTTCCACGATAATAGTGGAAGACTTCAATACACCACTCTCCTCTATAGACAGAACAACCAGACAGAGGATCAACAAGGAAACACAGAACCTAAACAATGTAAACAACATATATAGATCATTACACCCCAAAACAACAGGATACGCATTCTTCTCTAGTGCTCCTGGAATATTCCCCAGGATAGAGCATAAGTTGGGGCACAAAACTGGTCTTTCTAAATTTAAAAAGATTGAAATTATTCAAAGCACTTTCTCTGACCACAAGAGAATGAAACTGGAAATTAATAACCATCAAAGAACCAGAACATACACAAATATGTTCTCATATTTGTCAATGAAGAAATTACTAGAGAAATTGGTAAGCATCTGGAGACAAATGAGAATGAAAATGAAAATACAGCATATCAGAACTTAATGGATGTAGCAAAGGCAGTGCTGAGAGGGAAATTCATTTTCCTATATACCTATCTTTAAAAAACAAGAATGAGGCCAGGGTAAGGGTAGCTCTGTGGTAGAATTCTTGTCTGACAAGCAGGAGACCCAAGTTCGATTCCTGGAGTCTGTTCATGTCAAATACAAAAGGAAAAAATAAAACAAAACAAGAATGAGCAAAAAGCAAGGACTCAACTGCTCACCAAGAGGAACGAGAGAAAGAACAGCAAACTAACTCCAAAGCAAAGAGAAAAAGTGACATAACAAAGATTATTAAAGCAGAAATAAATGAACTGGAGAACATACACACACACACACACACACACACACACACACACACAAAACACAATAGAATCAATAAAACCAAAAGTTGTGCTTTGAGAAAATAATAATATTGACGGACCCCTACCTAGGTTGACAAAGGAAAAGAGAGAAGATACAAATAAACAAAATCAGAAATGAGATGGGGGTCATTAACCATGGACCCTAAAGAATAAAATCTACCATAAGAGGATACTATGAACAACTATATGCCAACAAACTAGACAACTTAGATCAATGGACAAATTCCTAGAAACACATGAACAACCTACACTTCAGAAGAAACAGAAGATCTCGGCAAACCAATCGCAAGTAAACAGATTCAATCAATCGTCAAAAATATTCCTACAACGAAAAATCTAGGACCAGATAGCTTCACAGGGGAATTTTACCAAACATCCCCAAAAGAACTAACACCAGTCCTGCTCACACCCTTCCAAAAAACTGAGGAAATAGGAACACTACTTAACTTATTTCATAAAACCAACATCACTCCAACACTAAAACCAGATAAAGATGCTATAAGAAAGGAAAACTATAGGCTAACCTCTGCAATGAATATAGATGCAAAAACGCTCAACAAAATATTAGTGAATCTAATCCAATGACACATTAAAAGAATTATATACCACAGCCAAGTGGGGCTTAAGTCAGGAATGTAAACGTAGTTCAACACAAGAAAATCAATTAATGTAATACAGAGAGCATTAACAAATTCGAAGGGAAAAAAATCACATGATCATCTCAATTGGTGGTGAAAAAACATGACAAAATTCAGCATTCTTTTTTGATAAAAATACATTAAAAGACAGGAACTGAAGGAAACTTCTTCAATATCATAAAAAGCATATATGAAAAACCCATAGCCAGCATTGAAATCAATTTTCCAACCAAATACCAATACCAACCAAAATTCCAGCAACCTACTTTGCAAACTTGGAAAGGTTAATTTTCAAATTTATTTGGAAGGGAAAGAGATCCTGAATAGCTAAAAACACCCTAAAAAAGAAGAATGAAATGGGAGGACTAACACCCTGATTTTAAAGCTTATTATAAAGCCACAGTGGTCAAAGCAGCATGGTCATGGAACAGACAGAAAGACTGACAAATGGAATCAAATTGAGAGTTCAAAGGACAGACCACTAAATCTATGGTCAGCTGATCTTCGACAGGCCCCCAAATCCACTGAACTAGAACAGAATGGCCTTTTCAATAAACGGGAATGGGAGAACTGGATATCAATAGCCAAAAGAATGAAAGAGGACCTTACTTTACACTCTATACAAAAATTAACTCAAAGTGTATTAAAGAACTAAATATAAAAGCCAATACCATAAAATTCCTAGAAGAAAATGTAGGGAAACATCTTCAAAACTTACTAATAGGAGGTAGCGTCCTAAACTTTATACCCAAAACACAAGCAATGAAAGAAAAAAACAGATAAAAGGGGAACACCTCAAAACCAAATGCTTCTGTGTCTTAAAGGACTTGTCAAAAAGATAGAGAGACAACCAACTCAATGGGAGAAAATATTTGGAAACCACAGTTCAGTTAAAGGTTTGATATCTGGCATATATAAAGAAATACAACTCAACAATAAAAGAACAAGCAATCCAATCATTAAATGGGCTGAAGATATTAACAGCTTTCTGAAGAGCGAATACAAACGGCTAAAAAGCGCAAGAGATGCTCATCTCCATTAGCTGTAAGGAAATGCAAATCAAGATGACAATGAGATATCACCTCACATCTGTAAGAATGGCTACTATTAAGCAAACAGGAAACTACAAATGTTGGAGAGGATATGGAGAAACTGGAACATTATTCACTGCTGGTGAAATGTATAATGGTATAGCCACTGCGGAAGACAGTTTGGTGGTTCTTCAGAAAACCAAGAATCGATTTGCCGTATGATCCAGCAATACCACTACTCAGCATATACCCAGAAGAGCTGAGAAGAGTGACACAGACATTTGCACACCAATATTTACAGCAGCATTATTCACAACTGCCAAAAGATGGAAACAATCGAGTGCCCATCAACAGACGAGTGGATAAACAAAACGTGATATATACGTACGATGGAACACTACGCAGCAGTGAGACAAAATGAGGTCCTGAAGCTCATGACAGCATGGATGAAACTTGAGGACATGATGCTGAGTGAAATAAGCCAGACACAAAAGGATAGTGTATTTATTTCACTATTATGACGCTGGTTAAGGTAACTCAGAAGCTTATAATGTAGACTATAGGGGATCTAGAAATACACAGAAGTCAGAGAGAGGTGAACAGTTAGCTGATGAGGTTAAATTTAAACGTAAGGGAATGGACAGTACTGAATGCGGGTCAGCAGTGGATTATAAGTAATACTGCCACACTGAAGGTGAAGAGGATTGAAAGAGGTTGTATAGAGCCATGTATCCTACTGATTAACATGACAAATGTAAGTAAGTTCTTGCATGAACTACTGCAAAGGTATGAGTCTGTACAAAGAGCCAATAATAGAGGGGTGTGGGGGAAATGAAATCTAGTGCATGCCATGGGCTATATCTAACAGGAAGACAGCACGAGAACCACAGCAATGCCAGGGTAAATAATGGGGGGTGGACAAGAGTTAAGGGGAGGTTTGGATTTTCTATTTGGTGAGGTTGTGTTTATATGCTATTTTTCTCTTTGGAGAAATGCCAATTGTCTGAAATTGAGAGTGTTGATGATCGTACAACTAAGTGAGGATGACGTGAGACTCGGATTATTGGCTGTGGACATTTTCCATGATGACCATGGATGGAGGCGGCTGAAGATAAAGCCACTGGGAAGCACAGCGGTGAACTGCGGCGTGGGCATGTGATGGAATACCATACGGCCTCAAAAAGGAGCGATGTTGTGAGGCATGCAGTGAGGTCAATGAATCTTGGGGACATTAGGTGGTGCAAAAATAAGCCAGCAACAGAAAACAGATATTTTATGGTCTCACTGAGATAATAGTTATAAGAAAATTGGGGCCTAGATTGTAAGCTCTTACAGCAGTCACAGCTAGTCTGGAGCTTTAAATGTTATTTTTACATTCTGAGATATGTGCTATATATGTATAACCTGGTATTTCTCTGAAACTTTGGGTACCTGTGTGATACCCAAGACTCAAGAGTCCGAGTTCTGCAGCTCAGACACTCAGCATTGCTACATACAACAACTGTTAAAAGACAACGAAAAAGAGATCAGACTTTAACTAGAGATATGAAAGATCTGGTCGGGACTAAGGTAAACCATGTAATCTAACTCAATTTGTCTGGACAGTTCATTTAAACAAACCAAACACATGGAGCTCAGAATGGGAACGAGGGCTTGTAATTTGTATAGCTTAAGGTACTACCTGGATATATCCCAGGGTAGGACAGACAGATAATTTTAAAGTATTGGCAAAGTCCCTTAAAGGACTAGAGAAAAAATATGGAACTATTAAACTTTCCCACCAGGGAAACCCCTCAAACATCAGGGAGTCCCAAGTCAACAGGCTAAGCTCTTGATCTTGTTTTAAAAATACTTTTATTATAAACCGTAACACACATGCAAACATTCTTGACATACAAACATTTTATACATGGTGTACAATCAATGACTTATAATATTATCACATAGTTGTGTATTCATCATCATGATCAGCTTTTTGAACATTTACATCTCTCCAGCAAAAGGAATAAAAAAGAAAAAACTCATAAATGCCATACCCCTTACCCCTCCCCTTCTCACTGACCACTAGTGTTTAAATCTACTCAATTTATTTTAACCTTTATTGCCCCTATTATTTGTTTATTTTTTACTCACATTTTTTACTCATCTGTCCATATCCTAGATAAAGGGAGTATCAGACACAAGGTTTTCATAATCACACAGTCACATTGTGAAAGCTGTATCATTACACAATCATTTTCAAGAAACACAACTACTGGAGCACAGCTCCTCAGTTTCAGGTATTTCCCTCTAGCCTCTCTGATACACCATAAAGTAAAAATGGGATATCTATATAATGCGTAAGAATAAACTCCAGGATAACCTCTTCACTCTGTTTGAAATCTCTCAGCTACTGACACTTTATTTTGTCTCATTTCTCTCTTTCCCTTTTGGTTGAGAAGGTTTTCTCAATCCCTTGACGCCAGGTCCTGGCTCATCCCAGGGTTTCTGTCCCATGTTGCCAGGGAGGTTTAAACCCCTGGGAGTCATGTCCCACATACAGAGGGGAGGGCAGTGACTTCACTTGCTGTGTTGGCTTAGAGAGAGAGAGAGGCTACATCTGAGCAACAAACGAGGTTCTCTGGGGGTGACTCTTAGGCCTAATTTTAAGTAGGCTTGGACTATCCTTTGCAGGGATAAATTTCATAGGGGTAAACCCCAAGACTGAAGGTTTGGCCTATTGATTTGGTTGCCTTCTTGCTTGCAAAAATATCAGGAATTCTTCAAAAGGGGAAGTTGAATTTCTCCCCATTCCCCCGAGGGGATTTTGTAAATACTTCTTTATTTCCTGTTCAAATCATTCTGCAAGCCCCTGATTTCGAGGCTTGCTCTTCTGAAACTTATTTCTGTAGTGGAGAAGGTTAGTCGATCTATAGTTATGCTTAAGAGCTACTTCCAGAGGACCTCTGTAGTTGCTCAGATGTGGTGTCTCTCTCTCTAAGCCTAACTTTACAAGGAAAATCAGTGCCCTCCTTGCTATGGGGACAAGACGCCCACGGGTGAGCTTGGTCCTGGCACTGCAGGAGCAACAACGTCTCCCTGACCGAAAGAAGGGAAGAAATGCAACAAAATGAGGCATCAGAGGTAAAAAGAATTCAACTGGAGTCCAGAGACTATTCTGAAAGCTATTCTTAGGCAAGCTTCAGCTAGATATTGCTAATTGCCACCAAACCCCAACCAACACCTTCCTGTTAAGTCTAAAGAACAACTGGGGCTCTATCTGAGATTCTACTAAAGTTTCATGTACTAAGATTACTTTCAGATGGGTTCCTAGGCCAGTTCAGTCCTGAAACCCAGAGGGCCCAGTCTGTCCAGAACATCAACCAGTTTCATCCCCCTACCTATCTCCTATTATTGATTACCCTTTTCAACCTAAAGAAGTTAGAGTGGGCATGGCCCAAGTACCCCTAAAGATTGGAAGGGTCAAAGGAGAAGAAGGAATATAACAGAGAAGACAGGATTTAAGAAATGAGTATGACTGCTGAATCATTACACTGATACTTCTTTCAGTCTCCACTGCTCTGGGGCAGTTAGAAGGAAAACCCTGAAATTACGGAACTGTAACTCCTACCAAACTCCGAAATTTGTAACTACGTGTTACAATGTACCTTGAAACTTACTGCTTTTTTGTGTATATATTGTATTTATTAGTTATATTGTATATATGTCATATTTCACAATAAAGAATGTTAAAAAAGAATAAAACGAATCTTTCTACAGAGGAAATGGCTGGTCAGGAAGGCTGAGCCAGGGCTGCAGGGACAGGTGGCCTGTGCTGAGCAGACTGCTTCCCCCACACAGCTGTCCCACAGTGCAGGGGTCACGGGGTCAGGGGTGGGCAGCAGCGCCCAACGTGAAGTGAGCAGGCGGGGATGGGCGGCTACAGGGAGCACAGGCCCAGTAGGTAACACACCGCCCAGCAGCCCCAACCCCAGCCTTCTCGGCACCATATCCAGGACCCATGGAGGCCGTCCTGGAAGGCAGTCACCCTGCTCTTCCAAAAGGGGAGTGTCACCCACAGTTCGCTGACTGGTGGGTTTGGGGCTGCTTCACGAAAGTGTGTCCACTTCCGTGGATGGGGCTTTGCCCCAGCAGAGGCCACACAAGGAAGCTCGTGGCCAGCCATAGGGCCTGGCCTTCCATAGGGGCAGCCCAAGGCAGCTCAACACCCCAAGGTGGTGAGAGAAGGAACACCTTCACTGGAAACACAATTCTGCTTGCTGAAGAAATGGCAAACTGGCCGCTGGCCCCCTCGGCTCCAGCCCAGGCTTCCTCTGCCTGCTGCAATCCCGACCTGCACCCTAACACACCTGATTCTCCTGCTCTGAGGGCCCCCAAATGCCCCTGTGGATGGCAGCCACCAGGTTGGGGGCCCCCCAAATGCCCCTGTGGAAGGGCTCCGCATCTTGCTGTGGCCGCCCTGCCTGCCCTCTGGACTCGGGGCCAACGGCGGGTGGGCCGAGTGGACGGGAGCTCAGGGGCAGCTCACACTCCATGCAGAGGGGCTGTTAGGCTTTCCCCACTCGGTAGCAAGATGGGGAACAGCGAGGGCCAAGGCTCCCCTCCTCCCTTCCTTCTGTCCAGCTCTGGGGCCTCTCCCACCACTTCCTCTGTCCCCTCTAGTCCCCAACCACAGCTTGTTTTGTCTACACTGCTTCTTCATATGCTGTTCCCCAAGCAGCACAATGTTGACAACTTTTCAGGGCAACAAACCTGACAGGTAAGTTTCTCCAACGCGGGAAGCAGGGCGCTGGGGCAGAGCGGGCCCGCAGTGGGTCAGCACTCGCACGCCACGGCTCCCTACAAGATGCCTCTGTTACAGAGGGAAGGCTGTGCCGTGGTGGGGAGCAGAGGCGGGACAGCAGAGCGGGCACCCTGTACCGCGGGCGGGAGGTGGGGCACACCCCAGGCCCGGCACCCATACCCAGACGGGGCCCCATGCCCTGTGCACACAGGCAGCACCCCCTGCCGGCCTGACTCTGCTGGAGATGGCCCCTCCCCGCCCCTCCCCACTTACCTCTCTCTGTTAAGAAAAATCCACCCAACCTCCAGGCTGACTGCACTGGCAGAACAGAGAATGGGAGAGGAAAGAAGGAGAGCTGTCTCGTTTTCTGGGAAGAAGTAATTTCAATGTCAAAAATATTTACACATTTTACTTGCCAATTTTTGTTTGTTAAAAAGCGCAGAGGACGTGGGACCTGACTCCCAGGGGTGTGGACCTTCCTGGCAACGTGGGAAATCCCAGAATGAGCTGGAACTCAGAATCAAGGGACTGAGAAAATCTTCTCGACCAAAAGGGGGAAGAGTAAAATGAGACAAAATAAGGTGACAATGGCTGAGAGATTCCAAACAGAGTGGAGATGTTATCCTGGAGGTTATTCTTACACTTTGAATAGATATCAGCTGTTTAGCTAAGGTGTTAACTAAACGGAGAGGCTGGGGGGAACTGCCTGAAAATGTGGAGCTGTGCTCCAGTGGTCATGTTTCTTGAAGATAATTGTACGATGATAGTGTGATTGTGAGAGCCTTGTGTCTGATGCTCCTTTTGTCTACTTTATCAACAGACAAGTAAAATATATGGATTAAAAATAAATAACAGAGAACAAATGTTAAAATAGATTTAGTAGATTTAGTAGAAATGCTGGTGATCAGTGAACGGGAGGGGTAAGGGGTATGGTACGTATGATTTTTGTTTTCTTTTTATTGCTTTTTCTGAATTGATGCAGATGTTCTAAGAAATGATCATGATGATGAATATGCAACTATGCGGTGATATTATGAATTACTGATTATATATGTAGAATGGAATGACCATAAAGAAAACAACAAAAACAACAACAACAACAAAAAACGCTGAGAGTTCTCATAGTCCTTAGGAAAAAAGACACCAACATAGAAAATGACAAAAATCTTTTGGATGAACAGACTAGAATTCAGCTCGGTGCTTCCCTTTTACACTCATGTCCCACTTGTATTGCTGAACTACGTCAGTCTGAGCCCTGAGTATTCAGGTGCAGAAGTAAGGACAAATCTCACAAGCAATGTTGCGTCTGTATACACCAGTCTAGTGTATGTAAGGGCATGTGCGGACGGGCGCACGTGTACATATGAATGCATGTATGGTTGCACACATGAGTGTGCATATGGGCGCGCACAGCAGCAGAGAGAGCACAAGGACCTACGTGTATAGCACGGAAGAGAACGAAAAAGTACTTGTGAATTCTGAACACATTTTTAGCCCAATACCTGTGCATCAAATCTTGGCTTCAAAGAGTTCAATGTATTCTAGGGTGAATATGATGAAAACAACTCTCGGCTCTGCAGCTGGAAAAGGGAACTCTTGGTTTGCTAACGCTGCTGGAATGCAATATACCAGCAATGGATTGGCTTTTATAAAGGGGATTTAAGTTACAAGTTTACAGTTCTAAGGCTTACAATTGTCTAGACTAAGGCATCCAGAGAATGATACCTTGACTGCAAAGAAAGGCTGGATGGCGTCTAAGTTCTCCCCATCGGCTGGGAAGGCACACGGTTGGCGTCTGAGATTCCTGCTCCTGGTTTACTGCTTCTGCTGATTCCGGGGTGTCCTCTCTAACCACCTGTGGGCCCTCCCTTGGCTTCTCCAGAGTGAAATTCTGGGTCCGGCTTCCTGAGCATCCCACGGGAAGGCCCACAGTGACGCCTACTCAGCGGCTCTCCCGGCTTCTGGTTTCAAATGGCTCTTGCAGATCCTTGGGCCTTTCTGGCATTTTCCTCTGCATCTCCAAGCATCCATGCCTATGTGAGCTCTTTTAAGGACTCAAATAAATTAATCAAAACCCACCTTGAATGGGCAGGGTCTCATCTCCAACTAATCAAAAGGTCACACCCACAATTGGGTATGTCACATCTCTAAGGAAACAGCCTAATCAAAAGTTGGATTAGAATTAAATGACACGGTTTTTCTGGGGCATATCAGTTTTGAGCTAGCATAGGAACGTGCGCCATTTCCAGCACCTGGTGAACCTTGGAGGTGTGTAAAGCCGCTGAAGCCGCAGTTCCTTGTGCCCAGGAGCTGGGCAGGCAGTCGGGGGCCGCAGGGAGCTGCCGCAAGTCCCGAGGTGCGAGGAGACCAGCGGCTGTCTCGTCTGCCGAGAGCTGGGGGTGCTGCACCGAGACCTGTGGTTCAAGCGTAAGCAACCAGAAAGAGGTGCGTTTCCTTGAGGCACTTGACCGCATGCACTGTCGCGGCACAGGTGAAGGCAGGTGCTTGCATCCTTCACCAGCATCAAGCACCCAGTGTAACCGAGCGTATGCACAGCTGACAGAGGGAGAGACAACCTAGAACACCTAGAAAGGCTGGCAGAAGGCAGCCTGGGTGCAGACTCAGGAAGCAGGGGGCTCACTGAGCAGAGGCCGTTCTGAGGAAAACCTCTATCGTTTTTGTTAATCAGCTCACCAGACTTAGTACTTGGCTGGATGAAGTGAACAGCTTCAGGGTGCTTAGGGGGACAGGGAAGCGGTCTCTTCAGGGTCCTCCTGGACAGCAGCTGCCCGGCACGTGTGAGTGTGCCTATGGTGGCTGGCAAAGTGGCCACAGGCTGTCGGCACCTGGCCAGATGGCCGCTATCCACTCCCTAGGTGAACATCTAACAGGCCTGGGCAGTGACTGACGGCGGGTGGCCGCAAGGTCGTCCAGGCACTGTGGGTGGGGGCTGCCACCAAGGCAATCCCCTGAGTACTGCCGCTCCCGCCGCAGCCCCCACCGGGCGCCCGCTTTTAATTCCAGCAGAGTGCCACCTGGATCAGAAGGAAGAGTCGCTCTACAATTAATTGGCTTGTCAGTGGCTATTATGATTAAAAAGGAGGCCTACATCAATATCCAGCGCTTAATTCAAAACAAGGATTCCAAGAAGAGCCGTAAAATCCATTTTTTAGGCCTTGAAAGTGGCACCTCTGTTCTGACAGCGTTTCCATCACCCCGTGGACACCCTGCGGTCACCGCCTGTTTCAGCAGGGCCATCCATGCACATCCAGCGTTCAGCTGCATTACAACAACACCGTGGCTTAGGGACTTTGCTGGAGAGATGCACCGGCCCCAAAGACAGCCCTGGGGAGGGGGCCCAGGCAGGAGGGCTGCCATAAAAGCCACGGCCCAGCTGGGCAGGGTCACACCCCAAGGAGCTGCGGTGACTCTGGCTCACCTGCTCGATGCTAACAGCTAGGAAGCTCTCTGTTTCCTTTCTTTACACCATGGCACCTTGACACTAAACTGTAAGCACTGGCTCAAGGGACAAGGGAACATGACCGAAGTGACTCTGAACCCTGCACAGCTCTTTAGCGCTCACACCTCAAGCCCCTCAGTGGACCCTGCGGTAGGGATCTGAGCAGCACCCTCTCTCCTTCCCTTCAAGGGCTCTCCTGCGTGTCCACCGCTCCACTGCCCGATCCTTGCTCTCGGGGAGCCGTGGCCCCAGGCGGATGTCACCCGCCATGACCCCAGGACACAAGCAGGCCTGGCAATGCCCTGTTTCCCTGAAGAGGGGCCTCACAGCCGACCCGGCCACCCAGACTGGTGCCGCCTCCCATGCCTTGAATCTGGCATCTGCAGCACCTATGGGTCTCCTGCCCAGACCCCAGCCAAGCAGCCCCAGAGGGCCTTGAGGACCACTGCCCCCACCCACCCTTCAGGTGCCAGCGAGGCCAGCCCCCCACCCCGCCCCCTTGCCCTCTACCCTCCTGGGCTCGGCCATGGATGCAGAAGCACGGGTGAGGGGAGGCAGGCCGAGACCGCAGGGCCGGCCTGGGGTGGGGGAGATCTCTGGGAGTGGGACACGGAGACCCTGGGGCTGAGGGAGGGTCGAGTGGGTGAGAACCCTCTTTCCCATGCTCTGCCCCAGGAGAACTGCGCTCCTTTGCCTGATGGCCTCTGCTCGTCCGAGGAGCCTGTTGCCAGGACTCAGAGCAGCGGTCAGAACGGGGGCCAGCACGCCCAGCCTGGGGTGGGTTTCTCCTGGCCCTGACCTTGGGATATGGCCCACCATGGGCCTCGGTCCGCAGCTGTGTACAAGAGGGTCCCCGGCCATGCAGTCGCGTCTGAGCCTGGTGCTGGGGCCCCGCAGCGGCTGGCTGGTGCCTCTGAGCTCTGCATCACTAAGCCACTGTCTTCTGTCTTCCAGAACCCTGGCTCCCTTCTGAAAAACACCCCACCACCGTTCCAAAACCTCTGGGGCAGTCCACACTGAGCCTACCTGTGCACTAGACCCCACTGCTTCTGGCAGGCAGTTCCCATCTGTTTTTTAAACTCCACGTTTTCACACGAATGTTTTTTCCCACGCTGAGGCCCAGCCGGACCCAGTTTAGGCCAAGCAGTCCCCGTACTGCTGGAGCCCTTGAGGAGCTGCAGAAACACAGGAGCTGGACTCTCGGGAGGGGAGGTGCTGAGCCCCCGAGGTGACACACAGGCCCACCGTGCTGCCTCCCTCCTGCCCGAGGGCCAGGGCAAGGCCGGGGGCACCCGCTCCCTGAGCCGAGCGCCAGGTCCGGAAGCCGCGTGCCAGCAGGACCCAACAGAGCAGCAGCCCTCAGGGTCCTGAGGCGGGTCCTCCATGGGCCTGGACGAGAGGTGGCGGTGGCGTGCTCGGGGACGGCCAGCCCCTGCGGAGGAGCCCAGGCGGGGTGCCGCTCGTGGCATGCATGGGACACTTCTCTTCGTGGTGGAAGGTGTGCACATGTGGAGAAGCGGAAGGGCACACGCGTGTCACTTCTGAACAATGTGGACACGTGGGCAGCACTTGGGCGGGTGGAGGGAGGGGTGCGGGAAGAGGCCTGGGGGAGGGCAACCGAGCCCTGGAGGGGCGAGATGTTTTCGTTCACAAAGAGACAGCTGAGACCAATGCCGCAAGGTGCCAACGTCACTCGGAGCACAGGGGGCAGTTCTCAGACAACAGCTTTCACTTTCCCGTGAGGAGTCGGGTTTCGTAAGGCCAAGTAAGAGGCAGCGCACAGTCCACCCATGGCCGCGACCCAGGGTGAGGGCGCAGTCGGCGGGGCCCGGGCTCCGTCCACGCTGAGCGGCGGGCACAAGGAGATGGGGACAAGGCCACCCGGGCTCCGGCCGTGACGACGGCCCGATCGCAGATATGCTGGCACTTAACGCGGATCCGCGTGGCCTGTCCTTGAGGGCGCTGCGGGGCCAAGGCCCAGGGGGTGGCGGCAGACCCGCGCCTTCAGGACAAGCCCCTGCGTCTGGGAGCGCGGCCTTTCTTCTGCTAAGGCGGCACCGGGCGAGCTGGGAAAGGGCTGTGGGGACGCCCTGTGAGGGGCCGGCCTTTGAGCGAGTGACAGCTGACCGATGGCCCTGGCCAGAGGACAAAGAGGGGCCGGCTGCGTCTGCCCCGCACCGCCTCGCCCTGGGAAACTAATTGCTCCCAATTGTCCCAAGTGACATCATTTCTCTGGCGATCATTTCTCCTGAATGCCCAAAATGAGCATGAAACAACTCCTTTGACTGGACATAAAAGTTAAATGTCCCAATGTTGATCAAATTAACTTCAGAGTGGACCAAGGACTATATCTGTGAGAGAACAATGGTGGGGACAAAGCGGGGCTTTGAGCCAAGATTTCACAGTTGTGATGTAAAAACGTCTCTGTTGAGCGAGGCCAGGCCACCTTTCAAAAGGGAGACAGAAGCACTGCCACTTGTGGAAGGAAACCCCACTTCTCGTCCTGAACTTGGGGCCCCCTTGGATGTCTCAGGGATTGCTGCACCCCAGAGGCAGAGCCTAGGTCTCACGTTCGGCTTCAGACTCATTTCCCTGGAAACGCTTTAGAAGTGTCATGGGGGGCGGCCGCTGAGTGCACAGGTGCAGGCTGCACCCCGACCCCAGGCCACGCGCAAGGAGACGGGGCCAGCGGGGCAGTGTGAAGGGACCCTGGGAGGCCCGGCAAGGATGCCTCTAACCTCTCCCCAGCCGGAGCCACCACGGGCCTCTGGCCCCAGCAGCTGCTGCTGTTCTGGCCTCACGACCAAGTACAGAAGCGACCGCCTGCCTTCCAGGGGATGTGTCCACCCACTTGCCAGCTGCCCTTTACGACGCCCTATAACCAAGTGGCTCAAGGCACAGGCACCCACAGCAGGTCCACACCATGGATTCCAGGGGTCAGGTTGAAGTGCCTCCCTGCCACGGGGTGCCACCTCCCTGCCACTTGGGTGCCACTTTCCTGCCATGTGGGTATCCGTGGGTGCCACCTCCTCACTGCATGGGTGCTGCTTACCCACCATGTGGGTACCCATGGATGCTGCCTCCCCACCATGTGGGTGCCACTTCCCTGCCGCATGGGTGCCCATGGGTGCTTCTGCCCACCACGTGGGTGCTGCCTCCCCGCTACATGGGTGCCTGTGGGTGCCTCCTCACCATGTGAGTGCCCATGGCTGTTGCCTCCTGTCACATGGGTGCCACTGCCCCACCATGTGGGTGTCCATGGGTACTGCGCCTCCCTGCTGCGTGGGTCCTCAGTGCCAGGACCCTGTCTGGTGGGCACTGTGGCTCCAGCCCTTCTGGGCCTGCCCCCAGCTGGCGCCCTGGGTGGTGAAATGCTTGAGGTGCTTACAGAGTTTCAAACAGAGAGCCTGTCCCTCCCGTCTCCTCAGTAACCTGTTTATGCTGGAATTGGCTCGGCTTCATGGCAAAGGTGTGCAGAGAAGAGCTTACCCTCTGCCGCTGGCCCCTGCTCCCAGACTGACAGTACAGACCTCATGGCTCGGAAAGTCATGAGGCCAGTGAGCTCCAAAGGGAGCTGAGCGCCAGTGGAACCCTACCCTGCTGGGCCCGTTGCCCCTCTCCTGTGTCCTGGAGGGACACCCACGGACAATGCAGAGAGCTGGTTCCCAACACTGTGAATGGGACGCCGTTGGTGGCAGGGTCCATTCAAAGGGGCGGCAGGCATTGTCTCCCCATCAGCGCAGCAGAAAGGAGCCTGCTGAGGGCTGCGGAGGGGCTAGCGGGCCTGATGAAAGGGGGGCCCATTATTCATGGCTGCGACAGGACCCCCCTTTGTGCCGGCCGCCATGGTCACGCTGCGGAGGTCCAGATCTGCGGCCGGCTGCTCTCGCCACAGATGCAGCCCTGGGAACATGAGCACATGGTGACCCAGCAAGCCGCGGCCGCCCTCCTGGGGCAGCCGAGGAGTGGCGGTTTTGGGCGATGACACATTTTAATGTCACACATAATCTGGGGATTGGCATGCTGCGCCGTCCCCGCTCCTCCTGAGTTTAGACCCACTCTTCTCCAAGGTGCTGGCGGGCTGGTGCCACCAGCATGGGGGGGCCTTGCTTGGTGCTGCTGGAAGCCAGTAGGCAGGGACAGGGCAGTGGGAAGTGCCAGGGCAGTAGGAAGTGGGATGAGTGATGGGGATAAGAGAAATGACCGAGGTGGGTGGCCACAGGGAGGTGCTGGCCAGGGGCATGCTGGTTGCCTGTATCTCAGCTGTGCAGGGTGGCAGGGCCTCGGCTCCAGGCTTGGCCCCTCCCTAGCCCAGAAGGCTCCTGTGGGCATGTGATGTGCCCATGGCTGTGTGCCCAGCCCTGGTTCACGCTCACGCTGTCCTGACCTGCTGAGGCAGACCCCTAGACCTAGGAGCGGCTGATGGGGGTGGAGGCGCAGGGCCCAGGGCCGCACGGATGGCCTCGGTCCACACAGTGGGTGGGAGGGCAGATCTACTCGAGACCCCACCTTGAGACCCTACACCAAGCCCCAAGAGGAAGGAGGAGGATGAACCCACAACGAGGTGTGGCAGCTGTGCAGCCCATGTGCAGAGCCCGCAGTGTCCTGATGGAGGTGTAGAGTGAGAAAGGAGAGAGCGGGCCAAGTGCACACACTTTCCGTCTTGGGTGTGGAAGGCGCCATCACCTCACAGACAAGGCTGCAGGTTTGGGGGTTTGGTGGGTGTGGGGCATGGCCTCATAGCAGTGAGGGAGGCAGAGCCCGGAAAGCAGGCTCTGCCCACAGCCTTGGAGCTGGACAGACAGGTCAGGACAGACCCTGCCGTTCAGGTGTACAACATCACCCATGCGGCTCAGGTGCGCCTGCGAGCAGGTGTGGCTGCAGGTGCAGGCGCTATCCCCGCCCCCCTGGGCACGCGGAGGGGCCTGGAAACCACCATCCCTGTGCATCCGAGTGGAAGCGGGGAAGGGGATCTGGGGGTGGTCCCACCCGCCCAACCCCCACTCTGAGGAGTCCCCCACGAGGTGGGTGGCCCCAGTATCAACTCCGACCAGCAGCTGTCAGTTCCAGTAGGACAGCCCGAGGGCACCCAGCCTCCAGGGCCCTGTGGGATTCAGTTCAAGTAACAACATCTCTGCATACTCCACGTACAGGGGCCCAGGGAATCAGAAACATGTCTGCTGCTTTTTCACCTCAAGAGTTAAGACGAGGCTGCAGCAGGTACCGCAGCTCACAGGTGGGCTTGATCCCAACACAGCAAATCTAGTCCTGCCAGGAGGGTGGGGGGGGGCAGCCAGCAGGCCCCATTCCCCAGGGAGGGGCAGTAGGACCCCCATCTTGCACAGGGAGGGCACCCCTGCAGCCATTCTCCTGCGAGACCCCAGGACTGCAGAAGCCCCTCAGGGAACCAAGGTCTTCCCAGCGTAGAAATGTCCCATCCTCAGCCCTCCCCACCCTTCCCTCCAAGGTCTGAGAAAAACTGGCACCGTCATGGCGCTGCCACAGGGCAGATGCCACAAGCAGCTTCTCGTGGCTGCTCATCCTTTGCTGAACAACCCACCCAAACAGCACGAAGCCCCCAGGCTACAAGAGAACACCACCTGACCCCATCGTGGCATTCCAAAAGCTCTGTCCTCCCACCTTGGAGGGGAGGGCAGTGGATGGGACAAAGGGAGGGTGGAGGGGAGGGAAAGAGGAATGGGGGGGAGGAAAGAATGGAGAGGGGCGAAGGGAGGACAGAAGGGGGGGAAGGGAGGAGTGGGGGCAAAGGGGAGGTGGAGGGGGGTGGAGGGGAGGATGGAGGGAAGGGCAACAGATGAGGGGGTGGGCGGAAGGTATAGAGGAGTCCTAGCCATGAGCAGCTGTTGAAGAGCTGCAGCAGCCCTCCTCTCCTGCAAAGCCCGCCCAGCCACACCCTGCCCCTGGAGGAGTGGGGGGTAGTGCCCCCAGCCCACACTGAGTGGCACAGATGGCACGGCACAGGCCTGCTGAGCAGGCCCCGCAGCCCTGGCCCAACTACTTCCAAGCCCCTTCACCAGCACAGACTCGGCGGAGAGCCTGTGCCGCACCCCTGCAGGAACGTGGGGTCTGGGCTCCAGACCTTTCCACAGGAACTGATACTCTGCCGCCCTTGGGTGCCCTGGACACACCAAAGGGGACGGGACCGTGCTCCCACCTTCCCTTCATGGGGTGGGGTGACGCGCGGTGGCACACACCTGTGCAGCACGTAGTCCAGGGCCCTGTGGCGGACACCCGAGTACACGGAAGGGCTGCTTTCCCACGCGACGAGATTGGAGGCGTCGTGGAAAAGATGGATGTTCACCAGGTCAAAGGCGCTGCGGCAGAAAGAGAAAGGGGAACAGTGAGAAAAGGCGGAGACCCCTGCTGAGCACCTCTCCCTCCTCACGCTTACCGCAGGCTCGGCAAATGCAGGGATGGCCCCTGACACCCCGACACTCAGCAGGGCCAGCCCAGCCCCAGAGTCCCCAACAAGCCCTCGAGGGTGGCAGGACCTCCATGGCTCGGCCGCTGCCACAGACCCGGAGCCCCTGCTCCCACCAGGTCACAGGAGGATGAGACCTACAGGGAGCCTAAAGGACGTTCATGAAGCCAAGCCAAAGGGGAGCTGCTTTTCCTTAAGGGCAGCTAGACCCGTAGTCACAGACTGTGCCCAGGCCTGAGCCTGGCAGACCAGACCAGCTCGTGACAGGAACTGTCAGTGTGGCCCCAGCTATGGGGGCACTGAGACCGGTAAGGGAACCAACTCATTCACTTCCAAAAAGAAGCCTCTAGCTCAGCTCCCGAGAGGATAGGAGGGGAAGCCCCTAACATGCCCACGCCACCAGGCCAGCTGCCCGCCGTGGGTTCTGCACAGGTTCAACCCCCATTTTACAACTGGAACTGCTGCAACTTCTGCTCTGGGGGCTCTGCTGACCTGAGCTGACCTTCAATACTCCTGTGCCACCCTGCAGGCCACTGCCCACCTCTCAACCTGGGGGAGGACTGCGACCACCCCACGAGGCCCAACGGCTTCCTGTCCCCAGTATCCTCACCCTGGCAGGGACCCTCCTGCCTTGTTCCAAGGCTGGTCCAGGTGATTGCGGGCCTGGCACAATGACAGCCCCTTCGAGTGAGCTATGCAGGTCGGAGACCCGCCCAGGGCTCACCCTTGGCCCTCCTACCCAGGACCCCTGCTCTGGGAAAGCAACGTCACGAGTGGTCCATGGTGAGGCCATGTGGATGCCAGAGAGCTGGGCAAGCCTCAGAGGACACAGCCCTGGGAGGGCCCGGGTGGGGAGCCTACTCAGCCATGCCTTATTGGGACACCCAGGTGCTGTGGGGAGACGCCTCTCTCTGCAGAGGCCGCCATGTGCAAGGCGACTTGTTGCACAGCTGTGGACAGGAAGCGCATGGCTCTGAAGCTTTGCAAAATTGGAGTGAGGAAACAGAAGCTGAGCTCTAACATGAAATTGTGTTCTCCTCTTGGTCATCTCCACGTTTCTGTCCATACACCTAGAAGAGATCTGCCAAGCAGTGGTGAGGAAAGGAGGCTGTAGCCCATTCCCCTGGAATCAGCTTCATTTGAGGGGTGCAGGGGGAAAGGGAGGCCTGGCCCTGGGAGCCGGAAGCAAGACTGTGCTATCTCCAACCCCAGGCTCAGGCGACGATCTGCCAGAAGGGCCTACTTTTCATTGAGGGCCTTTACAAGGGTGGGACAGAGCAGACACCCCCCAGGGGGTCTGGGGCCTTATGTCCTGTTCTCCCCAGAGCACACCTCCCACAGCAGCCGTGACTGCAGAGGAAAATCAAACCGAAAGGTCCTGTGGGCACTGCCAAGTGGTCCTGGAGGGCTTCTGAGGGGCAGAGGCATGCTGCAGAGCTAGCGGACACCCGAGCCTGGGGGGCTCCTTCATTCGCCCTCTGGCGGGGATGCCCAGCTGGTCAGCTGTTTCACTGTCTACTTTAAGCCTCCTCTCTCAGCAACTTCCACACCCAGCCGCCACGCATCTTAGATCCCATGGGGTGCCTGTATCACAGATAGGAGAGGAAGCCCAGTGACCATCCACGACCCAGACGCTACCTCATGCCAGGCCGGGGACAGGCCTTACCCTTTGGAGGCCTGCCGTCTGCTCAAGAGCTGGGAACCCAGGCTTGGTCACTGGCTCTCCCACACTGGTCTCCTGGGCTCCCAGATGCTGCCAGCCTGCCCTGTGGTCAGCCAACGGCCTTGTCCACACAGCAGTTCCTGGGACACAGTTCTGAAGACCATAATGTACCTGTCCACATCCTATCACACCGCTTCCCAGCCCACCCCATGTCTCAGGCCACAGTCGGGCCCCCAGGCCTCTGCTCTCCTAGGCAGTCCACCTTCTGGGTAGGTCCTAAGAAGACCACGGCCTGGCTCCTGCATGGCTCTGAGGATCCCCACGTCCCACAGGCCCCTGCAGCCAGGCTATGGCAGAGAGCGGAGCACCGAGGCCTTCTCCTGCCCTTTCTCCCCATCACCGAGCTAGTATGTCCTGGAGTCCATCACTGTGACCGTGGAGCCTGGTCAGCCTGACCCCAGGATAATGGCCCCACTGAGGAGCCACTCACCCAAGTAGGCCCCGCCCCTGGCATCTGAGTACCTGCTTACTGCATCCTCATCACAAAACTCATCCCTGCCTGGGGGGACTTGGTGTGGTGCCCCCCCAACAGTTTTGCCAGAGAGCAGGCTTTGCCACATACATGTGCCTCTCGCAGACCAAGTGCCAGATGCAGACCTGCTGAATGTTAAGACCGCCCACAAGCAGCTCACCACAGCAGAGGCAGCACCCGCTGTGTGGGGGAGGGGGGGAGGTGTGTGTGTGGGGGGAGCCATGTTATTTAAGCTTCCCTAGAAATACCACTCAACGAGTCAGCTTAACCAATGGGAATTTATTGGGACACACTTTGAGGCTTGAGGAAGTCTAATACTGAGGGATCAGCCAGGCGACACTCTCCCGAAGACCGTGGTGTTCTGGGGCTGGCTGCTGGCGACCTTGGACTTTGGCTTTTCCATCACATGGCCAGACACATGGCACCTGGTCTCCTTTCTCTTCGGGGTTCTGTTGACCGTCAGCTTCTGGCTGCTGACTTGCTTGCTCGCACTCTCACTTTCTTTCCCTCACTGACCTTCCCTATAAAGCCTTCAGCAGTAGCACTAAGACCCACCCTGATTCATTTGGGCCACACCTTAAGGTGAAGTCATGGCAACAAAAGGTCTGTTTCCAAGAATTCACACCCACAAGCATGGATTACATTTAAGATCATGTTTTCTGGGATACATAACTCCAAGTCACTGAAATCCACCCTCTGGACTCCAAAAAGACATGTTCTTCCCACATGTAAAACACACTCATTCCATCACAAGATCCCAGAAGCTTTAAGCTATTTTAGAATAACACAATGTCCAAAACCTCATCAAAATCAGTTACAGGAAAACTCTATCCTAAGGGAAAATTGCATTTCCATCTGTGGATCTATGAAACTGAAAACAAGTTATCTGCTTCCAGTGTACAATGGTGGGCCAGGCACAGCCTAAACATGCCATTCCAGAAGGGGGAGAGTGGAAAGAAAACAGGGGACATGGGTCCCAAACGAGTCTGAAGGCAGCCCAGCAAACTCCATTTGATCTCCAGGAGTCTCTAAGGATCAGGGGTTTGGCCTTCAGGCTGGGTGGAGCAGGGGCCCCACCTCGTCCAGTTCTGGGCCACACCACATTCTGAGCACACTGGGGTGGCAGCTCTCTCCCTGAAAATGGGGTGGAAGGCTCACCCTCTCCAATGGCTGGGACAGACCTATCTTTTTCAAACATGTGGGTGGACCCCCTTCTTGGCCCAAGAATAAGTCTTCAGTCCAGACCTCGCTTACTTGGTTCTACCACTGAAGTCATTCTTCCTTAAATTTGTCCCTTTCCTGTGTCTTTCAGTCACACTAACCGAAAGTGGTTCCATTCATACAAGTTTTGCAAAAGCTTTGTTGACGTTGCATGAATTAAGCAGGTCCAAACCATCAGACAATAAAATTTTCACAGACTCATCCTTGCTAACTGCATGTCTCATCCTGATTCCCCCGAAATGGCCGACTAGGTCCATGCTCAGCCACACCCTCCTCAGCAAAGGCAGTGCGAAGCCCTCATGGGTGCCCTGTCCTTCGGGGACTCGCTTTCCAGAGGCTCAGGGAGCTCCCCAATAGAGCCATTTTTCGCCGGAGTCTGAAAGCATGCAGCCTGTGTCTGCTGACAGTTTTTCAAATCATCAGCTGTTGGTTCCATGTGCTTAATAGTTCAATCCTCAGTTTTATCCCTTTCCTTCCTCATTTCACTAGAAGCTGCAAGGAGAAGACAGGCTGTACCTTCCACTCATAGCTTGAATGTCTCTTCAGCTAGAAATCTAAATTCATCGCTCTCAAGTTCTGCCTTCCATCTGACACTAGAACTCAATTTTGCAAAGTCCTCTGGCGCTTTCAAACAAGGATCAACTTTCCTCCAGTTTCCGATGACACACTTCCATCTAAGGCCTCACCAGAGGCACCTGTAACATTCACGTGTCTACCAGCATTCTGTTCACGATGAGTGACACGCTGGGGTGACACACACTTTCTCTACAGCTCTCACTCATTTTTGAGCTCTCATAATTCTTCCAGTCTCTTCCTATACCTAAAGCCAAAGCTTTTTCCATGTTTTCTAGTATTTGCAAGAGCAGTACCCAACTAAAACAAAAATGTTTGTTTCTCAGCTGCTAAAATGAAAACCATGCAATAGGTTGGCTTAAACAATTGGAATTTATTGGTTCATGGTTTTAAGGCCAGGAGAAGCTCAAAATCAAGGCATCATCAAAGTGATGCTTTTTGCCCAGAGACGAGCATTCTGGGGGGACGGCCAGCAATCTTCATGTCCTATGGGAAGATGCACATGGTGGCAACTTCTTCCTCTTCTGGGTTCCCTTCACTTTCAGCTTCTGCTCCTCCTGGGGCTTTCTGGGAACAGGATTAAAACTCATCCTGACTCAGCTAGCCACACCTTAACTAGAAATATCTCCATATGGTCCTACTTACCATGGCTCACATCCATAGGAATGGTTTCCCGTAACAATGCATGCACAGAAAGGGCATCAGAGGCCTTCAGTGTGTAGGGTCCATGGCACGGCGTGCGGGGCCTGGGCATGGTGTGGGGGGGCCTGGGCACGGCGTGCGGGGCCTGGGCATGGCGTGCGGGGCCTGGGCATGGTGTGGGGGGGCCTGGGCATGGTGTGGGGGGGCCTGGGCACGAATGTGGGGCCTGAGCATCTAGAGCAGAGGGAGGGGAGAAGCCACCAGCATTACGGCACCATTGGGAAGGGCTAGGTGGTGAGGCTCTCTATTTAAAATCAGCAAAGCCTTGATGAAGTGTTTGCAACAACATTTGCAATAACAAAAAGGTAAAATGTATTCTGGAGATAATGGAGCAGAGACCACTGGCCCCACGCAACATAACATACCAGTCAGCAATGCACCATCTTGTCCGAATGAAGCCTTTTCTTGACCATTTGCACTGAAAAAGAAATGGGTGACATAGGTAAGTCACCTGAGAAGGGAGACAAGAGTGAGACAGGTAAAACTAACACAATCAGGGGAACGCAGGCTTCTTTAAACACACAAAAATGATTCTTATCTTCTGGCATTTAAGCTCTCCTCATACTTGTTGCATAGGCTTCGCTGGGAGGGAGGAAAAGGCACAAAGAAACTTGCAAGCACTGTCTGCTGAGGCCCTCACCGGCCTTGCTTGAGGGCCTGCTAGGAAAGTGCTTTGCCAGGCCACTGTAGCTTGGCATGTGCTTCCAGAAGTAAACAAGAAGGCTCTGGCAAAACCACAAGGAGAGCATGCAGCGGTCACTTCCATGAAGGCATCCTGGATGGCTGGGTGTGTGCCTGACGGTCAGGTGCAGAAACAAAGTGTGTGGCAAGCCACAGGGTGGCTGCAAGGACTGAACCTACAACCTACAACCGCAACAAGCATAGGCACCGAGGCCCTCCTTGTGGCACTTCCTATGGACAGCTCCCTCATTCTCTTTCCTCAAACGCTCACCCATCTCCTCCCTTCACTTGTAGCCTAAGGCCTCCCATCAGGCATCAGGGAAGAAAGAGACCCCATGAGACCTCTCCCCATCTCAACCACCCCAACATGACAGCCCCCTTACTGGCTCTCCCTGTCACCTGCAGGGAAGGTCCTGAGCCCCCCAGGCCAGAGCTCCTGGGCCACTCCATCTCCTGTCCTCCCGCCAGGTCTTCCCAGGAGCGACTGTCACTGCCAAGCCTCAGGCCTCTCCTACTGGTGCACACAGACGCCCTGATATCCCTAATCTGAAGGAACTAGTATCCTTCTTCCTACGGCCAGACTCACTCTCCCACCTGGAACGGGCTAAACGGAGGACAGAACGCTGGGTGTTAGGTGAGATGGGAAGACCAGGAGGGGATCCACGATGACCGGCTCACAACCTAGGGTCACAGGCGGAAGAGCAGAGGAGACAGATGCCCTGCATGAGGAGATGGTGTTGACTGCGACCCCAGGGACGAGCGTGACCCCAGCCCAGTGATCCAAAGTGACGAGCATTCACCAGAGAGCTGGGAAGGGCAGGGCCGAGGGGAGCCCTAGGAAGCAGTGGCAAGATGACCACTCAGCAAAGGACTGGGCATCGCATGTAGCCAAGGAAACAGCCCCAGGCTGGGGTAGACCTGTCCGAGGAGAGAGGCTGCTGTGGGGCCTGAGCTCACAAGCTCATGACTCATGGTCATGGAATAGTGTGGGCAGCTCTCACCTCAGAAGTGGGCGACAGTCAGACCCAGAGCACCCAGTGCTTCAGGCCCAACTGAGCAAGTTCTGAAAACAAGCCCAGGGGCTTCCAAAAAGTGGCATCCCAAAACAAGCTCAAGAATATGTATAGGACTATAAAAATACCCAACAAACAGCAAAGTTAAATTCAGTGTCTGGCATTTAGAGAAACTAGAAGGGGGGCGTGCAAGGGTAGCTCAGTGGTAGAATTCTTGCCTGCCATGTGAGACCTGGGTTTGATTCCTGGCCCATGGACCTTCCCCCAAAAACAAAAACACAAGCAAGCAAACAAAAACCAAACAAGCAGATTTTCAACAAAATAGTGGTGCAATAACAGGATATTATATGGGAAAAAGAATGAAATGTGACCCCACCATACAGCATACAAAAAAGAAAGAAAGAAACAGGAAGACACAAACCCTAGCAAGGAGAAAAAATTAATCAATCAAAACTGTGCCAGTTTGAAAGGATGTATGTACCCTAGAAAAGCCATGTTTTAATCCTAATCCTATGTTTCTCCTAATCCCTATTCAGTACTCTATGATTGAAACTTTAACTAGATTATCTGCCCGGAGATGTGACTCAATCAGGAGTGGTTGTTAAACAGGTTAACAACCTACGTGGGTCTTGATACTTTACTAGAATCCTATAAAAGATGAAATATTTTGGAGAAAGCAGGAGATTCTGAGAGAGCAGAACGTAGCCACAGAAGCAGAGTCCACCAGCCAGTGACCTTTGGAGATGAAGAAGGAAAATGTCTCCCAGGGAGCTTCATGAAACAGGAAGCCAGGAGAGAAAGCTAGCAGATGACATTGTATTGGCAACGTGCCTTTCTAGATGAGAGAGAATCTGACCGTGTTTGCCATGTGCCCTTCCACTTGAGAGAGAAACCCTGAACTTCATTGGCCTTCTTGAATCAAGGGATCTTCCCCTAGATGCCTTAGAATGGACATTTCTATACACTTGCTTTAATTGGGACATTTTGAGGGCCTAAAAACAGTTAGCTTGCAACTTAATAAATTCTCCTTTTTAAAAGCTGTTGAGTTTCTCGTATATTGCATTCTGGCAGCTAGCAAACTAGAACAGATTTTGGTACTGAGAGTGGGGTGCTGCTGTGGTTTGCAAATACCAAACATGGTGGAACGTTTTTTTAAAATGGATAAGGGGAAGATTTTGGACGAGCTGTGAGCAGCTGATAGAGAAAGCCTAAAATGCTTTGAAGAGACTGTTGGTAGAAATGTGGACTCTGAACACATTGTTGATAAGACCTTAGACAAATGAGACGTGTTATTGCACACTGGAAGGAAGACGATCCTTGTTTTAAAATAGCAGATAATCTGGCAAAATTGACTAGTGGCTTTGGCTGGAAGGCAGATTTTAAAATCCATGAACTTGGATATTTAGCAGAAGAGATTTCCAAATTAAATGTGGAAGGTGCAGCCTGGTTTCTCCTCGCAGCTTATAGTGAAATGCGACAGGAGAGAGAGAAGCTGAGAACTGAACTCTTGGGTACAAAGAAACTAGAAATTTATGTTCTAGAAAATTCTGGGCTTCCAGGAAGGGAGACCACATAGAATAGTGCCCGACGTAAGGATTTGGCAAAATATGGAACCAGTCACCCATTTCAGAGAAAGCCAGGATTGGACTTGGAGTTCAATCCTTCCAGGAAGGATTTGTGGAAATTCCTTATGTCTGATTGGGCATGATCCGAGGCTACCGCATAGAAAGCCAATGAGAGTGCTGGGGGACCTGTATAAACAGAGCTGCTGCCAGTCTGGACGGGGGGTGGGGTGGGTTAGAAAAGGGACACACTGGAGGAAAAATAACTTCAGAGGCAAAGCCATGGAGGCTGAGGTCTGAAGTCAAGAAGCCTCGGGCCAGGAGAGCAGACCCACTCAAGCCCATGGAAAGGGTGAGTTTGCCCCCAAAGCAAGGCCCAAAGCAGATGGGCCTTGTTGCAGTGGAAGAGTCATGCCGCCTCAGGCTTTAGAGAGGGCAGAGCACATTCCTTGGGGTTTAAGGAGAGCCTGGCTGCCAACACATATGGAGGGGCTGAGTGTGTACCCCGGAGATGGCAGAGAGCCCCTGGGTGTGGCCCCAATGCTTGGAGAGAGTGGAGTTGAGAAAATGTGGTCTCCCCAATGTCCCCCAAGGTTGCACTTAGAGAGAGGCAGGCCTCTGTGTAGACCCTTGGAAAGGGTGGGACTGCTGCTTTCAAAAGTCTTGAAGATAAATGACACTCAGACTTTGAAATCTAATGGACTTTGCTTTGCGGGTTTTCTAAACTGCTTGGGTCCTGTGACCCCTGTGTTCCTTCTTCCCTATGGAAATGGGTACATGTATCCCATGAATGTTTCTCCTTTGTATGTTGGCAGCAAATAACTTGTCTTAAATTTTTATAGGTCCAGAGCCAGAGAATAATTTTGCCTTAGAACAGACCATGCCTATAACTTTGACAAGAGTTTGTACTGTTTATAACTTTGTATTTCATTTGTATTGCTACTGAAATGGTTTAAGGATTTCTGATATTGTGATAGAATTAATGCATTTTGTATATGGGATAAACATGTCTTTTTTAGGATCCAGAGGGTGGAATGTGCTGGTCTGAAAGGATGTATGTACCCTAGAAAAGCCATGTTTTAACCCGAATCCCATTTTGTAAAGGCAGCCAATTCTTCTAATCCCTATTCAGCACTGTATGTTTGAAACTTTAATTAGGTCATCTCCCTGGAGGTGTGACTCAATCAAGAGTGGTTGTTAAATAGGTTTAGGTGGAGGCGTGTTTCCACCCATTCTAGGTGGGTTGTGATAATTGTACTGGAATCCTATAAAAGAGGAAGTTTTTGAGAAAGTAGTAGATTCAGAGAGAGCAGAGAAAGATGACAGAATGCCACAGAACCATGAAGTACGGAGTCCACTGGCCAGCAACTTCTGGAGATGAAGAAGGAAAACACCTCCCAGGGAACTGGAGAGGAAGCTAGCAGATGAGGCTGTGTTCACCATGTACTCTTCCAGCTGAGAGAGAATCCCTAACCTTCGACAGCCTTCTTGAATTAAGGTATCTGTGCCCAGATGCCTTAGATTGGACATTTTCATAGACTTGCTTTAATTGGGACATTTCCACAGCCTAAAAACAGCTAACTTGCAAGTTACAAAATTTTCCTTTTTAAAAAGCCATTGAGTTTCTGGTATATTGCATTCCAGCAGCTAGCAAACTAGAACAAAAACCAATGCAGAATTGACACAAATGTTAGAATAAGCCAAAATAAGGACACTGAAAGTTATGATAACTGCTTGCCAAGCAGTTAAGCAGAAACATGGAAGATTCAAAATAGACACAAATATAACTTCTAGAGAGGAAAAGAACATTGTATGAGACGAAAAATACACAGATAGGATTAGAAGCAGATTAGACAATCCAAAAGAAAAGATTAGCAAGCTTGAAGACAAAATAGAAACTGCCCCCACATGAAACACAGACAGAAAAGAGAAAACATAGCAGCATGTCAGTGAGCTGGGCACAGCTCCAAGTGGGCTCAGGCACAGGTAGCTAGTCCCTGAAGGAACGGGCAGCAGGGTGACAGAAAACATGTTTGAAAAATGATGGTGAAGCATTCCCAGATTTGCTGAACACTGTAAATCTGCAGGTCTAAAAACCTCAATAAATCCCCAACAAATGAAACACAAAATAAAACCACATCAAGGGCATCATAACCAAACTGCTCAAAACCAGTGATACAGAGAAAATTTATGCAGAGGAGCAAAGGGTGACAGGAAATAGGAAACAATGTAAGGCAGAAGACAATGAGGCAACAGCTTCAAAGTACTGAAAGAAAAACAAAAGACCTGACAACCTAGAATTCTATACCCAGCAAAAATGGCTTTTAAAAAACAAGGGCAAAATAGTCCTTTTCAGACATCCACAAACTCAGAGGCTCAGCAGCAGACCCACACAGTAGAAATATTAATGGAAGCCCATGAGGCAGAAGAAAAATACTATGTGGAATATGGATCTAAACAAAGGAATGAAGCCATCTGGGGACAGTAAACACATAGGCATTCAAAGTGAAATGCTCAGACCTAGAGAAACTCCAGGCAGTTTGGTGGCTGGTACGTTACTTCTCCAATACAAATAACATCAGTTCCCCCTTGACCACACTCCCACTTCAGCTACTGCCCCACTTTTCTTCTCTCCCTAATAATCCCACTCCACCGAGATACCCAACGTGTGGCTCCACTTTGGACCCTGCTACACCAGCCCTGTGTGTGCCCACTCCACCCGAGGTGCCCCCTGGAAGACCACCACAGCCTCCATACACCAAACCCAGGACTCTCGCTTCCATCTCACACAACCTCCCAGCAGCCCCCGACGAAGTCAGCAATTGTCTGTCTCTGAGACACACTTTATCTGGCTTCAGAACATCCTCTCACTGGATCCTTCCTACCTCACCTATCAGCCCTTCTTGTCTTCTTTGTGGTCACCTGCCTCTGTCCAACAGCAGGTGTTAGGGTTCTCCAGGCAGGTGTCTTCTCCTGCCTCCCTCCAATCTCATCCATTCCCAAGGATGGGAACAAATTTGCTGCTGCCTCCAAATATCCAGTTAGCCAAACTCCCCTCCACCGCCACACTCCACACAACCCCACTGCCATCTGGGACTCAACATTACCAACAAGGAGTATTCAGTCAGATGCAACTGCATCCTCAGAATGCATATGTGTGTCTCCTTCCTCTGGTGGCTTCTGGTCCTCTTCATCATCAGTGTTCTGTAGCTTCACTACAGCCTAGGTGTGGACTTATTTCACCTATCCCGCTTTGTACTCAAGGCAGACTCAGTCTCAGTGCAGAGTGAGGGCACACTCAGCTGCACAAAACAGGGAGTGAGGGCAAAGGACACAGTTTTGTAGGGTCAGTGTGGTCTGGGAGGTATGGATGGAGCTTCTCTAGGAGAAATGTCATCTGCAGGAGGCACTGCGTGCTGGGTGGAGTGACCAAGGGGCCCCCAAACTAAGCCTCCTCTTCCTTTGTCCTTGTCCTGGTTGGACTGTGACTTAGGACCCCAGCACCCTATAGGACAAGGCCCCTGGAACACCACTGCCTAAGCCCATCTCAGGCACACCTGCCTGAAGCACTGTGCGTGTGAAGGTCAGCCCTGAACCCTAGCCCTGTAAGGCACTCTTCACCCAGCACCCCTTCTGATGGTAAGCCACATCCTGGGAGGAAGTACTTCTCTCCAATCTCAGAAACAGTTTCTTTCCTGGCCTCTAGTTCCCATGTCTTCTCTGTCCACACCTGCCTCTGAGAGAGCCCAACCAATGGACTTGAAACAACATCTTGCTGCTGTCCCCAAATCCATGTCTGTAGCCCAGACGTCTCTCCCAGAGCTGGCAGAGACTCAGTGTTACCAGGCCCCAAATGAAGACCTGACCTTCCTGCCCAAATTCTCTTCACCTGCAGCGTGCCCAACCCTTGCCTTCCAATGCTCTCATGCCCGCATGTTCACTCTACCTGCATGGCTTTCTCAATGACCAGTGGCTGACCTTCCCCCACCCCCACCAGATTACAGCCACAGCTCCCCCTGCTCCTCACCATCTGCTCATCAGAGTGCACAGGGAGCCCTGGAAACCCTGGTCTCACCTGCCCCTCGAAGATGTAAGTTGTGTGGTGTGGGTCTTTGTCTGCCTGGATTTATGTTTGTTGGAGTAAATAAAGATATTCTAGAACACTTTGGAAGCAGCAAGGATCACACACATAGATGCTGCCCTGTATCACACGCATGCTCCATGCCACCTGGTATCACACACGTGCTTCACACCGTCCCATCACATGCATGCATCACCCCAAATCACGTCTCTCACACTGCCCCACATCATGTCTCCCATGCTGCCCTATATCACAAGCATACCCTATACCTCTCTGTATTACACGTGTCTCACACTGATCCACATCACGTGTCTCCCACATCACCCTGTATCATAGGCATACCCCATGTTGCCCTGTATCACACATGGGCCCCACACTGCCCTGTATCACACATGGGCCCCACACCGCCCTGTATCACACATGTGCCCCACTCTGCCCTGTATCACACATGTGCCCCACACCGCCCTGTATCACACACGTGCTCCACACCGCCCTGTATCACACATGTGCCCCACACTGCCCTGTATCACACACGTGCTCCACACCGCCCTGTATCACACATGTGCCCCACACCGCCCTGTATCACACACGTGCTCCACACCGCCCTGTATCACACATGTGCCCCACACCGCCCTGTATCACACACGTGCTCCACACCGCCCTGTATCACACATGTGCCCCACACTGCCCTGTATCACACATGTGCTCCACACCGCCCTGTATCACACATGTGCCCCACACCGCCCTGTATCACACACGTGCTCCACACCGCCCTGTATCACACATGTGCCCCACACCGCCCTGTATCACACACGTGCTCCACACCGCCCTGTATCACACACGTGCCCCACACCGCCCTGTATCACACACGTGCTCCACACCGCCCTGTATCACACATGTGCCCCACACTGCCCTGTATCACACACGGGCCCCACACTGCCCTGTATCACACATGTGCCCCACACTGCCCTGTATCACACATGTGCCCCACACCGCCCTGTATCACACATGTGCTCCACACCGCCCTGTATCACACATGTGCCCCACACCGCCCTGTATCACACACGTGCTCCACACTGCCCTGTATCACACACGTGCTCCACACCGCCCTGTATCACACATGTGCCCCACACCGCCCTGTATCACACACGTGCTCCACACCGCCCTGTATCACACATGTGCCCCACACCGCCCTGTATCACACACGTGCTCCACACCGCCCTGTATCACACACGTGCCCCACACCGCCCTGTATCACACACGTGCCCCACTCTGCCCTGTATCACACATGTGCCCCACACCGCCCTGTATCACACATGTGCCCCACACTGCCCTGTATCACACATGTGCCCCACACCGCCCTGTATCACACATGTGCCCCACACCGCCCTGTATCACACATGTGCTCCACACCGCCCTGTATCACACACGTGCCCCACACCGCCCTGTATCACACACGTGCTCCACACCGCCCTGTATCACACACGTGCCCCACACCGCCCTGTATCACACACGTGCCCCACTCTGCCCTGTATCACACATGTGCCCCACACTGCCCTGTATCACACATGGGCCCCACACTGCCCTGTATCACACATGTGCCCCACACCGCCCTGTATCACACATGTGCCCCACACCGCCCTGTATCACACATGTGCCCCACACTGCCCTGTATCACACACGTGCCCCACACCGCCCTGTATCACACACGTGCCCCACTCTGCCCTGTATCACACACGTGCCCCACACCGCCCTGTATCACACATGTGCCCCACACTGCCCTGTATCACACACGTGCCCCACACCGCCCTGTATCACACACGTGCTCCACACTGCCCTGTATCACACACGTGCCCCACACCGCCCTGTATCACACACGTGCTCCACACCGCCCTGTATCACACACGTGCCCCACACCGCCCTGTATCACACACGTGCCCCACTCTGCCCTGTATCACACATGTGCCCCACACTGCCCTGTATCACACATGGGCCCCACACCGCCCTGTATCACACACGTGCCCCACACCGCCCTGTATCACACATGTGCCCCACACCGCCCTGTATCACACATGTGCCCCACACTGCCCTGTATCACACACGTGCCCCACACCGCCCTGTATCACACACGTGCCCCACTCTGCCCTGTATCACACACGTGCCCCACACCGCCCTGTATCACACATGTGCCCCACACTGCCCTGTATCACACACGTGCCCCACACCGCCCTGTATCACACATGGGCCCCACACCGCCCTGTATCACACATGGACCCCACACTGCCCTGTATCACACATGGGCCCCACACTGCCCTGTATCACACATGTGCCCCACACTGCCCTGTATCACACATGTGCCCCACACTGCCCTGTATCACACATGTGCCCCACTCTGCCCTGTATCACACATGTGCCCCACGCCACCCTATATCACGTGTGGCCCATGCTGCCCTGTATCACATGTGGGCCCCACACCGCCCTGTATCACACATGTGCCCCACACCGCCCTGTATCACACATGTGCCCCACACCGCCCTGTATCACACACATGCTCCACACCGCCCTGTATCACACACGTGCTCCACACTGCCCTGTATCACATGTGGGCCCCACACCGCCCTGTATCACACATGGGCCCCACACTGCCCTGTATCACACATGTGCCCCACTCTGCCCTGTATCACACATGTGCCCCACGCCACCCTATATCACGTGTGGCCCATGCTGCCCTGTATCACATGTGGGCCCCACACCGCCCTGTATCACACATGGGCCCCACACCGCCCTGTATCATACATGGGCCCCATTTTGCCCTGTATCAAACATGTGCCCCATGCCACCCTATATCACATGTGTGCTGCACACTGCCCTGCATCACACATGGGTCCCACACCACCCTATATCACATGTGTGCCCCACGCCGCCCTGTATCACATCTCCCATGCTGCCCTGTATCACACATGTGCCCCACATCACTCTGTATCACACGTCTCCCACACTACCCTGTATCACACACGTGCCCCATGCTGCCCTGTATCACACACATCTCCCACACTGTCCTCTATCACACACATGCCCCACGCTGTCCAGTATATGTGGGCCCTATGCTGCCCTGTATCACGTGTCTCCCACACAGCCAAGTACCACACTCGCGCCTCCCCACACTTCTACAGGGGTCTCTCCAGAGCAGCAGTGGAGCCCACGATGGATGTAGGGACACACTCACCCTCCCAGAACCAGAGCCCCAAGTTGCGACGTGCACAGCTGATGCCTCAGGTGGAAGTCACTTGGACTTCCTACCCAGCAATTAACACAGTGGTCAGTGCAATTGTTTTACTTCTATTGAAATTGGAAGAAATTTTTATATCAAAAAATTTATTCCTTCCTTTCAGTTTTCATCAACTACCTGGTACTAATAATATGTGTACATGCACAGGCATGGGCATGCAAATATGTGTGCATATAGGTCTTGAATACTTGTACCTGCACGTATATCTTGTTTTTTTAATTAAATTTTCCTAATGATGATGGGTTATTTTCAATATTTATTAATAGAATGAACAAATAAAATAGGACACAATGCTATTTTTGTGTAATATAAAAATTATACTAACTGCAATTCTAGAAGTCTAACTAGTGTGAGACTTTTTAACAAAATTGCAAATGAATCTCAGAAAATTTAACAGTGTAACATCATAACCAAAAGTTTTGATTAAATATCTGTAAAAAATATACCTTTTCGTTTTGTTTTTTCTTAAAATTTTTTTATTGTGAAATATACATACAAAGAAAAGAAAGAAAAAGCAATAATCTTCAAAGTATACTTCAACAAGCAGCTACAGAACAGACTCCAGAGTTTGTCATGGGCTACCATTCCACCATCTCAGCCTTTTCCTTCTAGCTGCTCCACAACACTGGAGGCCGGAAGAAATACAATTAAAGTGATTCAGCAGCCATACCCATTTGTTAAATCCGATTTTCTCTTATAGCTTCTCCTCCTTTGATCCTTCTCCCAATCCATAGGGATCTTTAGGCAATGCTCATTTTGACTTTTCATGTGGAGAAGGGGTGTCCACACTAAAGGATGGGGATGAAATTAGTTGATAATTCTGGAGAGGCTGGTCCCTCCAGGTTTCAGGATTCATCTGGCCTAGGAACCCTCTGGGAGTTTTAGGTTCCAGGAAAGCAGAAAGAGTGCATGAGACCTTTAGAGTCTCAGCTGGAGCCCTGGGTGTCCTTAGGAGTCAACAGGAGCGCTGTCCTTGGGGATCAGAACAAGCCTTGGCAATCAGCTCTGACTCAGAGCAGCCTCCAGAATAGCCTCTTGGCTCCGCTTGGTCTCTCTAGGCCTCTGATGCCCGTTGTAACTTTGTTACTCTTCTTTTCTCCCTCTTGGTCAGGAAGGTGCTGTCCATCCCAAGGAGAAAATGCATTCCTTTAGAGATGAGCTCATGGTTGTAATTATGAGTTTATATTTGACTGCATTTCCACATAACTTGAAAGTGTGACAGACAGATGCCATAACCCATGAAATTCTGATACTTTTGTAGACTGTGGCTGTATTTACTTCTACAGAAGAGGGAAAGAACTGTATTCTGCCCCCATGGCTCTGGTCAGGCAGAGCTGCACCTCAGGTCCTTCCTTCTGGAGCAGGTGCTAAAGGCATGCCCTGTACCCACCCCTCCCCTGATGGAGGAACTGGGAGGTAACCAAGGCCCAAAGACCCGAATCTGCCCGAGACCACTGGCTCCTTGGAGAAAGAAACATAATGAACCCATTTTCTGAACTCCTAGCTTTGAGTTCCCTTTCTTGGACCCCTGAGCTTCCCTGCCGGCCAGGCCCTGAGCACTTGGAGAACGGAGCCTGGGCCGATGCAGGGCAGTGGAGGGAGAATGGGCACCCGAAAGTCACTGGCAGAGATGGCCTCTCTCTTCCCGAGGCTACCCTCTGGTGCAGCTCACCCCATAAACCCTCCTTCCAATACACATGTACACTCACACACACGCCATACAGTAAATGTGTGCACACACCATACAGCACACAGATGCACACGCATGCACTCACGTGCACTTGCACACATGCACATGCACACCAGCACACATATACGTCACACACATGAGCATGCACACACAATGCTCTCCCTCTGTGTACACGACAGGGAAGCATATGCAGCAGGAGTTACTGGAGCCTCCACTGGGCTTGGTACCTACAGAAGGACCCACAGAGGTTCTAGACGCAGGTCAAAAGCCACAGCTGCTGCTCTGGAGTGGTGGGGGGAGCGGAGTGGGCGTGTGGGTGAGCCCCAGGCTCCTCAAATGCTTGGCTGGCCTGTGCCCTCCAGCATATACTCTGAAACGATGCTGCTACCAAGAACGCCCTGAGCCCTCCATCCAGGCCTCTGGGCGCTCATGGACAGTGACCTGGCAGAGGCCTCCAGCTACACTGCTTGGGGACGGGGCCCCCAACTAGAAAGGTCACCACCACAAGGTAAAAATGACGTCACAGCTCGGGAGAGGACACACATCCTTCACCTCGCAATATTAAGTCTCTCACGGACCCCTGTTAATAGATTCCTTTAGCCAGCAGATGGATTGCAAATACAGGCAGTTTCATCTACTAAAGGACAACATAAATCAGCATTGAGAAAAGAGGGGCTGCGGGAAGGTTATCAGCACACAGCCTTCCCATGAAAGGGCCGCTCTGGCGCATTAGTGGAATTAATTCATCTTTCACAGGAGAGGAGCAGCGCCCGTGATCTATGACAAACACCAATTTCTCACCACGGGCAAGAGGAGAGCGGGCTTGGCCCTGGTCGCCACACAAATCTGCCTTTTACAAACGGCCTCGCACCACCAGGAATGCCTCTCCCAGAGGCAGCATCCGAAGTGCACATGGAGTCCAAAGCGCCCACGAATCCACAGGGGAGGCTTGTGAGTTTTGCACGCGGTAGCTGTGATTGAGTTTTGCACACGGTGGCTGTGATTATTTGTGAGTTTTGCACGTGGGGGCTGTGATCATTTGTGAGTTTTGCACGCAATGGCTGTGATTATTTGTGAGTTTTGCACGCGATGGCTGTGATTATTTGTGAGTTTTGCACGCGGTGGCTGTGATTATTTGGGGTTGCATTATGTCTCCATCATTGTAATCACATTTAAGATTATTCTTAAGTAACGGCAATAAAGGAAAGAAAGCAGTCTTCAACCAACTCCTTCCACCAAGTATCTTCAACTACAGCGGAGGGCTCAGCATCGAGGCAGGAAGGTGGAGAGGGTGCAGCACCAGAGGCTGCCAGCAGCCGCCCCACCCCGGGGCACGAGCAGGCACCCAGAGGCACCCCCACTAAATAGAATCCCATCCCTCAGCAAAGCACATTAGGGGTTATGAATTGTGAAGTTCTGTGCGTTCAAAAATGACACCATTATTGACAAAATGCTAGGCATTTTCTTAAAGGTCTGCCTTCCATTGCTTCACTAGGATATAAAGAAAGCCAGATGACGCCATGTACATCGGTCTGCGTGCCTGCAGGTCCTGAGAGTGCAGGGTCCAGGACGACAGCCGGAGGCGAAGCATGCCACGTGGCAGCACCCACGTCCAGCAAGGTCACAGTGATGGCCGCAGAAAGGGACAAGAGCACCTCACACCAGGCACCAGCTATTGCCTGGCAGGCCAGTGACCCGGCAGGGAGAGCCGCACCACCTCCCAGGACACGGCCAGGTGTGGCCCACAGTACCCTGGACCTCTTTCTTCTTGCAGGAGCAATGGGCAGCTCTCCCTTCTCTCTACCATCTGCGGACACAATGACACAGGCCACTCGCCCTGGTCATCTGCCTGCTCACCCATTCAACCTGGATACCCACCCTCCTGTCACTTGCCCACTCTGGACACCTACCCTTTCTGGTCACCCACCCTTGTCACCTGCCTTCCCTGGTTACTCGCCTACCCTAGACACCCACCCTCCCATCACCTGTCCTGGTCACCCACCCACCCTGTCATCCACCCTGGTCACTTGTCCTGGTCATCCATCTATACCTGGCTACCTGCCAAGCAGCACCCACACCTGGTTGCACATTTCTCACTCACCTGTTAGCCTGCAGCACCTCAGAGGAAGCTGATGGTCCTTGTGGGGACCATAGGGCCTGGGGTGAGAGCATGGGTTTTGGAGTGAATGTCGCTTGCTCACCCTTGGCCAACGGGCTTCTGCATGTGCTGACCACCCCCACCCGCAGATCTGCCTCCCCTCTAGGGCCTCATGGGAGCGCTTTCCAGGGGACGCAGCCTGGTAGGCCCAGGCGAGTCCCCAGGCAGGGAGGGCAGAGGGGCTGGGCCCCTGATCCACCTACTCTCACGCAAGCTTTCCTAGAACTTCAACTGAGGGAAGAAAAGGACGTCAGGGCGTTTGACTAATTTTCAGCTGTATACAGCAAGGTCAGGAGAAAGTTAGAAAGCTACCCCACTGATGTCACAATCTCATGTCATAAGCTCCTCGCAACTCTCAGCATCCAGAGGGTGCATGATGCCGTGGAGGCAGCAGAGGCCCAGGTCCAGGTGCCAGGGCCGAGAGGCAGTGAAGGAGGTGCCCGCAGCCCCAGGGGAGGCGCTGGGATAGGGTGGCCTCAGCTCTCAGGCTGTGCAGAGGACGGCGGCCCCTAGGGAGGGCATCACCACCATCCAGCAACAGGGCCACCACAGGTGTGCTGTGCCGGGGGGCTGGGGTGTGTCCAGAGTGCCAGCTGCCAGGGTGCAGGGAGAGAACCCTACCTTCCCAGGCCATTGAGGGCAACACCCCAATTCCTGGAGCTCGGGGGCGGGAGGCCGGGAGGGCCGGGGGGTGTGTTGAGTGAGGAGGGTGGGGGCTGAGAGGCAGCTTGGGGCACTGTAAAACCCCATTTGAGAAGATTTCCGAACATCAGCGCCTCTTCCCTTGGACCAGTTTAGGGCTTTGGACCCCAAACTGCCCAAGGGGGCCTCGTTTTAAATTGGCTCACCTTGCGGTTTTGATGCCACACTCTGGGAGAAGACCCCCCACCTGTGGCACCCCAGTGCCCGCTGGGTCACCTCACTGAGCCCACGCCCTTGAGTGTGTGCCCTCTGCACTTGAGGCTTGTGGGCTTTCTTCTGTCTCCTTAGGCTTGGGCCCACCACCGGCTACCGCCAAGCCGGATCTGACCGCTTCTCTGGCAAGCAGCATGGGGCAGCAAGCCAGGCTCACCTTCAAGGACAGGCAAGGTGGCGAGGCCAAATGAGCTGTGCTGCCTGTCTCCTCCCTCTTGGGCGCTTTTGTGCAGAGGAGGCAGCATGGGCACCAAGGAGGGGGAGCGGGCCCGGCCCAGCTGGAGCAGGAGGCAGCTGCTGATCCCTTGTCCTTGGCTCCGAGGGACAATGGACAAGGAGGTTCAGCCCCAGACGACAAGTGTGCCCCATCCTTCACAGGCTGCCACAGGGCCTCACTCAAGGCCACGACGTGAATGAAGCTGTGGCCTTGTGGCCATCACTCCTGGGACAGGCAGGCTGGAGGCCTGCGAGGAGCGGCCCCGGAAGGAGAACTGGGACAGGCCATCCTTCTTGGGGCCAAGCGGGTATCAACCCTGGCCACGGGAAGGGTGTGATGCGTTGGACGTGTAAATACAACCTATAGGCCACAGGCCTTCACTTCTCTAATTTCAGCACCTCACAATGCTTTCAGTCACAGCTTTCAAGTCCTAAGAGGATTTAAGAGATGATCCAAGGGTCAGCAATAAATTCCAGATAAACACATTAAACATCCAGGGTTAGGAGCCCCCAAAATGCAAATGAAAACTACAAGTACACATCAGGCACAAAGTGCAGAATTGTGTAAAAATAACACACACACTCACATGATAAACACTCACATTAAGAAAACAAAATAAATGCATCTGCATTTCAAGAGCAATTCTCTGAAGACCAGGATGCGAGTAACTGCCCCTCCCTTGAATTTCTGTGCCACGAGCAGGCCAGGCGCTGTGGGGCAAGCCGCCGGCCCTGGGCACACGCAGCCCCCACGGACCTGAGCCCGCTTCACCTGCCCAGCATGCCCTGGGAAAGACAGACCCGTCACAGCATGGCCACATGCCCAAACTGCCCCTTGCCAGCACATCTGCAAGGAGAGCCAGGCACACCCTGACCCGGCAGTATTTTTCTACATCTTTCAGGGAAAGTTCCTTTGCTTGGAAAAGAGATTGACTGATGCAACGCTAAATGTCACAGATTCTCTGCCCTTCCCCGTAAAATCCATCTCAACCTGCAGAATTCCTAGAACCACCAGGAAAGACAAAATCAGATGAAGCTGGTCAGGGTTTGAGCATTTAGCAGGGAAATGTGAAAGCCACAGACCCTAAATCCCTGTTCTGACTTGGTCCCTGTGAAAACCGAAATGTGTGAGTGAGAAAGCCAACGGCCAGCTCAGCACGTACCTCAGGGAAATAGTCCTGCGGAAACTTCTCCTTTTCCAGCATGGGTGTGCTCTCCAATGTGTCTGAGTAGATTTCTTTGCCGGTGACTTTTTTATACTTCTTGGCTGGGAAAAGATGGGGGAGTGATGTGAATTGCTTCATAACCCTGCCTCACCTGGCAGCTGGGGCCGCCCTGGAGCCTCTGCCCCACCGATGGCTCGTCCAGCAGGGGCCCAGCCAACCCCCACGCAGGAACGTGCAGGGAGCCGAGGCGCCAGGCAGACCCCAGCAGGTCAGCTGCTCGTGCTGGATGTGTCGTGGCCCATAAATTCCCATCCCGATGCCCTGGAATTTGACACTCCACTTCATTACCTCCAGGACCGTCCGGCCTGGAGATTTACAGGGGTTAATTGGCTTCCTTTCTAAAACCACGGGTATATTTAGGAGGCTTGTGGAATTACCATTCACTCATATCTTAATATGAATTTATTTAACAACATCGATTCTTCTTCACGTCCCGCCAACATCACTCATGTTCCAGGGAAGAGGATTTTTATGTGCGGTGGAGAGAAGACACGGGTACAGGGAGTGCTCAAGCCTGGTTCTCCAGTTGCCCCCACCTCCCTCCTGGGCAAACACTCCCTGTGGGCAGGGGCTACGACCCAGAGCCGGGGTGTTCCTGATTATGGGAGGGCACCCCATGCCCACAGCTGGTGTGCAATAAGCAGACACCTGAATCCACTCTCCACCTGTCCCTCCAGCTACTGCTGAGCCCTGGACAGCCTGCCGGTCGCGGGCCTCCCCAGGCAATGTGGCACTGGTGGCCGGGGCAGCACACAGGCCTGCTGGGAGAAAGTGTGGTAAGTGGGGCCACACCGAGGGGCCCCTGCCCTGATCCTCCACCAGGCCCTGGGCCCAGAGCCAGTGGACTAAGTCTGGGCTGCAAAGGAGACCCTTGGGAGCAGCTCTGCAGGAGAGGACAAGGTGGGGCTGCCACAGGGCAGCCTGGCCCAAGTGTGTGCCTGCAGCTTGTAGGCAGGGGAGCAGCACCATGAGGGCCTGAGCTGTGCTGGTCCCTGCACACCACCCTGGGCCAAGGGAGCCAGGCACACACACTGATGCCATCTGAGCAGGGATAGCCTGTGGCCCTGGGCCTCTGGGCCACCCTGGCCGGGACAGGGCTCATGGCGAGATGTGACATGCAGAGGTCCGGCGAGGCAGGGCTGTGGCCACCAGGCCTGGGGCTCCCCGGGGCCTGCCCCTCCAGCACGGAGGGGACCCGAGACGATTCAGGGATGTGTAACTTGGATGCTGGTCCTGAGAGGCCCTTCACACTTGAATGGGGATGGGCCCGCTGGGGGTCGGGGGCACCAGGGCAGGCCTCGACAGCCCCGATGCTGCTGGATGACACCCTTTTGTACCCGGAAGGTGCGGGTACGGGGCGCTCATCCTGGGGGTGCACACCCTCATGCCCCGCATGCCAGCCCGTGCGCGGCCAGGCTGCAGCACCGCATGCTACGTGACAGTCCCCACAGCTGAAGCCAGCCCTTCAAGGAGCTCTGTAGACATATTCCTGCCACCTCCCCTAGGAGCAATGAGGACACAGGACACGCTCCCGCCCAGAAGCTCAGAGGGCACATTTCCTTCCCCCAGCAATGAGGACACAGAACACACCTACTCAAGGAGCGCCGAGGATGCACCCCATTCCCCAGGAGCTCTGAGGCCACATGCCCCCACCCTGGAGCTCTGAGGACACATGCCCCGCGCCCCCCTGGACCTCTGAGGACACCGCCTGGGAACCAAAACCTCCCGTGCTGCCAGGTCTATCTATTTGGAGAGGACGGGGTCTGAGTCTCCCTGGCCCCCATTGCCAAGGGCGCACTGGGGAGTCGGCGGGGAGGGGGGACAACAGGAGGCACAGCCTCTTGCCTCCAGGCCCCACCAGGTAGCTGCAGGGGGGGCCAGGGCCGCGTGTTAATACAGCTGAGGCGCCCTAGACGGCAGACATGGGAGAAACAGTCCCGCTGCCAGACTCCTCACCCAATGCTGACGGAACTGCTGCTCCAGCAATTTAGGGAAGACCCTGCTTCTCAATTCCTTAAGAGGCAATCTGTCTCCCGAGTGAACAAAACTAATGAATCTGGACAAATTGACATAATTAGTTGCTCTCCACAGTTATTACAACTTTAACGACATTTCAAATTAATGTGCTTTGGCTGAGTGGCCTAAGTGGAGTGAAGAGCCCCACAGCACAAACAGGGAGTGCAGAGCGGAAGGGCGCAGCGACTCTGCAGCACACCTGCATGCCAGGCTCCTGCCAAGCTGGCGAGGTGAAATCTGCGTCCCTGAGATGGGCGTGAGGGGTGTCGTGGCCCCAGGAGCACCCAGCTTCTCAGGGCGGGGCAGCCTGTCGGGACTGGGACACGCCCCCACATAGGCCCCAACCTCTCAGGTCCCAGCGCCTGCTCCCACTTGTAAACAGGACCTGGGAAGACGCTATCAGCTACACTGGGCCCAGACTGAGGGGGGTCCTGAACCCAGGATGCTTGTGGTCCTAAAAGTCAAGGGAGCTGTTCAAGGAAGGAGAAGCCATGAAGCAGTCAACGGCACCCAGGGGAGAAAATAGACACTGCCATGTGCGTGGGCATGTCACAGAGAGGCGCGGGGGCCTTGTAGGTGACCGGCAGCCAGCAGGCATGGAGGGAGAAGCGGGCACCACCAGCTCCAGTTGCTGAACTGCCTGCCCATCACGTGGGGAGAACACTTCCCTGCCACAGATGTGCTCTCGTATATTGTTTTTTATGACGTGAGAATGTTCCATTCTGCTTTTCATTTCCTCACATCTGACAGCAGCACAGAGGGCGAACACACTCCTCTCAATTCTGCTGTGCAGGAGGCCAGAGGCACCTGCCTGAGCCTGGCCCCGGGAGCTGGAGGGCAGGGGCAGGCGGTCAGGGTGGCCAGTGCTTGTCGGCAGCTCCTGCCCAAGACAAGCCAGAGGCCAGGCCAGCACGAGACTCCAGGCTGTGAGCATCCACGGGGCCCCACCGGGCAGTAGCAGGGCCAGTTGGCATCAGCCCTCCAGAGGCCAGGGTGGCAAGGAGACGGTGGGGGGACACGGTGACATAGGAAGCCCCAGAAGGCGGAGGGCAGCATGGACTCTTACCTTTAAAGTCAAACTGGTAGATGTTTTTTAAGGATTCGTGAAGAAAATAAAAGCTTCCTAGTGCCTGTGGAGCAAAGGAGAAAGCAGTGAGAAGCTGGATTCAGAACGGCCAGGGTGGCTCTGGATGCTGCATGGGGTAGGTCGGGCTGTGGGCCAAGTGCAGGCAGTTGCAGGCCGAGGGCTAGGTGCAGGTCCTGGGCCCGGCCACAGGTGCTGCCCCCAGCCCCGCCCTGCAGCTCCTCGCAGGCCGTCAGCAGTGGCGGGCTGCCAAGTCCACAGGTAGTTGTCAGGAGGGAGCTGGGGTGCCCTGGCTGGTCCCACCTCCTCAGCCCTTGCCCGCCTCTGGCCCTGGCCTGATTGTGCTGCCTGAGAGGAGACTCCACTCCCCACGGGAGCCACACCGGGCTCAATGGCGATGCATCAGTGGTAAGAAACCCTGCATTTCTGCAAACCAGCTCTTCACCTGTCTGCTGGGTGCCGGGCACAGCCCGGGACACTAGGGAGCAAACCCCACGGGGGCTCAGCACATGAGGGCGGCGGCAGGGCAGGGTTCCCCGAAGACCAGCACGGTGTCCATGTGCAGTGAGGGCTCACGGGGCCTTGTGCTACCACTTGCTGGAGCTGGTGGCCCTGATGGAGGGGCATGGGGAAGCTTTTCCTATAACTCGATTGTGTGGTTACAAAACCAGCTATGCTTGTCAGAATCAGGTGAGTCTTCGTGTCTGTGACCTGCACCAGGTGAACATGACGCTACAGACAAGGATGTGAGTCCTGCTGTCCTGGCATCGGTGCGGTGCCCGGTGCCGAGGGAGGGAGAAGGCTGGCTGGCAGCATGAGGCACGGAGGCGGAGGTTGCCCTGGAAGGGCTCTCGGTTTGGACAGAGCCGTCTGAAAGAGGGCTGCTGGCACTGCGCCACGCCACCCCCAGACTCGTGAGACCTGCTGTGCCTCCTGGGCACTGGCACCGACTCCCACACTGCCACCCGAGATGGGGCCAGGAAGCCAGGGGCCTCTGTCCACGTCTAAGCCAATGTCTTGAGCGACCCCAGTGCTTTCTGTAGCCCCTGCTCAGCCCCTGGAGTTTGGGGGAAACAAACAGGCCAAGGTTCTCAAAAGGCCCCTGGGGGCTATGAGGTGAGGGCTGAACAGGCAGGGCAGGAGGCTGCGGTGGGCACATGGACGCCTGGGGTAGCAGAGGAGGGGGGCATCTCCTGGGCCTGTGGACACGTGGGGTGAGTCTGGCCTGCTAGGTCCCAGCCCCTCCTGCCCCTCGTTTTCTCCCAGGTGACCCAGTCATAACAGGCTGTAGCACCTGCCTAGTGCCAGTCTCCCCCCAAGATGCAGCCCCCAGGAAGCAAGGCATGTCCACTGTCCTTGATAACTGAGGCCCAGCCCTGGTCACAGCACCTGCAGGACCCTGACCAGAAGGGTTGGCAAATGACCACGTGGCAGAGAAGGCACATCTCTGCTTCCTGGAAATGCTAGTTTCAGCTCCCACGCTTTTGTGTCCTTAAATATTTTTACTGAAAACACAGTCTGGCAACATAACTAGAGAAAACGCTCTTCAAATCCCACAACCTATCCTGAGGAGCAGGGAAGCCGACCAGGGTGGGGTCTCACTCAGTGTTCCCCAGGGCTGTGATCCACCCACGAGTTCGTGGCCCTCGCACGCCCTCACAGGGTACCGACGGGACCGGGCAAGCAGCGCCACCAAAGTTCTTTTCCAGAAGGAGTACTGTTTCGCTGAGCCATTTCTTAGGTGTCGGCACCAGCCTGGTTCAGTACACCACTCACCTGTGGTCATTCATTCATCAGCCCCGCATATGAACACAGAGATGTGATGGCACAAGCAGGCGGAACGACGGCCATGTGAAAGTGAGATGGAAAGTGAGCCTATTTTAGGGATTACTGATTAAACTATGAAGGACTCGGAGGAGCTAACTTCTGTCTCAGAAAACACCACATGGGCTCCACAGTGGGACGCCTGGCTCAGCATGTTTTAAGTTCTCATGTGTCTAGGCTGAGGGCTCTGTCTGACAGGGGAAGGCAGTCCCCCAGCCCCCAGCCTCAGACCACAACTCAGGGATGCATCCAGCAGCCACTCCCACGACGTGAGTCCTTTAAAATTAAGGATATATTCTTATTTGTTTCAGATAAAGAAAGTACTCAAACAGTTTAAGTAGATAAATGTCACTGCAAACATTAAAAATGCTAACTCACTAAACGTGAAAAAGCCAATAAGATATGAAGTTTACAATAAATAAGTTGCAAACAAGTTGCCAACGCAAGCTTTGGCACTGTACTCTTGAGTCAGAAACTCTGTAATCACCCCTGAAGTGCATTTGCAGTCAGCGTTGAAGCCCACTTGCTCGAAGGGCAGCCCGGGCCAACTCCTGTGGGTGGGAGGCCCCTGACCACAGGACAAGATGCAGCCGGGCTGGCAGGTCTGAGAATATTGACAACTTGCCTGTTTTGCTAAAATAATTAAAAGTATGTTTTCATATCTGTAAACCTGCCTGTCCAAGGGCTTGCTAATTCTCTATGAGCAAAACGAGTGAGCATACGCGGGTAGTTTCTGGAGCCCGGGAGAAGAGCCCGCCTCGGGAGCCAGCCTGAGTGAGCAGCCAGGGCAGACCCAGCAAAGTCCACCCACGGAACCACTCCCAGGGCACTGAGAGTAGCTGAGAACAAACCGGAACCAGAGCTGCACGCCCTGCCCAGGAGACTCATACCTTGCGATTTTAATATGGAAACTGGCAGAGTGCGAGAGACGGCAAGGCCTGAGCACAGCTGGCCACACCCTCCTGGGCAGCAGGAAGCAGCACCCGCGTGGACAGGTGGGAAAAAACCTGCTTATCACGGGCTGTCCGGGAGCTGTACCAGGGCCACCTGGAGACAGCAACAGCTCTCGGCCCTGTGATAAATGGCCCGGCCATGCCACCGAGCCGATTCGGGGAGAGTTGCACCTGACAGCAGCAATCCCACTTCGCAAACACAGCAGACTTCAAACAATCAAGGGAACAGCCATGTCCAGCACCCTGGGACAGAAACGACACTGTCCCTGCAAACACGGTAATCACAAAGCACATATTTGCATCGCGGCTGTGCCCGGCCAAATCAGGCCGAGGCTGATTGAGAAGGAGCTCAGAGCTACTCCTTGGAAACGCCTCCATCACTTTTTATTTGCAAACAAATCAGACGCCAGTAATTCATCATTTCCACAATTAGGTTCAGCAGCCAAAGTACATATCATTAACCTGGTGGCCTCCTGCATCCGGCCTTGCTTTCCCGTGAGCACAGAGAATTCCTAAAACCCAACTCAGATTAGAGCAAGGGCACAGAGGAATCCACCTCTATTCCAGAGGCTGCGAAAGAGGAAGGCCCACGAGCTGCTCACGTGTGACAGCAAAGCGGGGATATGTACTGTGCCCCTGTCCACCGGCCCTGGGAAAAGACTGGCTGACCCACACCACCACTGGGTGGGGTCTGACCTCCAAGTGCAGGGTAGACTGTTCCACAAGGACGCAGCCCTCCTTCAATTCACAAGACCAGAAAGAAGCACAGGCCCAACTGTGGTCCTTTCCGAGGGATCCTGCACTTCAGCAGTGGGAATGTGGGAGTGTGGGAGCAGAGGGCCCTGTGTGGACCCAACAGCTGCAGTGTGGCAAGGAAAAGTTGCCACTGCGGGGACAGGACAGAGCATGTGGTGGGGAGAGAAATGGCTTGCGGGGGCTCCAAGGCTGCGTGTGCACTGCAAAGAAAAGACTCAGGAGTCCCAGTTAGTCCGTGTGTACCACAGGGCCAACAGCAGACACCTGTCTGGGAGTGAGCTGGGCCACCTTCCTACCCACCCTGCCCCATAACAGATGCTCAGACTCTCAGGATCGACAGGACTGGTGGCCAGGACCAGGGACCAGGGGTGTGGCCACCACAGCCAGGGAGGGCCAGGGCGACAGCGCTGGGGGGGAGACAGGATTCAGATGGGAGGGGTTCCCTTGGGCGGCACAGGCCACTGTCCTGCACCTTCTGATCACACCTGTAGGGTGTAATCACACCTGGGGAGTGATTTATCTGGGGCTCTTGGTGATTGAGAAGTAATAAAAATAAAGCCCACCCCTCCCCACGCCTGGATGGTGCCTTAGGTTCTCTCCTCTGGGGGCTCTGAACCCCAGCCCCCACCCCATGGCCAGCAGGACCGCCTGAGGGCAGCAGGGAGGGCTGCATGGCTGCATCAGGCTTGGTGGGCAAGAGCTGGGTATGTAGCTGCCTGCCAGCAACTCCACCCCCAGGAGGAAAAGCCCACCCAGGCCCAGCCCAGAGCCTGGTACAAGCCCTGCTCAAGACCAGACGCACATGACATTCCTGGCTGCCAGGCCCGAAGAGCCCACTTCCCTTGCCACGTATCTACATGCCCCACGCACAGAAGCCACGCCCCAGCCAGCACGTTGCTCTCCTGGCCCGCCCTCCTCTCGCTCCCGCTGGAAACCAGGGACCTCACCAGATTCCGCCAGCTCCTTTCCCCCACCGTGTCCCTCCCCGAACACCTACTCCATCAGCCAACTGTATCGACTATGGAGCCACAACTATCACTCACTTTCCACTCTTGTGTTCCCACGGCCGTCATGCTAGGGCAGCCACCATTGTCCGAAACCCCTTAATACATGAACTATGACCACGTCACTCACTCCTCAGCCCACAGCCTTCCCCACACCCAGCCCCACACAGTCACCCTTTCCAGCCGGCTGCGGCACATCCTCCTGCTGCAGAGCTCTGGCCACTCCAGGCCCCTGGGAAGGCTGGGCTCTTCCCCTCGCCAGCGATGACCCACGCGGTTCTCTCCTTGGTCAGCTTCCTCTTCACTTCCTTCTAAAACAGTCCTTTCCCCCACATCGGCTCTCTACAGAAACTTCCTCCCCCAAGCAGCCCTCCCTGATGGCTCCCAGCAGAGGCTCCCACACAGCCTTGCATGCAGTGCTGCTTGCTGGGGCCTTTTCACTGCCCGTTTTCGGTTGCGGAGTGGCAGCTCTAGGAGGGCAGAGCTGTGTCTGGCTCATGGGAGCCCCTCGGCATAAGGCTGGGGGCAGGGGATGTGATGGGAACAACTCCTGCTAAATGAAAGAGGTGGCTGGGTGGCGCCTCAAGAAACAATGAGCTGAGCAGTTCCTACTCAAAGCGCAAGCTGCTTGCTCGGGTTCTTGGGTATGCCTAATGCAGCTCTCATGGTTCTTCACAAGGGTTGGACATAATTCCACAAAAATAGCACATTTCTGACCAATAAGGACAGCCCTTTCACAAAGGTAGGCCCTAAGAGTCCTTACTTGAAAACAACTTAATAGGTTGAATAATAAATCAAAGTTGTTATTAAACTCATTAGATTACAAGCAATAATAAATGAAGCAGAGCTTCTGTTTAAATCAATGTAGAACTTCATTGATCTTTTCCCGTATCATAAACTCAGGGACAGCTAGTTCCATTGCACTTGGGGCTACAGTGCAGTGTCCATGAGGGAGCAGATAGGACAGGCTGTTGGCCTGGCCCTGTGCAAGGGCTGACCGCTTCTCAAGAGTCCAGGCATGGTCTCACATGAACAATGACGTGTCTGCAAAGCACTGGATTTCCAGTTCCAGACTCTAGGGCTAAGCATGAAATAAGGGCCCGGAGGTGTCCCCTCATCTGGCCTGTCACCACCAAGCCCCCACGAGGCTGCCTGCCTGCAAGAGAACTGCACACAGGATTCCATTTTGTCTCCCGTCCAGCAGCCAAGGTTGGAAGTTAATTAAAGTGGCTGTCTGTTGTATTCATGCACTTAAGAAGTTAATGCTACTCTGTTTCTGGATTAAAGAGCGCTTTATAAGGCATGCAGCAGGGACACTGGCCACAGCACGTTGGGTGCTGGCCCTGCCTCAGCTCTGGGCTGAGCTCCCCAGGCAGGCAGGGCAGGCACAGCAGGCACTGTGCACACGGAGCACATGTGCCCTGACAGCGAGGGAGGCATGTGGGGCGAGGGCAGCCAGTAGATCAGGTGGGGCAGACTCAGGAGCCTGTTTCCATCTCACAACAGAAACGTGGCGGGACAGTGCGTGTGCAGGGCCAGGAGGCGGACCACGGGAAGGGTCTGCGCACGTGGGGCCAACGACCAGGCCACGTGCAAGGAGACACACATTTGGCCTTCACCTGCAGGCAAAGTAATCAAACTTGCCCTTTCTGTGTTTTCTCCAACAGAGAGCACACCTTCATTCATCCTTTCGTTCCTTCTTTCTTTCACCAGGTCTTTACTGGACCCTGTCTTCGGCATTTGGGACCAGCAGGAAGCAATGCGGCCAGGGGTCTTGCTAGGCCCCAAGAGAGACATTGGCTCGGGGGATGGCAGTGACCGAGGCTGGGTACCAAGCGGCAGATTTGGGACACAATGCCCATGGGACTTTCTACCGGATGTGCACAGTTGTGGAGGAGGGGTGGCAAGGTCCCCCCTGCCCCCGGGGTCCTGCCCGGGCAGCTGGAGCATGGCCAGTGCCCCAAAGGGAGGGCTCTGGAGAAGACGCCGGCAGTCAGCTAGGTTTGAAATGGCTGTGAGGCACCACTGGGGGCTAGCGAGGGGCAGCTGGACATACGGTCTGCAGTTCAGGAGCGCTCAGGCAGCAGATGGAGCACCGAGCTCATGGGGGCAGGGGCCACAGCCAAAGGCCAGGAGGCGTCCGATGTGGGGCCAGGGCACAGGAGGGAGGGGATGGAGAAGGACCCTGGACTTCACAGCATGGAGGGTGTGGGAAGCCGAGCAGCACATCCAAACGATCAAGTCAAAAGAAATTTGAAATTCAAAACTATTTCCAGTTAGTTATGGACAGAGAGAAGTTTCTACCCTACAACTTGGAAAGCGCCACATCTGTAGCAGCCAGCACAGAAAGCGCCAGAGTCCAGCTGGACAAGAAGCCAAGAAAAAAATGAAAATCAGAGGGCAAGAAGGGCTAAAAGTCCACTCCACTTCCTGCTTTTCTGGGTGAGGGATCCGCCCCCCGGGGGGCGTAACTTCCAGCACTTTCCGACACTACAGAGATGGGCTTCTTTGGAGGAGCAGAGTATGAAAATATAACTTTAGGACATCATCAGTCCTAAAGGCCCTTGTAGGCTCCTTTCCCATAACGCACAGGCACTGGTTTCTGTTCCTCGTCCTACCACGTGCCTTACTTTTCAAAAGGACATCCCCTAGAGGATGTGGCTGATTCCACATTGCATGAATGGGTGTAGCCAGAAGGTGGAAGTAGCTGCAGACTTCGCCATGAGCCTGTCCCTGGGGAGGCCAGAGGGTGGGCAGAGGACGTGCGTGGAGCAATAGCAGCAGCCAAGACTGCGGAGGGGCTTTCTGCATAATCAAAAACTAATTAGTGGAAGGAACTCAGAATCTATCTGAACAGCCTGAAACTATTTCTTAAGTTGCATAATCTATGTATCTTCCTCTCAAAATGAGATTCATTTGCAACATAGACACTATATATTTTATAATAAATATTTTGCAAATTGAAAGTTTTGACAATGAGAAAAGAAAACATCAATATTTGAAACAACTTTTAAATTATGAAATTCACTGTTAGATTTTTCCAGGTCTAAATGATTACAAAAGTAAATCAATAAACTTTTATGTCAATTAAATTACGTAGAGAATTTGCATCATAATTAAAATGGCTCTTATATTTTCTGTCTTCTAAAAATCATTAGCTTTTCAATTACAGTATCATTCTTAGTAATGCTCTGGAGAAACAGGCCATGTGCCTTATGGATATAGGGTAATTAAAGTAAAATGTACTTTAATAGATGGCCAAGAATGAACACAAGTTGTCTACAAAATTCCCTCTACCATGAGGAAAGCTCAGGGCATTTAAAATGTTACTAAAAAGCTTTAATTGATTTTTAAATTTCAATCATATCAGGCAATCACCATGCATTTCTTTTTCACATAATTTAACTTGGCTTCTATTACTTAGAAATGCTACAACAGCAGTATTCTTCCAAGGACTTACCTTTCCTCTAAAGCCTGACAAGGATCCCGATTCATAATAAAATAAGTGAAAAAGGCACTTCTGGGAAGGATACCAACCCCTAGCTTGGTCCTCCACTCCTCCCCGCGCCGGGGTAAAGCCAGGTTTACACAGTAAACCAGGAGCTATAGTTTCCCATAAGTGCTTTAACTCAACGGGGTTCCAGAGAATCTCATTTTGTGTTGATTTTAAAAAGAAACAGCTGAAGAGAAACAGGGAAGCACTTGAGATCGTTTCTGTGAACAGGAGCCAACATGCCAAGGTTCAGGCTGATGAAGCCTTTCAGCAGTGTTGGGCAGGCGTGCCAGCAGTACTCTCCACTGCCTCTCCACCAGGCAGGATCCTGGCACACGTGGAGGCTGAACAAAATGTCTATTAATTCATTTTGCCAATGAGGAAAATCAAGGTCCGAGAGGTGACTACTTGCTGGCACGCACGTCACGTACGCTGGTGAGCCGAGAACCATGCCCCTATCTTGGGGCCCTCAGTGCCTCTACCTGTGCTGATTACAGCTGGAGGGGTCTCTCAGCACCCACCAGGACCCCCCACACAACAGGAGGCTACACCCTTCCAAACAGCACTAGCTCCAACCAACTGTCACTACATCAAGGAAGTCTAGAATTAATATTTTTAGAATTGCCTAAAAGACCTGCAGGACATTTTAAGTATCATTTGGGAACGCTTTGCCTTTGAAAAGGAGATGATTTTTGTTTTTTACTTTAAACAGTAAGCAGTCATTCAGTTCAAATGGTAGGAGCAGGTCCTTTTATTTAATCCACTCTGACAATCCCTACCTTCAGATTGAATTAATTCATTCACAGTTGATGTACTTGCTAGTATATATCTGTTTAAATCTGTAAAATTACTGTTTGTTTCCTATTTCTCTTAGATTATTTGTTATTATTCCATCTCATCTTTCTCCCTGTTTCCATTAGTTTGGAAATCACATATGTTCACTATTCTTTTTAGTAGTTAACTAAGATTACACTTATGCATCACCAGCTTATCCAAACCTAACACAGTAATTGTTACTTTTTTTCTTCTCAAATTTGCCAGGCCTTTAAAACATGAATTCCATTTATACCTATCAACTTATATGAGGCTGATATTACTGAGTTTTGATTCTCTAAATATTTTAAAGCACAGAAGATATTTATTTTGTTCTACACAATCAGTTTGCACCTATATTTACCCCAAAATTACCATTTTTACTGCTCTTCATTCTTTCCTGCATCTCTGATTTTTCATCTAGGATTGTCTTCCGTCTGCCTGAAGACCATTCTTCAGTATTGCCTTTTGTGTGAGTCTGTGGGTGACAAATCCTTTTCAGTTTCATTTGAATGAAAATGTCTATATTGGGACTTCTGGGAAGAAGGCATAGGGGAACGCAGTGTGTTCACTCCTGCTCCATGAAATGAGACAAGGGACAGGGAGAAACTGTGACTGTGCTCCAGGGTGTGAGTAAACAAAGAGGGTCTTCAGGCAGTCTTGGGGAGGAGAGCGGTGGGGGATTGGGACATGGAGAGTGGGTAGGTAGGTCAGGTGACCGAGACCCCCACCAGAGCGGGCTTGCAGGAGAGGGGGCTGCGACAGGAGGGAGCTGACGTCCTCCACTCCAGCCTGCCAAGGAGCTGGCTGGGAAGACCTCCCCACGCAATCATAGTAGACAGCAACAGCAGGGACCCTGGAGGTGACTGGATTATCCAGCACGGGGAGCCAGGCCTCAGGGCCAGGGGAATAATCACTTGGCCGGGTGAGGGAACTGCTGGCCTAGCAGTTGCGGTGTCTGGCAGACCCACCAGTCCTGTAGGTCAGCTGATGCCCTGGACGATGGTCAACTCCCAAGCCCCACTGGCAGAGATGGACTAGGGTGACTGCAGACTGGAACAGCCCTTTGCCAAGCACACAGTTCTCGAGCTGCTGTGGCCAGGAGGGGCTGAGGGAGGAGGAGCCTCAGAGTGGTCACTCGTTGGAGGAAGGGGTAAGTTCAGGCAGGCTAACTGCCTATCGGCCTAGATTTTTATTTTTTATTTTACTTTTTCTCTTAATATTTTTTCTTTACCCCCTTTTAAAAATACATTCTTTCTATGCATTTTTATTAGTAGTATAATTGTTTTTTCATTATTTATTTTTATTTTTATAGTTTATATATTTTCTATTTCTAATTTCACATATTACTCTTTATTACCCCATTTCACTTATTATTACTTTTTTTTCTCTTAAAGTTTCTCTTCCTCTGGTGGACACCAGTCTGACTTCACTTGTAGTATATCTTGGGGTACCTCCTTTTGATTCTGGGACCTACTACTCTAAGGTGTGTTTTGTATTTCATATTTTTATTATATTCTTATTTTACTTCATTATCATTTTTCTCTTTCTTTTTTTTTTTTGGTGCATGGGCTGGGAATAGAGCTTGTGTCTCCTATGTGACAAGAGTTACTTCTGCCACTGAAATACATGTGCCTCACAGCCTAGCTTCTAACAGACCCTGCAGCTGAACTGTGTCCCCTACATGAGATCTCGACCTTGGTTGGTGGAGAATAACTGACAAACCAAATGCAAAGGAAACCTTCAGGGCAGGCCACGGTGGCTAAGCAGGCAGAGTTCTCATCTGCCATGCCAGACACCTGGGTTTGATTCCCAGTGCCTGCCCATGCAAAAAAAAGGAACCCTTCAGCAAAAACCAGGTAAATACAAAACTTTAAAAGAGTGAAAGAAACCAACTTGCAAAATAACCATATCAAGATAATCAAATGCTCAGAACACAACAGAAAATCACAAAGCACACGAAGATTCAAGCAGAAATGGCCCAGGAAAACACCCAAATCAAAATTCCTGAAGGGACAAAGAATATGGAACAACTACTCAAGGATATTTATAAAGAAATAAAGGATATCAGGAAGACATTAGAAGAGTGTAAAGAAGAATTCAGAAGGCTAAATAGAAAAATGGCAGATCTCACAGAAATGAAAGATACAGTAGACCAAATTAGAACTATACTAGAGACACAAGAGAGCAGATTCAAAGAAGCAGAAAGAAGAATAAGTGAGCTAGAAGAAAGAACAATTGAACTAGAGCACACAGAAGAACAAATGGCAAGAAAGATGGAGAAAATGCAACTGGATCTTAGGGAAATGATGGACAGTAAGAGGTGCACAAATCTAAGAATCATTGGTGTCCCAGAAGGTGAAGAGAAGAGTGAAGGGTTGGGAAAGTTAGATGAAGACATAATCAGGGAAAACTTCCCAACCCTTATAAAAGATATAAACATACAAATCGAAGAGGCCCAATGAACTCCAAAAAGAATAAATCGGAATGGGTCTACTCCAAGACATATACTAATCAAACTGTCGGTGATGAAGACAATCAGAAAGTTCGGAAAGCAGCACAAGAAAAGCAATCTACTATACAAGGGAAAACATAAGATTTACTTTAGAGCACCCAACAGGCACCATAGAAGCAAGAAAAGTGGCATGTTATTTTTAAGATATTGAATGATAAAGGCTCCTCACCAAGAATTTTTTTATCCAGCTAAGTTATCCTTCCAAATTGAGGGAGAGGTTAAAATCTTTGAAGACAAGGAAAGGTTGAGAGCACTAGTCAACATGATGCAAGTCCTACAAGAAATACTAAAGGGAGTCCTGTCAGCTGGGAAAAAAAAAAAAGACAGGAGAGGGAGGTTTGGAGGAGGGCACAGAATTGAAAAATATGAGTAATGATGTTTTAGGAAAAAAGAGAGAGAAGGTAAATAATATATATTTCTGACAAATAAAAATTAAAGGAGAAGATGGTACAGACAAAAACTGCTTTTACGGTCATTACGTTGAATGTTAATGGACTAAACTACCAATTAAAAGATGCAGATGGTAGAATGGATTAAAAAACATAATCCATCTATATGCTGTTTACAAGAGACACAGCTTAAAAAATCACCCCGGGGAAAGTTGTTGGAACCCAGAGGCCTGGAGAGAAGGCCAGCAGAGATCACCCTGTGCCCTCCCACATATGAAAGAACCTCAGTTGAAAGTTAGCTGCCTTTCCTTTGAAGAACTAACAAAATAAATCCCCTTTTATTAAAAGCCAATCCGTCTCTGGTGTGTTGCATTCTGGCAGCTAGCAAACTAGAACAGATTTGGTACCAGAGAGTGGGGTGCTGCTGCGATTTGCAAATACCAGATATGCTGGAATGGTTTTTTGGATGGCTAAGGGCAGGATTTTGGAGAAACTGTGAAGAGAATGATGGAGAAATCCTGGAGTGCTTGAAGAGACTATTGGTGTAAACGGAACCACTGCCAATCTGGACAAAGGGGGTTATAAAGGGACAAATTGGAGTTTGTAGATTGAGAACCATGGAAGCTCAGGTCTGAAGCCAAGAACCCTTGGCCAGGAGAGTGGACCCACCCATATACATGGAAGAGAGTGAGTTTACCCTGAAGGGTGAGGATGAGTCTCCCACCTTGTTGCAGTGGAAGAGTTGTGCAGCCTCAGGCCTTGGAGAAGGCAGAGCACGCTCCTTGGGGGACTGGGGAAAGCCAGGCTGCCACCACATGGAGGGGTTGAGCGTGTGCCCTGGAAATGGCAGAGAGCCCAGGGGTGGCCCTGATGCCTGGAGAGAGTGGAGCCGAGAAAAAGGTGGTCTCCTCAATGTTCCCCGAGGTTGACTTGGAAAGAGGCGGGCCACTGCATAGGCCCTTGGAAAAGGTGGGACTGCCACTTTCTAAAGCCAAAGGATAAATGACTTTCAGACTCTGAAATCCCACGGCGCTTGCCCTGCAGGTTTTACATCTGTGTTTCTTCCAATTTCTCCCTATAGAAATGAAAACCTGTATCCTGTGACTGTCCCTCCTTTGCATATTGGCACCAGACTTGTTTTGAGATTCACAGGTCTGTAGCCAGAAGAGAATTTTTCGCACCTTAATATTGTTTAAGGTGATGCAAGTGGTAGCCAAGTTGACAAGGGGTGGACATGTGGTAATTAGATTCAGTTGTCAACTTGGTCAGGTGAAGGCACCTAGTTCTGTTGCTGTCAACATGAGCCAATGGTACATGAACCTCATCTGTTGCTGATTAACATCTGCAGTCAGCTAGGAGAATGCCTGCTGCAATGAATGACATTTGACTTAACTGGCTGGTGCTTAAATGAGAGAATGCAACGTAGCACAGCCCAAGCAGCTCAGCATACCTCATCTCGGCACTCGCAACTCAGCCCAGGACTTTGGAGATGCAGAAACAAATCACCCGGGGGAAAGTTGTTGGAACCCAGAGGCCTGAAGAGAAGGCACCCTGTGCCTTCCCACATATGAAAGAACCTCAGTTGAAAGCTAGCTGCCTTTCCTCTGAAGAACTAATGAAATAAATCCTCTTTTATTAAAAGCCAACCCATCTCTGGTGTGTTGCATTCCTGCAGCTAGCAAACTAGAACACACCCCAAAACACCAGGATATACATTCTTCTCTAGCACACATGGAATGTTCTCCAAGGTAGATCATATGGTGGGACACAAACTGAGTCTTCATAGATTTAATAAGATTGAAATTATCCAAAGCACTTTCTCTTATCTCTGATCACAACAGAATAAAGTTGGAAATTAATAATCACCAAAGAACCAGAGTTTTCATAAATGTATGTAGATTAAACAACACCCTCTTAAATAATCAATGGGTCAAGGAAAAAATTGCTAGAGAAGTCAGTAAATATCTGGAGATGAATGATAATCAGAATACAACATATCAAAACTTATGAGATACAGCAAAGGCAGTGCTAAGAGGGGTATCTATTGCCCTAAATGCCTATATTGAAAAACAAGGACAAGCAAAACTTGAAGATTTAACAGCTCACCTGGAGAATTTAGAGAAAGAATAGTAAACTAACTGCAAGACAAATAAAAAAGAAAAACAATACAGATTAAAGCAGAAATAAACAAACTGGAGAATAAAACAACAGAAAGAATCAACAAAACTAAAAATTCATTCTTTGAGAAAATCAATAAAATTGACGACTCCCTAGCTAGAATAATGAAGAAAAAAAAGACACAAATAAACAAAATCAGAAATGAGAGGACTGTTACCACAGATCATGAAGACATTAACAAAAAGTGTATGAGACTATTATGGACAACTATATGCCAACAAATTAGATAACTTAAATGAAATGGAAAAATTCCTAGAAACACATGAATTACCTATACTGACTCAAGAAGAAATAGATCTCAACAAACAAATTACAAGTAAAGAGATTCAATCAGTCATTAAAAATCTTCCCACAAAGAAAAGCCCAGGGCCAGGCGAGGTCACAGGAGAATTTTATCAAACATTTCAAAAAGAATTAACACCTATCATGTTCAAACTCTTCCAAAAAATTGAGGAAAAAGGAACACTACCTAACTCATTTTATGAAGCTTACATCACTCTAATACCAAAATTGGATAAAGATGATACAAGAAAACTATAGACCAATCTCCCTAATGAACAAAGACACAAAAACCTTTTACAAAATACTAGCAAATTTAATCTAGTGCCACATTAAAAGAACTGCACATCATGACCAAGTGGGATTCATAACAGGAATGCAAGGATGGTTCAACATAAGAAACTCAGTCAACATAATATAACACATTTCAAATCGAAAGGGGGAAAAAATAACATGATCATATCAACTGATGCTGAAAAAGCAGTCTACAAAATCCAGCATCCTTCCGTGATAAAAAAAAAAAAAAAAAAAAAAAAAACACCCTTCACAAGTTAGGAATTGATGACGGTGTGATAGTGGTTCAGTGGTAGAATTCTCACCTGCCATGCCAGAGACCCAGGTTTGATTCCTGGTGCCTGCCCATACAAAAAGAAAAAAAACAAAACAAAAAACAAACAAACATGACAACGTCCATGAAAGTTGAGGACATAATGCTGAGTGAAATAAGTCAGAACCAAAAGGACAGATACCGTATGATTTTGTCATTATGGCTATGATAAAGCCACCAGTGTTTTGGAGCAGCTAGAAGGAAAAATCTGAGCTGAGGGCATGGTAGCCCATGAAAAACTCTGGGACCTGTTCTGTAGCTGCTTGTTGAAGTGTGCTTTGAAATTATTGCTTTTGTGTTTCTTTGCTTTGTATACACATGTTATATTTTACAACAAAAAAGGTAAAAAATAACTATAGGCAGCTATAGTAATATGAGATAAAATAAATTCCTGAAATCAAAAATTTGAAAATGTTTTAGTAACAAAGGTCACTACTATAGCAAAGTTCATATCTGTAATAACTTTCTACTTGACATTTCGAGAATGTACACGGTTTTTATTGCTAGTATTTAAGATCATATAAAGATCTTAATAGATCTTTTATCTTAGATAAAAAATTAAGATCAAATGGTATTTAAGATCATATATAACATTTAGAATCTTAGAAACTCTGATATCTGTATCTATAGATTTTTTCCTTCCTTGTTTTAATTTTAAATTGATTCATGAAACTTACTGTGCAAACACAGGTTTTACAATGATTATTTGGATACTTTATTTAAATATGCCTATGGTCAAGCTAACTAAGATACTCATTTTTGGTGGTTCTAAGTGTATTGTTTGTTTTCTTAAATAAAAAAATTATCCAACAAAAGAATATCCAACAAAAGTGGTTGAATGAAAAGTGGTTATTCATTCAACAAAACAATAAGTGTATTGTTTGTTTTCTCAAATAAAAAAATTATCACCTTCATTCTTAGAGGATTCTTTTGTTGGATATATGTTAATATAACATATATATTCACCACATTTTGTTTATCCACTCATCTGTTGATGGGCACCTGGATTGTTCCCATCTCTTGGCAATTATGAATAGTGCTACTGTGAACTTCAGTGTGAAAATATCTGTCTGTGTTACTGCCTTCAACTCTTTTGAGTATATACTGAGTATTGGTATTGCCAGGTCATAGGGCAACTCATACTTAGTTTTCTGAGGAATTGCCAAACTGATTTCCATAGCAGCTGAACCATTATACATTCCCACCAGTAGTGAGCCAGTGTTCCAGTTTTTCCACATCTTCTCCAACATTTATAGTTTCCTGTTTGTTTATTAGCAACCATTCTTATAGATGTGAGGTGATATCTCATTGTCATCTTAATTTGCATCTCCCTTATAGCCAATGAAGATGAGTAGCTCTTGTGCTTTTAGCCGTATGTATTTGCTCTTCAGAAAAGTGGTTACTCATTCAACAAAACAATAAGTGTATTGTTTGTTTTCTTAAATAAAAAAATTATCACCTTCATTCTTAGAGGATTCTTTTGTTGGATATTAAATTCTACATTGACTGCTTCCTGTTTGGATAATGAAGAGTCCACTGTCCTTTGGCTTCTGCTGTTTTCTGCTGAAGGGTGAGCTGTCAGTATAACTGTTCATTTTGCAGTACTCTTCTTTCCCTGGAAGCATTTCAGATTTCCTCTGTCTAAGGTTTTCTGAAGCTTTACTATATATCTAGGCCTGGATTTTTATTTTTTTTCAATTTTTTAAATAAATAAAATCTTTACTATGAATGGTCAATGTTAAAAATGTGAAACATGGAAGCCGTTGCTTGTGAAGTCATTCCCTCCATTACTTCCACCCTGGCTCACACCTACTGTCTTCCACTGGTCCCTTTCTCAGTGTGGTCAGGGCAGAGTGGTGATGAAGGCAGACGTGCTGGTTTGAAATGATGTACATACCCCAGGAAAGCCATGTTTTAATCCTAATCTATTTTGTAAAGGCAGCTGTTTCTTCTAATTCCTATTCAGTATTGTATGTTTGAAATTGTAATTGATCATCTCCCTGGAGATGTGACTCAGTCAAGAGTGGTTGTTAAACTGGATTAGGTGGAGACGTGTCTCCACCCACTTGGGCGGGTCTTGACTAGTTTACTGGAATCCTATACAAGAGAGCAACAAGAGAGAAAGCCAGGAGATTCAGAGACAGCAGAGAACGCCACAGCATCACGAAGCAGAGTCCACCAGCCAGAGAGTTTTGGAGTTTTGGAGTTTCATGAAGCTTCTCCTGGGAAGCTTCATGAAACAGGAAGCCAGGAGAGAAAACTAGTAGATAATGCCATGTTTCCCATGTTGCCCATGTGCCCTTCCAGCCAAGAGAGAAACCCTAAACTTCATCAGCCTTCTTGAACCTAGGTATCTTACCCTGGATGCCTTTGACTGGACATTTCTACAGACTTCTTTTAATTAGGACATTTTCTTGGCCTCAGAACTGTAAACTAGCAACTTATTAAATTCCCCTTTTTAAAAGCCATTCTGTTTCTGGTATATTGCATTCCGGCAGCTAGCAAACTAGAACAGCAGGTTCTGGTCTGAAAGCATCAAGTTCAAGTCCCTCACCTGCCTCCTGCTGGCTAGAAGACTTTGTTTCTGTTTGCCAATGCTGCCAGAATGCAGTAGAGCAGAAATGGGTTGGCTTTTATAAATGGGATTTATTAAGTTACGAGTTTACAGTTCTAAGGCCATAAAAATGTCCAAACTAAGGCATTTAGAGGAATATACTTTGACTCAAAAAGGCTGCATCCTCTCTTGGCTTCTGGTTTCAAATGGCTCTCTCAGCCCCTGTGGATCCTTCTGGCTTCTGGCCTGCTCAGCATCTCAAGGGAAGGCACATGGTGACGTCTGCTGGGCTCTGCATCTCCAAATGTCTGTGTCTGTGTTGGCTCTCCAAATACCTGCATCTGGTTTCTACAAAATGTTTCTCCTTTCAAAGGATTCCAGGTAAACTAGTCAAGACCCACCCTGAATGGGTAGGGTCATATCTCCAAAGAATCAAAAGACCACACCCACAATTGGGTGTGTCACATCTCCATCGAAACAACCTAATCAAAAGATCCCACCCTACAATACTGAATCAGGATTAAAGAGCATGGCTGTCCCCACATTACTGGATCAATCTTTAAGAGAACATGGCTTTTTGGGGGTACATAACAATTTTAAAACCAGCACAGACCTCAGCCAAGTAACGTAACCTCTGTACATCTCAGTTTTGCCATCTGTAAAACTGGGAAGACAACAATACCATCTACTTCACCAGACTGTTTTTGAGCTCTAAATGGGATGCAGGTAGGACAGTACTATAAGAGTCACGTAATGAATATTTCAATTAGATGATGCTATGAATTATTCCCTCTCAGAGCTGGGACCCTTACCATGCTGGATACAGAACAGAACATGGTTCCAAGTGTGTTCTTGGCTGATGCTAAAACTGGAACAGGCACGGCTGGGAGGGGTGTGCCACGAGCCAAGAATGGTTTTCTACTTCCAAAGTTTCATGGAGGCAGAAGCTGCCCTGAAGTCACCCCCAGGTGGGTCTCCAGAGCCCCTCAGAGTCAGGGCCAGGGCCCTTCAGTCCCAACAGAAAGAAAAGGGCCGTCACAGAGATACCTCCTGTACCTCCTGTCTCGGGGGCAGCCAGCTACTTCAGGCCTCTCATCATTTGAAAGAAAGACCTTTTCTTCCCTACCTCTCTTCTGAGGCCAAATCACGAATCGCCCTTACGGGAAAAGATTTCCAAAGAAAGCCATCTCCCATTAACGGCCTTGTTATAAATTAGACCTTACTGACAAAGGCCAGGGAGAAGTGACACCCATCCAGCCATCCCCTTTGTCTGCCCAGTCCCCACCCAGGCACTGCTCACAAAATGACTATCTATCATTTCCCTGTAAAAAATTCGCTGCCAAGAAATCAGTGCTTCCAGAAGACCAAGAAGTAGCAGAGAATCGCATAGGTGGGGGTGAGGGCTACAGAACAGCTGGAGAAGGTGACAGGAAGAGACAGGATCCATGAGAAAGCACGTGGGGCAGAAGCAGTTTCAGAGCAAGGCCGAGAACCTGTGTGGACCCCCCGCAAAGGGCTCGGCCCTCGGGGGTGGGAGTAGGCATGTCATTTCGTGCTAAGTTGGCTATACATGAGGGTAAAATGTCTCCAGAAAGTGGAGACAGGATTGCAAATATATTCTCACAACCAAAAGCAAGATGTTTAACTAGAACTACTAAATGACACCAAAAACACAAAACCAAAATCCCTATGTGTGACTCCAGTCACACAGTTATAAAATTCAATTCCAGAACCACATTTCATTTTTACTATTAAAAAAGAACACATGGGTAGGTGACCATTTTGTTCTGTTTTTACACAAATGGGAATATACTGTTTTTAATTTTCTTCACTTAATAAATTTCTAGCTGCTATAGTGAAGCAAACTGATTTAATGGGATGAGATAGACCATAATAAAGGTACTGGTTCAATTACTATGAAAACTTCTGGCATCACCCACATGGCAGAAACAAAGCAAGTGGGCAGGAACCCAGACAGCAGTGGCCATCCCAGAGCGAGGGCCCCTGGTGCCATCTGCCCTAGGAGCCATACCTCCCTCCCCCCCTGGCTGAGTGTCCCCCTGCAGGACGTGACTGCCCAGGTATGAGGAGGCTGCTGGAGCCAGATGCACCCTGGACTGAGACCAGCCCTTCTAGGTGGCTCTTCTATACCTGGAATCCCCTGACGAGACTGAGACATGCCTCTGGACTATGCAACAGGACTGCGAAGGCCAAACCCCAGGAAGGGGAGCGCTTTTAGAGGTGGCACAACAACTCCGGTGCATGACCCATTACCCAAAGTTTGAAAACACACAGTCCTCAAAATGAAAAGGGCTTTAGCTTACGGCACTTGGCAGCAAAATCTCACCTGAATTAATGTAGGGTGACATAATCCTTATCTTACTCAATATCAACTGCTGCGCGTTTTGCTGCAGAACTGATCTGCTCTAATATGCTCTATTGTGGGATGGCCCCAGGCCCTCGAGGGGTAAGGTGCAACCAACCTCCTGCAGCACCCTTCTAACATCTAGAAAATCTGAAGTCACACATACCTGGCCCCACAGTCTGTGGGCTCCTGCAAACACCTCAGCAACTCCTTCCCCATGGATTCAGTTATTCCCAATTTTTGGCCCTAGAAACCCAAACCACCCTGCTATCAGAATTCTGTGCTTCCCTGCGGTGCTCTCGAGGTATCCTCTCATGTTGGCGAGGTGCCCAGGGCTGGTAGCACCTTTAAAAGATGAGGGGCTCCCCACAGGACCCTCCCACCCCAGCCCCTGACAATGTGTCCTGTGTAGATGCGGCCGAAACACACTGATCAAAGAGTGAGTCCAGCACAACAAGCCTCCCATGCATGGGCTTTCACTCCAGCTTTTCCCAAATGGTCCATGCCAGGCTTGAGAAGGGCGGGGAGTCCTGAGACAGGAGGAGGGGCTGCACATGACAAACCATAGCAGGCCAGTTGGGCAACATCCAGTGGGGCAGTGGCCAGTGGGTGTGTGGCCAGAGGGGCAGTAGCCAGTGAGGAGGAGGGCTGGGGTGGGTGTCCTGAGGCCATGACTGGTGCCATGACATGCTGCCACACGGACCTTGCTTTCTACACCATGGAGGAGCCCCTCGCCACCAACGGCTGCCCTAGCGCTGTTCCGTAGACTTGAGGGAAGGGCAGGGGTGGAGACCCTGATCACGGGCTGCAGGATGGTCACAGCAGTGCATCCTCACTTGGAGCTCTAGGCTGGCCGGGCCCTGTGCAAGTGGGTGGGCGCAGGCAGGCAAGGGGCTGGGCTGCCGTGAGGGTCCATGGCACCAACACGGGGCCCCCCAACTCCCTGGTCAATGACAGAGAAAAATGGGAATGTACTTCTGCTGTCACTCATCCACTCAAAGGAAACACAGGCATCTGTCTCCTAGGCACTAACTGAGAAGGAATCCTGAGGTCACACACAGCAATCCTGGTGGAACACTGAAAGGCTAGAAGACAACATCCCTGTGAGGACAGGGACATGGGTTTGCTTTAAGCAAATCAGAACTGAGGAAGAACAGCCAGTCATCTCCAAGTATGCAGGGACTGTGATGTTTATCTCTGTGGACAGACAGCTGCCCTGTCCCAACCTCTGGGAATCTAAAGATAAGCGCCATTTGATAGTAGGCAATAGTTTCAACAGCCACCCAAGAGCCTCTGTACAGAGCCATTTTAAATCTAAAGTATATCTGGGTTTTGCTCACATCACCTGTTCCAACCCTGAAACCCTTCCACTCACCGTGCAATGACTGCATCACACCAGCGACCTCCAGCGAGGAGCCCGGCCTCCTGTCCATCCCGGGCAGCCACGTTCACAGCGTCCACACTGTATACTGGGGGTACAAGCCAGCCCTGGGCCAATCCAGCCCCAAGCAGGCCAGCCCCAGGGTCAGTGAGTACTACTGGACAGGTACCTCTGGGCAGGCAACATAGGCAAGCACCTCTGGGTGGGCATCAACGGGAAGGCAGTACTAGAGAGGTGCCACTGGGTGGGTACCACTGGGCAAGCAACTCTAGGCCATACCTCTGGGCAGGCAGCACCTCTGGGTGGGCACCAGCAAGGGCAGGAAGAGCAAATGAAGCTCTGCCCCTGCTTACGGCTAGGGGCTCCAGCTTGGGCATGTGGCCCCAACTGCAGACAAGCACCTTCCAAAGCACAAGGCTGAATGTGCAGTCACTGTCTGCTGGTCAGTCTCATGCTCATGTACGATCTGCAGTGAGGGAACAGAAACCCCCAGCGGGTGAAACTGCACCCAAACTAAGACAGCTGTGAGATGCACAGTGAAAGCCAAGGTCTGGGGACATGGGAAGAACTAAGTCCTGCTGTGCAGCTCTGCAGTCTCTGTTCCCCGCTGGCCGACAGGGAGAACCTCTCCAGGGCAGAAGCACACCAGAGGCCAACTCACCGCTGGGTGGGGCTGGCCAAGGGGCATCTCTAACTGCCGCACAGAAGGGCGCTGGGAAGCCAACTGCATGGGCATCGACCCTAGTCGAGGTTGGGGCTCTGAGCTGGCTGGGTGAAGGTTCACAGGTGGCCAGCGGGAACTGACCTCATGGCTTCTCCAGCAGGGACAGGCTGGGATCATGTTCAAGGGAGGGCCTAGAAGCAGGGCGGGTGGGAACAACCTGAAAGGCGGTGGGGCTGCCACTCACAGGGGGCAGGCAGGAGGGCAGATGCTCTTGGGAGGCAGGACTGTGGGGCCAAGGCAAGGGCTGGAGACAAAGAAGGGGGTGGCCATCCACATGGAGGCTGAGAGTCGGGAGGTACAGGGTGCAAGGCCAAGAGAACAAGCATGTGGGGGGAGAACCCCACCCAGTCCTGGGGGCCCAGCAGGGGGCCTTTGGGCTGCCAGGGAGAGCAGGGAGAGGGCCAGAAGGGGATGCGCTCTGGGAAGCAGGGGCCACCGGCAGCTCAGGCCAGCGCAGGCAAGTAGAGGGCACTGCGGCTGCCTGAGAGAGACCCTGGGGGTCAGGGGGCCTGACAGGGTGTGTCCCAGAGAACAGGACACAGCTCCCTGGTTTCCTATGGAAAAGGGAGCAGCACAAGGCAGTGTCAGCTGAGGTCCGAGGGGTCACAGGTCAAGATGGGCAGGGCAGCACAGAGCACATGTGCGGGGCCTGCTTTGCTAGTTGTGTCCCTTTCCTTGGTACAAGACACCTTCCTGCTATGGGTCATGGGTGCAGGAGGGTGACCATCAGCCATGGTGGCCAGGAACTAGATATCTGGCTGAGAAGGGATCCTGGGGGGGTGGATGATGGCACATGTCAGGTGTGGAGGAGGGAGGAGGGAGGAGGAGGAGGAGGGTGGGAGGCGGCCTAAGAATAGTAAGGAACACTCAAGGGCATCTGGGAACCCCTCCAGCCAGCAGTTCAGGTACTGGGCAAACAAAAGCTTCTGGGGGAATGGGGAGCCAGGCCCTGCGGGGAGCCAGGCCTCCGTTCAGGTAAGAATGCAAGAGGTCTGTGCTCCAGGGATTTCACTGATCAAGTCCCAGAGGCTCGGGGCAAGGATGGAGGGACTGTGGGGGGCATCTGTGCGGAGAGACCAGGGGATAGAGCCTAACTGGGGTCCTGGGCTTCCCAGAGGACAAAGGGCATGAGGCCATGGAGGGGGTGCGAGGGTCCCTGGGGCCGAGGGGGCACAGGGGGCTATACCAGGGGCCACAGAGGGATCAGGACTGCATGGGGCCAGAGGGTCATGTGGGGTAATACCTGCCCACAACTTACTGACCAGCTAGTCTCCTCAGTAGCTTCCTGAGCCTTCACGCCCTCAGTCTACCTATTCAAAAATGGGGGGAGGGGGATAATAAACAAAGAATGTTCAACGAAAGCTAGCAATGGGGGTGGTAATGTGCCCAAACTTAGGTGTTTAATGCTGAAGGCCACGGAAGGTAATTAAACCGTAAGTGTTTCCATTGATAGTGAAGACCACTGAGCTGTTTAAAAAATAACCAAGGGCGGTGCAACAGTGACTCAGTGGCAGAATTCTCACCTGCCATGCCAGAGACCTGGGTTCGATTCCCAGTGCCTGCTCATGCCAAAAAGAAAGAAAGAATAAGCAAAACAGGAAGCAAGCTGTTAAACTGCAGCGAAGAGAAGAAAAAGCAGGAGAAAAAATAAGCTCTCCCAATTCTCTCTGTACACATTCGTGTTTCACTTGCAAAGAAACATCAGCATTTTCTCATTTCTCTGGTCACGCCCTGAGTAATCTCTAGTTCACCGTTTAGAATAAAACCTTTATGGACAACGACAAGAGTTTCTTCATTCACTCACTTACTTTCGTTATGCAGTTTGAGAGGAAAGGATCTGATGTGCTCCGACTTCACCAAAAGAAGCCCACCAGGGCAGCCTGCTTCCGAAAAGGAAACGCTGTCCTTCGTCCCCACATTTTTCCATATGGCAACATCCACACAGTTTTGGCGCTTATCTGTGCATAACGATCCCAGGAAAACTTAATACACCAGGAAAAGAGGCAAGAAGCCATCATCCCCATGGCAAAAAGATGACACAATTTATTTGTCTATAAAAGGGATCCATGACTCTTAAACCTAGGGTTTGTCTTTGGAATTTTTCAAAAATAAAATGCAAGATGTGTCTACAGCAGCTCAGGTTTGGGTGATACCTGAAGCTCTGGGATGGAGCCTGGGGCAAAGCCCCAGTGCCCCCCCCCCCCCCATCCTGGCCAGGGCCTCAGTCCCCCAGGCATGCTGCCCAGCCCCTGGCAGCCTCCATGCTGTCTGAGTAAGACTCATGGCATGAAGGTTGTGGAAGAGACACTCAAGAAGTTGAACTGTGTTATTTAGTGTTATCCCGAAATGAGAAAACACAACAAATCCTTTAAAAAGTTACACCTAAAAAATTTTCACTCCAACTTATGCTCAAAGCACTTAGCAAAAAAGGTCAAAGCTCCGGAATTTGCTAGATAAATAAATGTTGGTGAGGCGTACGAATCACTGGAGAATTGGGGCATGGCAGCGAATGAATAACCTGCAAATGCTGCCCAAACCCCATTATTTCCCTTTTTCCAGGAGCCCAAAGATTCATGTCCCCGCATGCCGCCAGTTCATTACCGAGAAGCCTCATCTCTCTTCCGGCACCGGCTGGGCAGCGGCGCGGCCCCTCGAGGGCCCTTTAATGTTTAATTCCCCATCATCTGCTCTACTGAACAGCTTAATCTCTGCTTGTATGATCAATACTATATCAGTGTAAATTAAAATGACAATTTTAAAGTAATTAAGCCTGTTAATGCTCGATTCAAATGTCATTATTTGCACAAGGGATTGAGGAGAAATTACGCCATGTCCAGGGTGACAGGGGCTGTTTGAGGCGGCAGGACCCTGTTGCGTGGAGCCGCTGGGGGCTTGAGTAAAGCAGATTAACTGCTGCCTGGCAGGGCCAGGATGCCTATCCAATTTCTAAAGAGGATAACACAATTTGATAAATTTAATTCCAGCTACAAACTCAATTATTGTGATAATAGATGAAAACTGGGAGGAGACTCTAAACGAGGCCCACATTTTTAAAAATACACTTAACTCCAGAATGAGATACAACAGTAATGGTTTGATTTGATTTGCTCTCTCTCTTTTGAAAACCCTTTAAATAATTATGATGGTTGGAAGAACAGCCAACGCTTATTAAATAGCCTGAGCTCTAATCCAAAACGGGCAGCAGCTTAAACCATTTGAGTCACAATGAAATGCTGGCTGTCCTTTGCTTGTCCAGCAGCATTTATTAGACAAGCTCAATCACATTATTATATTATTGGATCTCATAAATAGATCTCTAAAACTGAGCTGGCCTCCGAGGAGACTTCAGCCGGTTGGCATGCCGGCTGCTCCAGCCCCAGCTCACAAAGCGACCTCCAGTCATTGTTCTCCAGAGGGCGTTTAATAAAAAGAAAATTAAAGAAAAAATACCCTGCCTTCCAAGACAGCCAGAACATGGCATGTACAGTACGAGTCAAATTGTCTCTGAAAAGTTATATGCGAAAACATCCGTTTCCACAGAGCCCGCTTTGGCGGGGGGCGGGGGGCGGGGGGGGGGGGTCATGCCTGTGCTGGCCTGCCCAGGACACACGGAATTGCTCTGAGAGCACGGCCGCAATTGCTGAACTGCATCCATCAGATCAGCCATAAAAATTGACAAGCAAACATTAATTTCCAGATGAAGTGAAGTGTAACAATTTCCGTCTGAAGGATGTTTGAGCGCGGTATGGCGAATCTCCCAGCGCTTTCCCAGACAGCTGCCACAGGGATTGCAGGCAGCACTGCTCTGTTTCCAAAAGCTGAGGAGCCCTGATGATGGCAGCTACTGATAGGGCCCCACCGACCCCCCTGGGCCAGGGGCCTTGGTAACATGGGGTTGTTTCCAAGCATAAAGATGTATGCGTTGGTTGTAAGCATTTCAAATTTTCTGTAGAGGAAGGAGATTTATAACTGGTGTTTCTCCACATGGCTAGGAGGAAGAAAGCTTGTTATGTCACCTCTTTATTGTGTTCAATAATTACATGCCCGTCAAGTGCTTTCTGCCCACAAAAATTACATTTTTCTGCATCAATGCAGAATGTTTGCATAAAAGTCTTTCTTTCTGTATTCTAAATATAAATATTCCTGATGAAAAATTTCCCAAGTTATCAGGAGAAACCGGAGTAAGAAGCAATGACACGTTAAAAACTATGATGTGAAAGAAAACACCACTAAAACCAAGAACACAGTATCGGATGGTAAAGCAAGCGTGTTAAGAAAATACTACAGTACTGACATTTTTCTCTTTTAACCAGGAAAAAAAAAATACACAATGAGGGAAACATCCACATCTTAAAACCACCTTTCTTCATAATAATAAAAAACCAGGATTTATTCAGAAAGGCAATAGATGATAAAATTGAGGGGCAAAATGTGGAATAAATTTAACTTTTAAAGTGGCATTTTAATTCATTTTAAATGGCAATTTTCCTGTATTCTAAAGGTCATGTTGCCAGTGGCATAGCTTTGAGGTGTTGTGGGGCATTTGAAAAAGGTTCCAGGTGAAAGTGAACTGGTTGTACATCATCAGCCTGTTTTGAAAAATGCTAGTGTATCCTAAAGGTAAAGTAGCACTGCATGTAAATGACAGTGTATCCTAGGGGTAAAGTAGCATGTGTGCAAATCTAGTATATCCTAAAGGTAAAATGCCACCGTATGCAAATACACCATCAAAAGGCTGACTGTCTGGATGGGACTCATGCAGAAAAGGCCTAGGCAGGAGCAACCAGTTTCTTTTCTGGGGAATTCATTCCGTGGCTGCACAAGCTGGAGCATAAACCCAGCCCCCACCACCACTAGGGAAAGTTCCTGGACTCAGAGGGGTGGTCCCTGCCCATTGGGCATGGCTGCTGCAGAGGGGGAGCCCCCCCACGGGCGGGCAGAGAACCTTGACTGGGACAGAGATGGGAGAAAAAAGGCTGTGACCAGAGCAGCCAATGCACAGGAACTTCTAAGTCGGTGCTTTCTCTTCATCATGCAACGGAACTTTGTTTAAAACAGCAAAATAGGAAACAGCATGATCTGAAGTAGAAAAACCTAATGGCAGAAATAAAAAAAAAAAAAAGAAGAAGAAGAAGCCCAAATACCAAGGCGGAGCTTTGTGTCCCCTTGGCACCTGAGAGCACAGGTGGGAGGCGCTGGGTGGAGCCCCAGGGTCCCCATGAGGCTGGCAGAGACAGGCCTCCCCTTCCGACAGTCCCACAGTGGAGGACGCCTCGCTGCATGGGGCCATCTGCAGGCACACGTGGGCCTTGGCGCCAGCTGGGAAAGCGAACCCGAGACCAACCAGCACCACAGTCACCGGCCACCACCCATCGGGCAAGTGTCCAACGATGTCGGCACTCAGAGGACAGGGCCAGGACAGCACCTCCTGAAAGGCCGTGCTGCCAGGCCCCTTCACCCGGGCAGCCGAGGAGGAAACAAGGGCGATTTCCAAAGAAGGCGCAGCAGGGGTTCTAACTGCTGTCAAGCGAAATTATGAGGCTGTCCTGTGCAAATCCCACAGGCCTCTGGCTCCCTGGATGCAGAGGGCTCAGCGACAGGGCAGAGGCACAGCCTCCCCACGACCGTCCCTCCTCCCAGAAAACGAGCACACGCCGGAGCACGCTGGGACCACACAGAGCAGAACGCGCTGCTCCCGAGCCCGGGTGGCCCGTGGGTGTCCCCAGCACCCCAGCTCTGCAGGTGCAGGTCACTCTGTGAGCTCAACTCTAGAAACATGAAGACCCAGCACAGACTGCTCATTCCAGCTCCACCTGGCATGCTGCGTCTCAAGTCCAGCCTGGCTAGGGTTTTAAGAAAATATCTGCTAACGTATAGGAGCATTAAATCAGTCTCCAGGAAGCCCACAGCCTGGGGAAGGCAGAGCCTAAGGGGCCAGGAAAGCCCCAGCGGGAGGGGCCAGCGCGGAGCAGCTCTAGGAGGCCCACAGGAAAGGAAAACGTCACTTGAGGCCAAACGGATAGAACAGCAAAGCTAAACTGCGAATCAACCACTACTGGTTTTTTTTATGCTCACTGCTTCAGTGATTTTCTGTCAAAAAATGCTAACGAGCATGAAGGTCCTTAAGAGCTTCACGACTTGCCCGTTTGCTCACCAATCCATTCCAGGCGGCTTGTTTGTTTCCGGGGACTGCGGTGACAGCCCTCGCTCACGGCTGTCCACGCCTGATGGATGGGCCCCCACAAAGGCCCTCAGCCCAGCCCCCAGCACAGCACCCATGAGGGATGCCCCATGCAGGCAGCGAGCAGGTAACCAGCAAGGGCTCGGGGCCTGGTCCGGGGCCAGGCTGGGCACCCAAGGCAGGTGAATGCCAAGGCTCTGGCTGGGCATCCCACAGCCCCCCACCTGCCCCATCCCACATGGAGGGGGCCTCCAGACAGGAGTGGAAAGCCAAGATACAGCCATCCCACGAAACCCAAAGCTCCCAGCAGACCTGGGGCACAATGGGGCGGGGACACGGTCTGATCGCTCAGGGCACGGCATGCACGGCTCTGGGACATCTCGCGAGCCTGAAGAAGCTGGAACAGCGGGGGAGGGAGCAGCCGCCTGGCCCTGAGGCTGACCTGCAGGGGATGGAGGGAGCCTGTGGCCGAGCTGCGGACCCCTCCCTATGCGCTGAGGCTGCTGTGCAGGAGACCTCACTGCCCAGGCAGGATTGTCCCCGCCCTTTTGCACAGCCACCCACACCCAGCCCCCTATTCTCCAGAGCTGTCCTTACAGAGCCGATAGGCTGGGGAGCCACAGGGGGTTGGACAGGCCATGTGTGGGCCATCCTGCAGGGCTCGGCACCAGCCGGGACCCTCTTACTGTATAGAGGACTTGCCCACCACTGTCCCAGAGCACGTGGCCCAGGAAGGAAGTCTCACAGCTGCTGGAGCCACGTGCAGCCTGGCCCCACAAGGCCTGTCCCTGCACAGAGTCCTGGATACACCGGGTCAAGGTGTTCCCAGGGACATGGTGGGGGTTGGAGGTGGCCATGCACAGCCAGGAGGGCATCAGATCCCTGGGCCCGGGCCTAGGCGGGGCTATCAGCTGCACCTGGCAGAACCACTGAGCACCCTGGCACTGCGTGCCCACTCCCGGCCACAGTTCCAGCCTGGCACCTGAGCACTGGCATCTTCTCTTCCAACAAGTCTGGGCCCTCCTTTGGCTTCTGCTGCGTCAGCTGCAGTGCAGAGCAGCGTGCACATGTGGTGGGGTCTAGTCGCGGTAGCTGAACAAAGGAATGAGCACCCCAACAGGAAGCGATCACTCAGCCAGCACACGGGGTCAGGCGAAAGCCAAGGGGTGGCTAGGGCTGGGCATCCTCTGAGAACCACTGGGGCTGCGCCTGTCCCGGCCCCCCCCTTTAGACTCTGCTCATCCCTTTGGCCTGGTTCAGGGAGCCTGCAGGCCTGGCAGCCGCCCATCTCGAACTTCAGTGAAATGGAAACACCCAGGAGAGCCCTGACCCTCTGCAACAGCAAGACACACCACAAGCCATTTTATAAGCCATGGGCCCCCCAGGGCCAAACACCATCCCTTCTGTCCTGGCACCTGCACCCTGCCTCCTTCCCTCTGCCCTCAGTACCTGCACTCTCCCCATCAGGCTGCTTGGAGCTGCATGGTGCACTGGGGGCTCAGCCCCAAGCTCAAGGCACCTTAGTAAGGAAAAGTGTCTCAGGAAAAACAAGACTGGCATCCCCTCACCCTCCAACAGGGTCCTGAAGAACCTCAAGCACCCACAACTCGGGCCCACTGGACTGCCCAGGAGGCTCCTGCACAGGAGTAGCAGGGTCCTCAGCTCCTTCCCAGCCACCTGCAGCCGGGAAGCACCAGCATCTCCTTAAAATGCACGGAGCCCGGCATAAAATTAACCTGGCAGCAATTGTTTTCCCACCCATTTGATAGACCCATGTCAGCTCATCTGTTAGGGGAAATAAAAAAGTCAAGCTTAAATGTGTAAAAAATTATGATGGAAGTTCTAAATAAAGCAGGGGCTGCGCTGATTGAGTCAAAAATCAATCAATCAATGGGTGAGTGGATTAGGCACACCTCACGAGCCCCAAAGAAATGATTTGCCCAAACACTGGGATTTAACGGCAGAGCACCAGATTCCAACACTTTTAGGAAGTAAATAATGAAAAATCAATTCAAAGAAAAAACAGATCGAGAACCCGGGGACGTGGCGTGCCGACACATTTATTGCTGAGAGCCATTTCTCGGCTGACCTGAAAACTTCGGGAGGTGTTTATTTACTTTCAACACCTTCCCGAGATCAATATTTTTAATTTGGATCCGAGTTATTATTTTTCACATCACAGCAGCGGGGAGCAGAGTAAAGTGGCTCATATTTTAGTGCTAAAAAGATCGATATGACAGTTTCACCTTCGGTGCTGGCCCTGCCGGCCCAGCCGCACATCACGGTGTCCCGCGGGGGGCAGGCACCGTGGCCGGGGAGCAGCCATTACCCGCTGCAGAGCAGACAGCCGTGATTTAGCAGGGCGCGAGGGCCCGGTGCCCTTAGAAAACCAATCTTGCTTCTCTCACTTTATCAGGCCTGTCTCGGCCCTAGGCCAGGCGAGGCGGAGGCAGGGAGGAGTTGCAAAAGCAGATGAGTTTCCCGCATCAAAAGCATGCTCGCTTCCCTCCCCTTCCCTGTCCCTTATGTCTCCCCCCAAATCTCCCCAGGAGCGCAGAGAAGGGGGGCCAGCGGCAGAGGGCAGGAAGCGGGAAGGACTCCACAGGATGGTCCACAGGACGGTCCTGGGCCACTCCTCATGCGTCCCAGGGGCTGCAGACTGGGGGGAGGAGCCCTCTAGGTAGATCCCCTGCTTCAACACTCAGCAAAGAGGCCCTGACCCCGCCCCAGAAAACTAGGGGGTCCCACCTGGGGGTAATGAGAGAGTCTTCTGGGCTCAGCCCATCCTCAAAAGACGTCAGGCCCTCCAGGAAAGGAGCACTCTAGGCAGTGCCAAAGGCAGCAGGAAGGGATGTGTCCGCCCACTGGTCAGCAGGGCCAGGGGCACTGACCGTTTCAGGCCCAGCCGCCAGCAACACCCCTGGCCGGAGGAAGCCACCGCAGGGACTGCACAGCCTGGACAGGGGAAGGAGCCGCCACCCTGCAGGTTCGAGCCTGCCTCAGTTCAGCACAAACCCCGCCGGGCACCAGGGTCCTAAAACCAATGGCAGTGCTCAGAGGCCTAGGGCCCCCACATCCAGCTACGGGATCTGAGGGCCTCTGTGCAGCTGTTGGGTCCTGCCTGGAGTAAGGCCTGAAGGAGGCCCCTCGGACTGCCTGGCTTCAGGGTCATGACTGGTCATTGCTGACCACTCTGGGAGGTAGGGCCTTAAAGGGAAACCATGCCCCTTCCCAGTCTCATGACCCTGGGTTTCTGGCCTGACACCTGCTTCTCTGATTACGGCACACACCAGGTGCATAGGCCCCTCGTTCCAGGGACCCGACTGCCCAGAAGGCAGGTTCAGGCTGTTCGTGGAGATGCTGCCCTGTCACGCCCTGCAGCCTCAGGTGCAGCTCTGACAGCAACACATCCTGGCTGCCTGAGCCTGCCCCACAGCGAGGTTCCCACCCCCGGCCTCTCAGGACCTCAAGGAGGGAGAGGAGCCAGAGCTGCCCTCGTCTGGGCTGTAGGACCCGAAGGACCGGCAGGCTCAGCCCACGGCCTTCCCCACCCATCCACCCCATCCTGAGTTCCGGAACCTATCCGACCCTCCGGGTCACCCTCTGCCCCTGCTCCAGCCTGAGCTCCCTTCGTGGGCTGTCCCCACAGACCCCAGGGCTTTGGTTACGGAGTCAACAGGAGACCCAAGGCGGAGGTGGGAGGACAGCGGCCTACGGCACATGTTCCTGCAGGCTCCCTACCAACACCCGATGCTGGCAATGGTCCCACAGCCCCCTTCTCCCCATCGCTCAAGCTTCCTAGGTCAGACAGTCAGAAGAGAGCACTTATGACACTTTCTGGGGTGATGCCATGCTGCTGCACCCAGACAAGGTGACTAGATCATATGAAAATAAACTTGTCATTTCTACCTCATTCAGCCACTTGGAAGCCAGGGTCGAGGGAAGTCACTGCCGTGGCGTCCTTCTATCGATGTCCCAGCTTCGGCGAGGAGGGAGGAGGTTTTTATGCTCCTCCGTGGGTCACGTGGTCTTGTGTCCGGGAGGGGGCCGAGCAATCCCCTTGGAAGGCCGCAAACCTCGCAAAGCACTCGCTCAGCGCCAGAGGCCGGGGAAAGTCTCAACCGAATCATGCCCACCGAGGCACGCCTATCCCAAGGGCCACAGCAGGAAAGGCCCTCCAGGGGAGGCGCAGGCTGAGCCCAGAGGTGTGCTGAACCCTTGGAGGCCTTGCCCAAGCTGCACCGAAGCCAGACCCAGTACTCCAGGCCAGCCGGGTGCCCGTCTCTGTGGCAGACATAGACAGAGGTTTTGAGATGGGTGTCTTTGGGGAGCACTCCTCCCTGAATGTGGGGATCCCCAGCCTCAGCCCGGCCCACAGCTCCCAGGGGCACGCAAGAGCGCAACTATGTCCTGAGGGCCAGCCGGCAGAGGCACCTCAACTAATAGGGATCCACCCTGGCAACCAGAAGGGTTTAGGATCTTGCTTTCCTATGGATGGATCTCGACACACTCAGCCCCATGCTGAGGCCACGTCACCATCACTGCTCGTGCACGGATGCAGACATGGGGCCTGACACGCACAGGCTCTCACACCACCATCACTGCTGACACCACAGGCACACTGTGAGCAGGGCAGGACTCGCCCTCAAGGAGGGTTGCAGCGGGCACAGGGGGCGGGCACTAAGCAGCAGGCATGATGCAAAAGTAGGAAGCAGGAGGCCCTGCAAGCAAGAGAGAACAGCAGTGGGAGGAGGCAGGGGCAACCCTGCGTGCAGAGGCTGGGGCAGGTGGGCAGGACAGAGTGGCTGTGCCAGCAAGTCCCAAGGGCCTGGGGGAGACGGCAGTCCCTGTCCTCCAGGTCCTGGGGGCCCGTGCACCTGGTCGGTGTCACAGCAGCAGGGACACAGTCTCCCTGGGGCAGCAGGACAGCAGATACCAGTGCCCAGGTTTTACTTTCCGAGTCCCCGAATGTTCCATGAGGTTCGTTGGGCTTGGTGTGCGTGTGGCATGTTCTCAGTGTCCTCGACTCTCTTCTGGAAACAAAGTTAATGTTCTATTTCCCATGGTCAGAGGATGAACCAGAGACTCTTAAAAAGTCACTGATGATTATAACGGAATCCATACAGAAACGTTTTGGGGTGCTGATTCACCAAAGTTTGCAGAAGACCCAACACGTTTAACGTTGCAACACAGAAACCAAACGGTGCAGCCCTGGCCCTGAGCCCACCCACTTGGGAGGCGGGGCCGCCGGGGAGAGAGCAGTCCCCACCTGGGCCATGCAGCCTGCCCTCCTCCTGCAAGTCCTCCTTGGCTCCATGAGCCTTCCAGGACGCCTCCCTCCCATGAAAGGCCAGTCCCGATCTCCGCACCTGGAAAACTCGCCAGCCTGTGACTTGAGACAGCTACATCCCCAGGGCCCCAATCTGGCTCCTCGACCTGACTCACCCCTGAGCTCCACACAGGTGGACCACTGCCCCCCTGCTGGGGGTAACAGGCACTGTCATTTAATCCACAGACAGACTTCGCAGGCCCTCCCACCCCCAGCACCGCTCGGTCCCTGGGGACTCAGCCATCAACCCAAACCCATTCGCTGAGCACAACAACCCAGGAGGGTGCAGGGGTTGCAAGGGCTGCTCCAGATCCTTTGCCCAGCAGGCTCCCTGACCACAGGACACCGTGGCAGAGGCCATGCAGAGGTGGGCAGGGGATCCATGCACTTCCAGTGAGGAAGTGTCCCAGGAACGGCACAAGCAAAGGCCCTGGGATAGGAACATGCAGGTTATTCCAAGAACCGCACAGGAGCCAGCAGTGTGGCTGGGACCAGGGATCAAGGTGGGACCAGAGATGCTCTGGGGGAGCGGGTCCAGGCTGGGAGAACTCTGAAGGCATTATGCTGTGGGCGTTTCTCATGGAAATGAGAGCCACAAGAGGCTCTGCGCAGGGGAGCAGAGGGCAGGTTAGAGCTCACTGCTGCCAGGTGGAGGCCAAGCGGGCCAGCATGGAGGCCAAAGGCCATGTGCAGTGCCATCTCAGTGACCCAGCCACCCAGACTACATGGATGTCAGGGCCCCTGCTCCAAATGCCCCTAAGCCTCGGCTGACCCCTGCAGCTCTACCTCAGACACAGACCCCACTGACCACCACTCCTCACCTTCACCATCGTCCTCCCCGCAGGCCAGCAGTGAAGCCCACTGGATGCATTGGCTGAAAGGAAGTGAAGTGACAAAAGATCTCTCTCCAGGCTCCTTGTAACAGACGAGAGCTGGATGGACTGACTGACTTGGGCTGCACAGGCCTAGGGTGAGTAAACCCAGGCCTCCTGGAGGAGAGGGGAGACAGCAGCAGCAGCTAACGTTTAGGTGCTGTCCACACGCAAGTACAGTCCACATGCAGTGCTGTCCACACCCGGCACTGTCCTGAGCACCCAGCGCTGTCCACACCCACCGCTGTCCTGAGTACCCAGCACTGTCCTGAGCATCCAGTGCTGTCCACATCTAGCACTGTCCACACCTGAAGCTGTCCACACCTGACACTGTCCACACCTGGCGCTGTCTATACCCAGCACTGTCCACACCCGACGCTGTCCACATCTAGCGCTATCCACACCCAGCACTGTCCATACCCAACATTGTCCACATCTAGCACTGTCCACATCCGGCGCTGTCTACATCCAGCACTGTTCACATCTGACACTGTCCACATCTAGCACTGTCCACACCCAGCACTGTCCACACCCGACACTGTCCACATCTGGCGCTGTCCACACCTGGTGCTGTCTATGCCTGGCGCTGTCTATACCTGACGCTGTCTACACCCGACACTGTCCACACCCAGCACCGTCCACACCCAGCACTGTCCACACCCGGTGCTGTCTACGCCCAGCACTGTCTACACCCGACACTGTCTATGCCTGACACTGTCCACATCTAGCACTGTCCTCACCTGGCGCTGTCTACACCTGGCGCTGTCCACACCTGGCATCGTCTAAATCCAGCGCTGTCCACACCCGGCACTGTCTATACCTGATGCTGTCCACATCTAGCACTGTCCACACATGGCGCTGCCCACACCCAGCCCTGTCCACATCTAGTGCTGTCCATAGCCAGTGTTGTCTACACTCAGCAATGTCCACACCCGACATTGTCCACATCTAGCATTGAACACATGGTGCTGTCCACACCCGACGCTGTCCACATCTAGTGCTGTCCATACCCGGTGCTGTCCATACCCAGCAATGTCCCAGGAAGGCACACGACACGCACGGTCTCACTTAAGCCCACCCAAACTGTGACTGACAAAGCGCAGTCACAGTGCTGAGCTCAGGGTCCCACCCCAAGGCCTAGATGAGCGCCCCTCTGGCCACCCTCCACTATCTGATGAGAAGCCACCCAAGGGAACATTCGGGAGAGTACATGGAGGCTGGGCAGGGCCCAAGACCCAGTTCAGAGGGGACGGCAGCCCCAGCAGGACCCACTCTGTTCTGCAGACCCAGCCATGCAGGACGTCCTGCCTCACCCCACCTCCCAACCTGGTGGGGCCCTTCCCCCCCTTGATACCCTCAAAAGATCTTCCTTTTTCCCAAATTGGGCCTCCCAGCCTCATCTTCCTGAGGCCGAGCTGGCCATCCAGCACGGAGTTCTGCAGGGGAAAGCTCCCTCCACACCAGCCCCTGAGCGCCGCCTTGTTCCCCACCACAGGGTGGCTGTGGGTGCTCTCAGGGGCCAGGGCTGATAGGCCCACTCCCCTCCTGGTCAGCACCCCCTAGCCAGGGCATCCTTGGCCCATGTCTGACCACATGGTCTCAACGAGGCCTTGGTGCACTGTCCGGAAGGCTGCAGAAGCCCCCCATCCCCCAAAGTGCCCAGCTTTCCAAGGACATGCAGATGACAGGGGCCTGGCGAGCTCCCGGACCTGGGCGGCGAGTGGGGGGTCCTGGGCAGGTGCCTGCGAAACAAGACCCGCCCCATCACTTACGATGCGATGACCAGGACTCGGGGCCAGAGCACAGCTTTGGTGCCACCTCCTGGCAAAGTGGGGGCCAACAGCGTGCAGGGCCGGGCCTTGGGGGTCTCAGGTGAGGGATAGAACCCCCAGGTGAGGGCCCCACCCCACCTCCTGCCTCTGAAGGGTCAACTTCATTCTGGGAACAGGCCAAGACTCTGACCCCTATTCATATTTGTGACTGCATTTATGTACAAGACAAATTCATCTCAATTTCCTCTCAATTAATGACCTATTATTTGAACCAGACTCAGCTAAAAAATACTGCTCTAACACCATAATCTCATAAAAATTAAATTTCCTCATCTGACAGCCAGAGGCCAGTGGGCTAGGGTGGGGAGGGTGACCACTAAGGCCAGTGCTGCCCAGCCCTCTTGGATGCCCTGGAGTGCAGGATCCACTTCACCTCATCCAGCACGAGGGAGATAACAATGGGCTGGCGAGAGAGGGCTGCGCAGCAGAGCAGGGAGCCAGCAGGCTGGCCAGGCACTGTCACCCCAGCAGGGAGCAGGCAGGAGGCACGAACTCTCGGGCAAGCTCCAGACGAAGAGGTGGAGCACCACTGGGCACTGTCCCTGGCCATGCACACGACCCCCATGCGCCGGCTGCACTCTACTGGAGGCCACGGTGCTGTGGGTGTGCCTGAGCACCAGGAAGGGATGAGGCCCTACGAGGGGGTGAGGCTGGATGAGGGGGAGAGGCCGAGTGAGGCTGGGATCGGGGGCCAGGAAGGGTGAGGCCAGCAAATTGCTGTCGCCAGCACAGGTGTCCCAATTTAACAACACTGGAAACCCTGGCCCACTTCCCGCTGCCCCAGGGCACCCAAGGTGGCACCGCTGTCCCTGAACTCCCTCCAATGGGCACACTTCTCCCTACCCTGGCCTCAGCACTCACACCTATCACTGCATCCAGCCCCAGGTGGGGCCACGCTCCTGCCAGTGTCAAACCCTCTGCTGGGCTAGAGGATGAGCTGATGATCCAGACTAGGCCTCGTGGGGAAGACAGATACCACACGGGTGCTGCACACACGGCGAGGGTGGGGAGCCCAGGGAGGAGAGGTGAGAAACCGCCCACTGCAAGGGAAGCTGGGGCTTTCCTACAGGTGGGTTGTTGAGACAATGATGCTCCCACCCAGCAACCAGCTTCCAAAACCCTGTTTGAGCAGCTCCTGCTCACAAGTGCCTCCACCCATCCCAAGCAGAGGGCCTGGCCTGTTCATAGCTGGCCCCCACCAGGCTCTGCCCACTTGCAACTGGCCACACATGGCCTTGCAGAAGGTGCCACTCCCCTCTGGAGTCCCAGAGCCACCTGCCTGCACCGCTCTATCCCTCTGGGCTTCCCAACTTCCAACCCACATGGCAGGTTCTGCCCTATATAGCAGGCTCCACCCACACAGCAGGCTCCACCCCATATGATAGGCTCCACCCACACAGCAGGCTTCACCCCATATGACAGGCTCCTCCCACAGCAGGCTCCACCCCATATGACAGGCTCCTCCCACATGGCAGGCTCTACCCACACAGCAGGCTCCACCCCATATGACAGGCTTCTCCCACAGCAGGCTCCACCCCTACAGCAGGCTCCGCCCCATACAACAGGCTCCACCCATGCAGCAGGCTCCACCCCATATGACAGGCTCCTCCCACATGGCAGGCTCTACCCACACAGCAGGCTCCACCCCATATGACAGGCTTCTCCCACAGCAGGCTCCACCCACACAGCAGGCTCCACCCCTACAGCAGGCTCCGCCCCATACAACAGGCTCCACCCATGCAGCAGGCTCCTCCCACTGCAGGCTCCACCCCTCCATTTAAGGGCTGCAGTGATGCGGGTGTGTCTTCACCTCAGGCGCCATTGCATTCTGCGAGGGACAGAGAGCATTCAGACCAAGGCATGGACTTCGCCAGGGAAAGCACGCACTTCCAGCCCCCTGGCAGCCTCACGCTGGTGCCCCAGGCGGACAAGGGCTTACCGTGAAGTGCTCCTGGGACTGGTAGTTCTCATCCAGGTAGACGCGAGCCCTGCTGAACTCCTTCATTGCGTCACTGGACAGGAGCTCTCTGGAAGGGAAAAGTTGATGTCTTTAATGCAAACCCACCCAGGCACCTCACTGTTCTGCGGGCACAAGGGTGCTGCTTCCAACACTTTCACACCCTGACATCCAGGAGGCAGAGGAAGGGATGAGTGAAGAGCACTGACAGCCGGGGCAGGAGCCGACATGCCTGTGTACTTGGGCACTGGGGGCAGAGCCCCCCCGGGTCACCCCACAGTCCCCCGAGACAGGGGACCCTGCCAGGGGTGCAGCCGGGGCATCTCTTCATGATGCATGTCCGGGCTCCAGAGGAACACCCAAGCCCCAATAGCAGCACTCACACTCACACTCACTTTCACAATGACAGTCCTGGGCCCGTGAGGGAGGGCAGCGAGGAAGGCAAGGGGGCAAGGGGCCCTCAGGATGCACAGCGTGGGCGACATGGTCTCCCCAGCATGCAGCGTATCAGTCACACCCTGTGCTGCCCCGAGGCCTGAGCCCCCCGTGCGCATGTGCTTGGGCCCCCAGAGAAGATGGTGACACAGAAGGGGGCGGAGGACGGAGGTACCAGGGCTGCCCCGTCAGCAGAGAAAGGGGCCCGGTTTCACAGCCTTGAGACTTGGCACAGTTCAGAACTAAGAATGAATAGATTAGGAGAGAAAACGGAAAAGGAAAAGTGACTACGGCAATATTTCTGTTTTTAAAAGACACTTTATTTGTCACTTCTGGCTCCTGATAGAGGTGTCTATAAATTACTTAAGATTCTCAAAATCGACCTCTACTGTACTTTATCTTGATTCACCTGTACATGGCATCCTGGGAAACCAGGAGGAGCAGCGTTTCTGTTTTGCATAACTCCCCTACTGTGTTCTCCACAAAGCTGAGCCCCGTGAAGACTCTCCTAATAGCCTGGAGGCCACAGGGCCTCAGACCCACGACCCCTGGGAATCATGAGGACGGGACAGCTTCACGACCCAACACTCAGCCTGAAGGGCTTCCCCCTCACCTGAAATTTTTTAATAGTTTCCGGCATGTAGAAAGGTACACACAGTCATAAGACGGACCCCATGTTCCCAAGACCCACCTTGAATGACTCCTCCCATTAGAAGGGATTTGCTTTTGTGTAGACGACTCAGCAGCCAGGGACGCCCCTGTGTATACATCCGCTCGGACCCACTCCCCCCAAAAAAAACCTTGATGCAGAGTCTGCTTTCCAGTATGCACCCTGCATGCATCTGCTAGCTCGGTCAGGCAGCTGGGATGAACTGCAAAGTACACCAAAACGTCACACCTTAAAAATACTATTTGTGCTGCTCAGGAATCTGGTTCACATGGGTGCAGTAGGGATGCCGGTCTCGGCTTCGAGACCGAGGAGTGGAGGGCGGCAGGGCAAGGCAGAATGGGGCAGTGCCCTACAGGCGGCACCCAGGGCGGCCCTGGCACGGCTGGCTCCGCAGTGTGGGCTGCCTCGTCCAGGGCGGGGACGCCTTGTCCCTCCTGCCTGCAGCGTGGGCTTCTGCGTGGTGGCTGCGTCCAAGAGAACCGGGAGAGAGCTACAGTGCCTTTTGTCCCCAGCCTGGGATCTCAGTGTTTCCTCTCAGCCCTTCAAGGTCCACGGGAGAAAAGGGCCTCTGAGGGACAAGGGCCGGAGTCCCTGGCAAGGTGGGCGGGGCTTCCGCAGCCCTCCACATCAGGGGCAGTGAGGCTGCTTGGGCCCTGCCACCAGTCCAGGGCCTGACGCTGTGGGTGCAGGCACAGGGTGCTGTGTGAGTCTCCTGCTGCAGGCAGGGCCCAGGCGGCTCTGGCCTCCTAGTTGGAGCTGCTCTCTGCCCCAGCCCCTCTGGGCCCATTTGCAGCTGGGAGCTTCCTCAGCACCCTTCCCACGGGACACTGGTGACCCCGCTGCCCCTCTCAGCCTGAGCTCTGGGGGCTGGCAGGTAAGCCCCTGCACTTGGGGCTCCACCACACTGCTGGGGGGGGGGGGGGCATCCTGGAACTTAAGGAGGCTGAGATCCCCCTGGAGGCCCGCTGGGGGCTGCAGGAGGCCTGGCCCAGGAAACCCAGGTGCCCTCCTGCAGCCAGGAGGACCTGGATTCCTTTGAATTCCAGGGAGCCGCAGCCTTTGTATTAAGCAGCTTGTCCATGGCCCGGCTGCCTCCTCCCACATTTTGCCCAGACAACAAGGAGGAGCTGGTGGACTTGATCTTCTGTCTGAAAAACTCCAGAAAAGCAGGTCATTGGTTTCACAACCACAGGCAACCCTGAACTTGTGGCCACTGCAGCTTCCAAAGACCCTGATCTGGCCATCCTTCAGGTCCTCTGGGACCCTCTCAAGGCGCCTGCGCTCCCACTCCCCAGCACCCATCTGCTCTTCGTTACTCACTCCTCGAGACCATCATCCCAAAGCCACTGTCATGCTCTGTCTCTGCCTGGCACCTCCCGCTTCCGAGGCCACTGCATGTTCTGGGACAAGGCAGTGCAGTCCCTGCCCATGATGGTGGCATCAGAGCCACTGTGCGGGGGTAGCGAGTGCAGCAGGAGGCACTGCTGGGCTGCGTTTAGCGAATGCCACCTGTCGACGCACAGGCACGTATCCACGAGCATCGCCCAGCGCCCTGCACTTACTCTTATAATTGATACGGAACACACACCCACAGTCAGCAAGCCTGGGACTCGGCCTCAGGTTAAAGAAAAGAAAAAAAGCCTAGAAAACAACCACTTGCAGACCCTGAGCCAACAGGCCAGGTGGAGCTGCACTCATGAGGGGAGAGGTGCAGGGCACCCACCAGTGCCCCACCTGCCATGCAGAGGAGCCCCTGCAGAAACCTCCAGCCCTGTAAGGACGAGGCAGCCAGAGCCCAGGGAGGCTGAGGGGCTGGGATATGCACGCCGAAGACCCGGGACCGTGTGCTGCCCAACACAGAGCCCCAGCAATCTGCATACAGGCCCAGGGCCCAGGCAGATCTCCCCGGTCCTGGGGACCCTCCACCAGCGGGCAAAGCACAGTGGCCACAAGGTGCAGCTCACAGGAGGCTGGGGAGCTGCTGAGCATGTGGCCAAGTCAGTGCAGGGCAAAGGCTGAGAGAGACCCGAGACCCGACCTTAACAGCTGCACGGCAACATCAAAAGAAGCTGCAAAAGCAAACTTCAGCACACTTCAAAGGAGAACAAGGTCTGCACGCTGAACAATAGGACCCTCCCTGGGTCATATCAAGAATTGTCTGATGTGTTGAAGAATCAAGAAAAGAGGACCCATAATCCCATGAAAAATCAGTTTATAGACACTGACCAAAAGGGCAGAAATGATGGGATTAGCTGAAAGGAACTTGGAGACGGCAACACTGTGAAGAAAATCACGCGTAGGAGGAAAACATACAGATATGAAGACCAGAAGGGAAGCTTCTAGAGCTGACAAATGCAATATCTTAATCAAGAAAAAAAATCCTGTGGATGAACTGAAAAGCAGATTAAAACTTGCAAAATGAAGCAAGGAGGAGAAATGAATTGACAAACCTTAAAAGAGCTTCAGTTATCTGTGGGGCAGAATGAAGCAACCTGACAAACTCAAATCAGAGTCTCAGAACAAAAGAGGAGAAGGAAAGGAAGGGGGAGGGGGACACTTAAAAAAATAATGGACACAAATTTTCAAATAGAATTAAAACTGTAAACCCACAAATCAAAACAGCTCAGAGCACCTCAAGGAGGATAAACTCAAAGAAAATCAGGCAGAAGCACAACATAATCAAATTGCTGAAAACTGGCTACGAAGACCAATTTAGTAGACAGGAAAAAAAAAGAAATACTAGAGACATGAAAATTAATACGAGGATAATGGCTCAGTTCTCATCAGAAACAATGCAATCCAGAACACAGTGGGACAATATCCTTAAAGTCCTCCAGGGAAAAAAAATGAACAAGCCAGAGTTCTTTTTGCAACAAAAATATCTTGCAAAAAAGGAAGACAAAATAAAGACTTTTTTCAGACACACAAAAGCTGAGAAAATGAAGAGCAGCAGAGCTGAGCTACAAGACACGTTAAAGGAAGCCCTTCAGGCTGAAGGAAAATGATCCCACTTAGCAACCCGAATCTACACGAAGAATGAACAGCACTGAAAATGATAGATTGTTAAACATAAATGACATTTTTCTGACTTTTTAATCTCCTTAAAAGATAACTATTTACAGCAAAAATAAAGACCATGTATGTATGTGGGACACAGGTAGAAATGTACTTATGTATACACGCTGGAAATGGTGATGCTCTAAGTCTCTTCATTGGGACGCGAAGCAGCACAACTTCATTCCAAGTGAAAGACGTGTCTCCCTGCCTGCCGAGGCAAATGGTCATCTCCTACCTCTTTTTTACTTCTTCATCTGCACTTTCTCTTCCATGTTAAAGGCCTAAAGTGATTAGTTTTTCCAACTGGTTTTGCTGTCTTTTTCAGACTTCAGGAATTCCTGATGTGTTTAAATACTACTTTTTCCCCTTGGTAATGTGTGTGGCAGATTGTGGCTTTAAATACATACACACATTTATTTACTGCTTTTAACCACAGCCAAGTTAGTAGTAAGCATAAATCCAAAAATAAAATAAACCAGCAGAAAAGTCTCACAGTCAGGGTGGACTTGTCTGCAGACACACACGTCTCTGTTCTCAGCAACACCCAGTGCCCTGCAACGTTTACTAAAAGGCAGCTGTGGTTCCCTGTAGAGTGGAGGGCTACATGTGACAGCACCGAGGAGGGGTCCTGGGAGATGGCGGGAAGCAGCAGCAGCAGCTCAGCCCCGCCCAGAGACCACTCCTGGGCAGCTGCTCTTTGCCTAAGACACCAGTCCCAGGTGGGCCACTGGCCCACTCACCCTGGAGCACTCGATGGCGCCTTGTGGCAGGGGTCCTACTGTGTGCCCTGGGAAACCTGAGAACAGAGCAGACTCAGACGGGGCTCCCACGAGAGCATGGAGCATTCACATCTGCAGGAAGGCAGCCTGGACAGAATTCCCCAACTCTCCATCTACAGATGAGCCTGGCCTACTGGCCCAGACTCCAGTGGGGGCAAGCATCCCTGGAACCCTGGCACAGACCCGCTGCCCAGAGAGCTCGCAGCAGATGGCACCGCTGTAGGACCACTACTCAGGCAGCCCTTACCCTGGGGCTATGCTGTGCCGAGGGTGAGACCCACCTCTAAGGGTGCCGTGGGCAGAGTCACAGCCCTTGCATGCCAGACAGAAGCCCAGGATGCAGCACCCTGTGGGCCGGGGGCTTCCCGTGGTCCCTGGGCACTGCCCTCCACAGCTCCCAGCTATGCCAACTAGGGCTTCCTGGGAGGCTGGGAGTGTGCAGGGCTGGGGGAGTAGGGACAGGGGCCCACACCTGCACAGGTGGCTGTGGCAGGTCTCTTTCTTGAGGGGACACTTGTGAAGTGCTCCCAACCCTTCGTATGGACAGCTGAACTTGCCCCTGTCGTCCTTGTCACTGTGGGAAAGAGACACGGGGCCTGTGGGTGGCCCAGGCTCCCTCCACAGACCCGCTGTTGTGAGCCAGCAGCTGGAGAGGCCACTCTCTGCCCCCCTGAACTCGTACGGGGCTGTGGACCAAGGTGGGAAGGGGTGCAGCCACCACAGGCCAGGGCAAGTCACGTCAATGTGAGGGAAGAAAAAAGCCAGGCTCTTTTAATCCACTCTTGTGGGTGATTAAACATATTGTGGGCAGGATCTTCTGATTAGATTATTTCCACGAGGATGTGACCGCTCCATTTAAGGTGGTCCTTAGTTCACCAGAGTCCTTAAAAGAGCTCACACAGAGAGTTCAGAGCTGATGCAGAGAGACGAAACCAGATGCGTCATTTGGAGATGCAGACAGAAAATGCCTCTGGGAGACACTTAAGAGATGAAACCCACGCAAAGTTCATCCCGGAGAAGCGAAGTGAGGTCCCACAAGTGCTGAGAGACCTGGAATCAGAAGCTGAAAGCAGCAAACCAGGAGCAAGGACCAGCAGACCCAGTCATGGGTCCTCCCAGCTGACAGTGTTCCAGATGCCGGCGGCCTTTTCTCCGAGAAGGTATCCTCTTGTTGGCACCTTAATGTGGAACATTTTCAAGTCTGCAGTACTAAAACCTTGTAACTTAATAAATCCCCTTTGTAAAAGCCGATGCATTTCTGGCAGCTTTAGCAAACCAGACACCCTCGTAACCAGGAAGCTCTTAGGAGGAAAATCTGGGGAACAGAAAGACCCCAGGCCTCGATGACCCCCAGAGCAAAGGACAGGCCTCTTCTGAGCCCCACACATGGCCACCGATGGAAACTGGGGCAGGGGCCCTGGAGGGAAGCCTCCCGCAGCCACTACCCACCAATCACAGATGGGAATTCTTGTTCACGAACGGGGACTTGAGAGCTGAGCCTCCTTGCTGCCACCACTGGGACCTCCCCAGATCATGGGGCCTGAGGACGTGAGACCCACGCAGGATAGGAAGGGGAGCCAGTCCCCCAGAGGCGCTAGGGGTGCACATCACCAGGGGCATGAGGCCTGTAGTGCTTTCTGTCTGTAATTACAAAACTCACCAAGGACCTGGAGTCGCCGAGACCACTGAAACCCTCCTCCCATCCCGCTGTCATGGGGCGGGGTGGGCAGCCTGCGGACACTGTGGGGCATCCAGAGGGCACACAGAGGTGTCCTCCCCACAAACGCTGTCCGGGACTCTCATCCAAGCCCAAGGGACACAGTCACCAGCCCATTTCAGGGTCAGGCGACTGAAGCTGGCTTTTTGTGCCCCCCTAAGGGAAGAGGCAGGCATTTGGCACATCTTCTCCTGTTGGCAAATTGTGAGGACGTGCCCAAACGGTAAATCTGTGGACAATGTTGCAAGGAAAACGCCCTCCCCAGCCCCTAGGAGGCCCACAGTCACTTACTTGACGAACTTGTCCACGTGCGACATGGAGGCTTCATAGTTCTTCCCCCCGAACTCCTGACAGTGCAAGGCCAGGAAGTGCGGCTTGTGCGTGTGAACGACCTGGGGAGAAGCACACACGGTCAGGCTTGCTCATGCTCGTGGACAGTCGGGGAGAGGCACACGGGTCAGGGTCGCTCGCGCGCGTGGACAGTCGGGGAGAGGCACACATGGTCAGGGTCGCTCACGTGCGTGGACAGTCGGGGAGAGGCACACACACTCGGTCGCTCGCGCACGTGGACAGTCAGGGAGAGGCACACGTGGTCAGGGTCGCTCGCGCGCGTGGACAGTCGGGGAGAGGCACGCATGGTCAGGGTCGCTCGCGTGCGTGGACAGTCGGGGAGAGGCACACACACTCGGTCGCTCGCGCACGTGGACAGTCAGGGAGAGGCACACGTGGTCAGGGTCGCTCGCGCGCGTGGACAGTCGGGGAGAGGCATGCGTGGTCAGGGTTGCTCACGTGCGTGGACAGTCGGGGAGAGGCACACATGGTCAGGGTCACTCGCGTGCGTGGACAGTCGGGGAGAGGCACACACACTCGGTCGCTCGCGCACGTGGACAGTTGGGGAGAGGCATGCGTGGTCAGGGTTGCTCATGCTCGTGGACAGTCAGGGAGAGGCACACACACTCGGTCGCTCGCGCACATGGACAGTTGGGGAGAGGCACACATGGTCAGGGTCGCTCGCGTGCGTGGACAGTCGGGGAGAGGCATGCGTGGTCAGGGTTGCTCACGTGCGTGGACAGTCGGGGAGAGGCACACACACTCGGTCGCTCATGCTCGTGGACAGTCAGGGAGAGGCACACACACTCGGTCGCTCATGCTCGTGGACAGTCAGGGAGAGGCACACATGGTCAGGGTCGCTCGTGCGCGTGGACAGTCGGGGAGAGGCACACACACTCGGTCGCTCATGCTCGTGGACAGTCAGGGAGAGGCACACATGGTCAGGGTCGCTCGCGCGCGTGGACAGTCGGGGAGAGGCACACACACTCGGTCGCTCGCGCGCGTGGACAGTTGGGGAGAGGCACGTGCAGTCAGGGTCACTCGTGCGTGTGGACAGTCGGGGAGAGGCACACACACTCGGTCGCTCGCGCACGTGGACAGTTGGGGAGAGGCATGCGTGGTCAGGGTTGCTCATGTGCGTGGACAGTCGGGGAGAGGCACACACACTCATGGTCGCTCACATGCGTGGACAGTCAGAGAGAAGCACGCACACTCAGGGTCGCTCGTGCGCGTGGACAGTCGGGGAGAGGCACACACACTCGGTCACTCGCGCACGTGGACAGTTGGGGAGAGGCATGCGTGGTCAGGGTTGCTCATGTGCGTGGACAGTCGGGGAGAGGCACACACACTCATGGTCGCTCACATGCGTGGACAGTCAGAGAGAAGCACGCACACTCAGGGTCGCTCGTGCGCGTGGACAGTCGGGGAGAGGCACACACACTCGGTCGCTTGCGCACGTGGACAGTTGGGGAGAGGCATGCGTGGTCAGGGTTGCTCATGTGCGTGGACAGTCGGGGAGAGGCACACACACTCGGTCGCTCACATGCGTGGACAGTCAGAGAGAAGCACGCACACTCAGGGTCGCTCGTGCGCGTGGACAGTGGGGAGAGGCACGTGCAGTCAGGGTCACTCGTGCGCGTGGACAGTGGGGAGAGGCATGCGCACTCAGGGTCGCTTGTCCACATGGACAGCAGAGGGGGAGGCACGCGCAGTCAGGGATGCCAAGAAAGGCCTGCACCCAGGACTCTAGCATTACCCCACCCTCACGTCTCTGGCTGTTTTTTCCTGGTCATCATCCATTTCCCATTTCTATAAATTCATGAGAAAGGATGCAGAATTTCTTTGTACCGTCTTTAATAATTTAGGGGCATATTTTTCTAATTATAAAAAGTACATTATAGGGTGCATGGGAGGTTCCGTGGTAGAATGCTTGCCTTCCATGCGGGAAACCCATGTTTGATTCCCAGACCATGAATCCAAAAATAAAATAAAAAAAAAAGTACATGTAAATCTTTAAATCAGTTATAATCTCATAAATAAATACAGCCAGTGTTGGCCTTCCAAGTGTCCCTCTAAAAGGGAGCAAGAAGTGTTTCTGTGAGTGTGTGTGTGTGTGTGTGTGGTGTTCTGTGTGCGGCCATGCACACACACAACTCGCTCCCTCTTTAGAAACAATAAAGGGAGCTCCCCGGAAGTGACCAAGCCTGGTGGTGGCCCCTCTGTCCCCAGCCCCCATTCCATAACAGAGGGGGATGCTGAGGCCAGCGGCAGCCCCGACTCAGGCCAGGGCACATGATCCCACGGCCAGCACCAGGCTCACTGGACACCTGTGCTCAGGCCCACGCTGCCTTGAGGCTGACATGGAAACCCAGTCACAGACCCCTGCTACGTTCTGAGGGGGAAAGTTCTAGCAAGACCTTCCTTGGGCCATGGGGTTCAAACGTTCCCACTGGAGGCCAGCTAGTTAAGTTTGCTGCAGACTTTCCTGGCTTGCTCCTCCACTTCCTCTGGAAAAGGGTCTAGCATTAGTTCAGGAGATTTCCACTTTCCATCCTACACAAGCTCAAACACTTCCCATCCTGAGTACGAGCTCACGAGGCCAGGAGAGCCTGGGAAGGACACGAGCAAGGGCATGGGCATGGTTGGGGTCGCCATGAGAGGCCAGTCAAGGACACAGAAGCCCCCCGCCCCAGAGGCGAGTGCTCAGGTCAGAAAGAGACCGAGCAGTGACACCCCCAGCCGCCCACCGCCACCCCTGCTGCAGCCTGTGGCCTGCACAGGTGACAGACATTCGTAGAGAGGCGGAAGTCACCACAGTACTCATTTCCAGAATCTCAGCATCAGTAATCTCAAAAATTGGCAGCAAATAACATTTATCAACCAGAAAATACTGCAAAAGCATTTTCTGGCCTGGGGCTGGTTTCCAGGTGACACCAATAGCTGCAGGCCTGGGGTGGGGGGCAAAAGCTACCTGCTGCCTCGGTTTCCCCCTGCACAGAGGGGACTAACGGGGCTGCTGGGAGGCTGCCTGAGGCCGAGGCATGGGGAACCTCACCACGGCCCGTGCCCATGCCCTGCAATCACCAGGTGGAAGTGAATATACCACTTGCTCTGACCCCAGGACTTTTTTCTGTGATTTCTGCTCAGTTCAAGTGTAATTTGTCATGGATTTCTGTCCCCAAGTCTACCAGCCTGAACGTCAGTGCTTGCCCCCACTCAGCCTTGGCCTCCGTGAAGGCTCTCAGGCCGGGCCCTGCATGGGTGCCAAAGCAGCCTGTGCCATCCCTAGGTCATTAGGTAGCCGGGCTCTCTCATGGCCCAGGATGCACCGCCTTGACCGTCACCATGACAGCCCAGGCCAGGGGTGTGGTCTGTCCAATGCCTCCCTGAGCCCCCAGCCATGTCCTGGAGCTCCAGAGAACAGAGCCCACGAGCAGGGCCCAGACCCGGAAGGGACACAGAGGGGCCACGCAGGATCAGGGCGCATGGAAGGAGCGGCAGCCAGCTCTCCTGAGCCCTCGGCCACCCTTCCCCAGGACGTTCGTCTCTAGCCCTGGCCTCTGCCCTGCCCTGTCTCCTTCCCTTCCAGGAACAGAAACACCAGGTTCACCCCCTGGAGTATCTTCTAGAAGAGGCTTAGGACCTTGGGTCTGTACCACACCTGCTGGGCCTCCAGGCCTCACATCTACATTTCAGGGAGGAAGAAGCAGAAAGGACCGAAAGTTAAATGAAAAAGAAAAAACAGACACCTCTTCTTCTAGAGGTTTACTTGATCTTACTTAGAAAACCTCTTCAGAGTTCCGGGGCCAGCATGCACATGAGTGGGGAGCATTAGCTGGCAGCCACGTCCGGGCCCCGAAAGTGGAGAGAGAAGCTGGGGGGGATGCAAGGTTCCCACAGGGCCACAGGCTCATCTCCCACCCTGCGGGCCCTTGCGCACAGCTGCCCTGGGCGCTGCCCAGATGCTGTCCTTCCACTTCACAAACTCCAGATCTGGGCGGGAAGTAGGCAGCGCCCTCAAGACAGAACCACCACAGGGAACCCCACCCTCACACAGAACACAGGAGGGCTGTGCTCAACGCTGCGGGCTGGGGTGACCTGCAGGGGGGCGGTGGGTGAATCCCACCCCAGCAGCATGGCTGCGGCCTGCAGGGGCCTCCCGCCGTCCCTCTCAGTGTCGGCCCTCCCCCACCTGCCCCCTGAAACAGACCCCCATCAGCCAGATCTGCTCCCCACCAAACACAGCAAACCTCAACTTCCTGGGCCCCATCTCCCCACCAGGAGCTCTGACCATCCACCAGGTCCCCCATGACCCACCAAAGGGCCTGTGTTCCCCTGACTCCCTTCTCCCCAGCCGGCTTCTCTTGGGAGATTCCTGGAAATCTATCAGGTTCCAGGCCTGCAGCCTGCCCCATGGAAGTCAGACTTGCCAATCCCCACAATCTCAAGAACAAATTGCTATAATAAATCTCCTCATACTTTCATATAATACGCTATGGGTTCTGTTTCCATGGGAAACCTAATACATCCCCCTTTAGGCTTCCCTTTACTCAGAAATCTGCAGTTCTTCTAACACTGGGGCTTTATGGGCGCGGGTTGAGGCGCTTCCTTTGAGCTGAGCAGATGGTGACAGCAACACCAATCTGGGAGGGCACTGGGCACAGGCAGGTGGGGGCCTCCCTCACTGAGCTGGGGTGCCCAGCCAGCACCCCTAACTGGCTACCAGGCCGCCCACCAGGGTGCTCTGCAACTCCCTTCCCTATCAACCCCCTAGCCGTGCACTAGTCTGAGACCCAGACGCCAAGCTGCCCGCTCTGGGGCACGGGGTCCTCATCACCTTTGGGTGCTACTTTCCCACTGGGCACCCCAGGCCCTGAGGGTGCCTCACGTGACTGCCACTGCCAGAGTCCTCAGAGCCATGGGCTCTCAGAACCGACGCCCACGAGCTCATCACCACAACCCCCGTCTGAGCGGCGCACTCTGCACAGCGACCCTACTCTTTCTGGGTGGCCCAGAGGTGGGCCGACCACACAGTGGCAGGCAAGCTGGCTCCAGGCCACCCGGGCAGCGAGATGCCAGCAGTGTGCCATGGAACGTGGTCAGGGCAGCAGCCGAGCATCCCCCAACCTCGGCAGGCAGCACAGTACGGGATGTCTGTCTCTCCTGTGGGCTACAGGGGACCTAAACCACCAGCCTCATTTGGACGCTGGCAGGAGCCCTTGCTGACAGAGGAGAGCAGTGTGGGTTCCCTGGGAAGCTGGTACCTGTCACATGGACGAAGCTTCACCGCACCTGGCCGATGGAAAGGAACCCTCCCTCCCCCTCAGGGACATGGGGCACAACACAGCTCTGCAAACAAATCTGGGCTCCAATGGCCCCATCAGTAACCGAGCCTTCCGGCCCCGCATGAGGGTGAATAAAACAGGGAAGAAATCGCAGGGGAACTAACCTGGACACACACTGTACACTAAAGTGGTCGCAATCAATGGCACGGAGAAAACCAAACCACAGAGAGAAGTAGGGCCCTGGCACGATGTGCAGCCAGCAAGCTGCACTGAGGCAAACCCCATCCTGCTCCCCCCTGCTCCCCCCACCCCAGCCCTGTTCCGCTGGGCCCACACTCTCCTCCAGGAGCCCCCAAGCTCCCAGCCAGATGCCCACACGGTTTTTTTAGCCTGGCTGCCACTGACAGCCTTGGACCCCAACTAGGAGCACAAGGCCCAAAGGGCCTAGCCCCAAAACTGGACCTACATGCACCCCACAGTCTGTGACTTGGCCACTGCCTGTGGCACCCCAGGCACACCTGACCCCAGGGGCCGGTCCTGCTCCAAGGTGCCCCTTCCAGCACAAGCTGCAGAGACATACAACAGGAGGCACAAAAGAAAGGTTGTGACCTTTCTGCATTTAAGAGGTTAAGCAGAACTGTAAGCTAAACAGACAAAAAGTGTCACTTTTCATTTGAAAACTAAGTTATTAAAATGGCAAAATCTTTATCTTGAAAAATTTAAGAAGAAAAGCAATGAGTTATTATGGAAATTAGCACGGTATGAAGGACAGAAATGGATGTTCCATTTCCTTAAGCCCACAAATCAAGCACTCTCTGGGCAAACACTTCACATGGCTTTGGGAGGCTTTCCTGCCATCCTTACATGGAGCAGAGGTGGCTGCACAGCCAGTGTAGGGAGCCGCGGCTGGTCACCGGAGCATCAGGGAACCTGCTCTGTCCTCACTGCCAGGCAGGCGCACTGCCAAACCACAAGAGAATGGTCTTCTAAGGATGCAAGGAGGCGAAACAGAAGTCCTGACTCTATCGACCTGAACCACTCTCTGCCCAGGCCTGCTGCCACAGCTCCAGCTTCAACTATGGCCACCCACACCACCCAGGATAAGCCATAAGGGTCTAAATGGGCTGAACCTAAAATAAGTTTATAGTTTCCATCCATGAGTTTAATATGGTGCTAAGGCATCATTCCTGAATCAGGACATTGTTTAGAATACAACCTGCATTCCCAGAAAAGAAAGCAGGAGGGTGAGCTGTCCCCATGGAGACACTGCAGCTAAGGCTGGAAGCGGGAAGGGCGAAGTGAGGACATGCCCTGCTAGGGTCCTGGCGAAATGTGCTTTCAGCCACAGACCATTCCTGCCCGCATAGCATCCAGGACTGGCCTGATGAGGTGCCAGCAGTAACAGGTTGTGCCGGTTTCAATCTGTGGTGGACCCCAGAAAAGCCATGCCCTTTAATCCTCATTTAATATTGCTGGGTGGGAGCATTTTGATTGTTTCCATGAAGATGTGACCCACCCAACTGTGGGTGGTAACTTTTGATTAGATGGTTTCCATGGAGGTGTGTCTCCACCCACTAAAAGGGGAGTTGCTTACTGGAATTCTTTAAAAGAAGAAACATTTTGGAAAGAGTTCTTTTTTGGTAGAGCCACGAGAAAGCCAGCAGACACCACCATGTTCGCCATGTGCCCTTCCAGCTGAGAAAAACGCTGAATGTTGTCAGCCTTCTTGAACCAAGGTATCTTTTCCCGGATGCCTTAAAATTGGACATTTCTATAGACTTGTTTTAATTGGGACATTTTCTCGGCCTTAGAACTGTAAATTAGCAACTTATTAAATTCCCCTTTTTAAAAGTCATTCTGTTTCTGGTATATTGCATTCCGGCAGCGAGCAAACTAGAACACAGGTTCTTAAAGAAAATCTGAACCTGTGCACCATTGAGATCTAACACCCGTTTACACACCAACACAGGGATGTGACCAGCAGCAAGGCTTCAGAAAAAAGCCTGGATTTCTTCAGTAGACACACTGTAAGAAAAGAGACCAAACAAGCTGGAAGGGGCTGGGAGAGAGGAAGAGTTCAGGGACAGCGCCACCTCGGAGAGACTTTAAGACACTGCCCGAGTGGTGGCTCCACGATGGCAAGCACACCCTGGAAGCAGAAACAAAAAGCAAAAGCAGCCTGCGGGCTCTGGAGCAGGTGCAGGGGATGCTCTCTTCTCCTCTGATGCTTCGCCCAGGTGGGTCACGGCTGTCGGCACAGAAACTGCAGGAGAAATGCCACCATCTCCTCTGGTCACAGGAGCCTCAAAGGTCAAAGAGGAAAGGGGGGCTGGGAAAGGAAGCCCGAATCCTGAGCCCACTCGGGCTCACTGTGCACATGGGGACCCGTGGAAGGCAGGATGGAGCACGCAATCCAGGCTCCTGCATGCCGCTCCCTTTTAAAAAGAGCAGAACACACAGCATCTGCAGAACGGTGCCCACCCCAATGCTGACGCACCCCAAGCATCAGACAGTGACTGTGAAGACCTGCTGTGGCTGTGCCCTGTCAAGGAAAGTGCACCAGCCTGCGTGGACGAAAAGGGAAATCTCAAAAGAGAAACTGCACTATAAAACAAAAAACAAAAGGAAAGTTTGAAATTAAAAAAATACAATATCTGAAAATAAATTATTGGAAGGGCTCATCAGCAGAATGGAGATGACAGAGAGAAAAGACACTGAATTGGGGCTGGATCAACAGAAACCACTGAAGCCACCAAAGAAAGCAAAATATCTAGAATATATGAACAGAGCTATAGGGACCTGTGGGGCAATATCGGAAGGTTCAACACAGGCAAAACTGGAGAAGCATAGGAAACGAGGAAAAGGTTGTGAAAAAACAGTGATCAAAAATGCCCCCCCCTACAAAAGTCCCAAATTTGGTGAAAGACATAAATTTACAGATTCTAGAACCTCAGGGAATGCTAAAGATAAATTCAAAGAAAATTATACCTAGGTACATCATAAACTAAAGAAAATTAAAAATAAAGAGGAAAGATCTTGAAGCAGAGAGAAAGAAATAACCCAATACATACAGGAGCGCAGTTCAAACGACCACAACTTGCTGCCAGAAGACAGAGGCCAGAAGACAGCAGGGCAACTTATCAAAGTGCAGAAGAAAGAAGGGCCAGCCCTGAATTCAACATCCAGTGGAGCCAGCCTTCAGGAAGGCAGAAGAGTAGCACTCATACGAAAGGAGGGGACGGGCACCTCTCAGCAGCACGAACGCTCTCCACCCAGGATCTGCTCTCCACCCAGAATCTGCTGTCCACCCAGGACCCGCTGTTCACCCAAGACCCCACCGTCCACCCAGGACTTACTCTCCACCCAGGACCCTGCGCTCCACCCAGTCCTGCTCCCTGCTGTCCACCCAGGACTCTGCTCTCCACCCAGGACCCTGCTCTCCACCCAGGATCCTTCTGTCCACCCAGGACCTGCTGTCCACCCAGCCCTGCTCTCCACCCAGCCCTGTTCTCCACCCAGGACCCTGCTGTCCACCCAGCCCTGCTTTCCACCTAGGACCCTGTTGTCCACCCGGGACCTGCTGTCCACACAGCCCTGCTCTCCACCCAGGACCCTGCTGTCCACCCAGGACCTGCTCTCCACCCAGGACCCTGCTGTCCACCCAGGATCCTTCTGTCCACCCAGGACCTGCTGTCCACCCAGGACCTGCTCTCCACCCAGCCCTGCTCTCCACCCAGGACCCTGCTGTCCACCCAGGACCCTGCTGTCCATCCAGCCCTGCTCTCCACCCGGGACCCTGTTGTCCACCTGGGACCTGCTGTCCACCCAGCTCTGCTCTCCACCCAGGACCCTGCTGTCCACCCAGGACCTGCTCTCCACCCAGGACCCTGCTGTCCACCCAGGACCCTGCTGTCCACCCAGGACCTGCTCTCCACCCAGGACCCTGCTGTCCACCCAGGACCCTGCTGTCCACCCAGCCCTGCTCTCCAACCAGGACCCTGCTGTCCACCTAGGACCTGCTCTCCACCCAGGATCCTTCTGTCCACCCAGGACCTACTGTCCACCCAGCCCTGCTCTCCACCCAGGACCCTGCTGTCCACCCAGGACCTGCTCTCCACCCAGGACCCTGCTGTCCACCCAGGATCCTTCTGTCCACCCAGGACCTGCTGTCCACCCAGGACCTGCTCTCCACCCAGCCCTGCTCTCCACCCAGGACCCTGCTGTCCACCCAGGACCCTGCTGTCCATCCAGCCCTGCTCTCCACCCGGGACCCTGTTGTCCACCTGGGACCTGCTGTCCACCCAGCCCTGCTCTCCACCAAGGACCCTGCTGTCCACCCAGGACCCTGCTGTCCACCCAGGACCTGCTCTCCACCCAGCCCTGCTCTCCACCCAGGACCCTGCTGTCCACCCAGGACTCTGCTGTCCACCCAGCCCTGCTTTCCACCTAGGACCCTGTTGTCCACCCGGGACCTGCTGTCCACCCAGCCCTGCTCTCCACCCAGGATCCTGCTGTCCACCCAGGACCTGCTCTCCACCCAGGACCCTGCTCTCCACCCAGGATCCTTCTGTCCACCCAGGACCTGCTGTCCACCCAGCCCTGCTCTCCACCCAGGATCCTGCTGTCCACCCAGGACCTGCTCTCCACCCAGCCCTGCTCTCCACCCGGGACCCTGCTGTCCACCTGGGACCTGCTGTCCACCCAGCTCTGCTCTCCACCCAGGACCCTGTTGTCCACCCAGGACCTGCTCTCCACCCAGGACCCTGCTGTCCACCCAGGATTCTTCTGTCCACCCAGGACCTGCTGTCCACCCAGGACCTGCTCTCCACCCAGCCCTGCTCTCCACCCAGGACCCTGCTGTCCACCCAGGACCCTGCTGTCCATCCAGCCTTGCTCTCCACCCGGGACCCTGTTGTCCACTTGGGACCTGCTGTCCACCCAGCCCTGCTCTCCACCCAGGACCCTGCTGTCCACCCAGGACCTGCTCTCCACCCAGGACCCTGCTGTCCACCCAGGACCCTGCTCTCCACCCAGGACCCTGCTGTCCACCCAGGACCCTGCTCTCCACCCAGGATCCTTCTGTCCACCCAGGACCTGCTGTCCACCCAGCCCTGCTCTCCACCCAGGATCCTGCTGTCCACCCAGGACCCTGCTCTCCACCCAGCCCTGCTCTCCACCCAAGACCCTGCTGTCCACCCAGGACCTGCTCTCCACCCAGGACCTTGCTCTCCACCCAGGATCCTTCTGTCCACCCAGGACCTACTGTCCACCCAGCCCTGCTCTCCACCCAGGATCCTTCTGTCCACCCAGGACCTGCTCTCCACCCAGCCCTGCTCTCCACCCAGGACCCTGCTGTCCACCCAGGACCCTGCTGTCCATCCAGCCCTGCTTTCCACCTAGGACCCTGTTGTCCACCCGGGACCTGCTGTCCACCCAGCCCTGCTCTCCACCCAGGACCCTGTTGTCCACCTGGGACCTGCTGTCCACCCAGCCCTGCTGTCCACCCAGGACCCTGCTGTCCACCCAGGACCTGCTCTCCACCCAGGACCCTGCTCTCCACCCAGGATCCTTCTGTCCACCCAGGACCTGCTGTCCACCCAGCCCTGCTCTCCACCCAGGATCCTGCTGTCCACCCAGGACCCTGCTCTCCACCCAGGACCTGCTCTCCACCCAGGACCCTGCTATCCACCCAGGACCCTGCCATCCACCCAGCCCTGCTCTCCACCCAGGACCCTGCTGTCCACCCAGGATCCTGCTGTCCACCCAGGACCTGCTCTCCACCCAGCACTGGTCATGGATCTGAAAGCAGGAGGCACAGTGTGAAATGCGTCTCCTGGCAGAAGAAGCAGCAGGAAACTTAAGGCCCACAAGACATAGACAGCTGTGTACTGAACTTCCCCCCACACCAAATTTCCTCCCCAAAGGGTAAGAGACAAAAGAAAAGGAAAAGTGCATTCGACATTTACCACACACCCACTGCATAACTGAAGAGATTGTGGGAACAACAAGATAACTGTCATCAAAAAGGGGAAATCACACCAAAGCTCGAACTGTGGCTTCTCACTTTCTCTTACATCCCCTGCGGGTGAACCAAGGTGGGTCAGGAAGATCTGGAGAACGGCCTGAAGCTGCCAAAGCTGCAGTCAGAAAGCTGCAAGCCTGAACATCCTGGGAGCTCCAGGCATTTCAGAGTCCAATGAGGAGGGGCACACAACTGAACTGATGGGGCAGCAGAGCTTAGAAAGACAGCACCGTACAAAAGACATGGCTTCTGAAGAAGAAAAAGGCAGGAAGAAAGAGAGGGGGCAAGGGGATATTAAAGGGAAAAGAAGAGAATGAGGGAAAGGGACTTGCAAAACAAAAGACAACTCTGAAATGAGAGAACTCACAACTCTGGGCCTCCACCACCGCTGCAGCGCCTGGACTTCGCTCGGCTGCCAGGAGGGGGCGGCAGGGAGCCGGGAAGCCCACAGACCAATGCCCTCCCTAAGGACGCTTCCCAAACGCGACTGCCAAAGGCTAAGGAGGCAAGCTCTCAGGCCAGGACAGGAAAATGCCCCAACCCGGGAAAACAACCAGGAGGCAGAATTAAACTATCAGTCCACATTGCAAACAAGCATTTAAGAAGAAAAAAAACCCACTCTGAACCAGGAGTGCAAAACCAAGTGGAAATGAACCAAAAAAAGACTGAAATGCAAATAGTGCTGAGTGACCTCATGAAAGGAACGGAAGAAAAAGGGAAAATCATTACAGAAAGGAAAAATGAATTACAAGGAAAACAGATTTAAATGATTCCCAATAAGGAACACTGAAGGCAGTAAAGCCACCAGGGGAGTGAAAATGAAATGACAAAAAAGAGGAAGGGAAGAAACATGAAGACGGAAGCCAGCAGAGAAGGAGGCACATTCGCACCCCCAGAGTCCCCGAAGAAGAAAGGGAAAACAATGGAGCAGGACCAGCATTTAAAATTACGATCCAAGAAACCTTCCAAAAACAGAGCAGAACTTACACGCTGGAAGAACTGACTGAGTGCCTGAGGAAAGTAAGTGAAAACAACCAACTCTGAAACACATCCTAATAAAACTATTAGATTTTAAAGAAAAAGGTAAACTCCTCAAGGTCACCAACTAAAAACATAAAATAATAATAAAACTGAAACAATGACACTGTACTGGACTTTTCAAGGCCTGCATGCAAAACAAGGCAACGATGGCGCAGCCTTTTCTGAAAACTCAACGAGGTAAAGTATAAACCACGGACTGCCCATCCAGGGAGCAGCAAGGGTATGTGAAAACAGTTCAAACGTTTCAGGAATCCCACGCAGCAGCCCTTTCTGAGGGACCCGCCACAGCAGGGCTGGGCAAACTCCCCTGGAAAGGGCCAGGTAGTAGCAAGCAGCTCAGGTTCTGCGGGGGGCACAGTTGGGCACAGCCCGTGTTGACCCAGAGGGCGCGGAGCCCCGGGGCGGGCGACGAGGGCAGCCAGGCCACCTGCTCCTGGTCAGCGAGCAGGGTCAGCGAGCAGGGCCACCTGCTGGGCTCTCCACGGACAGCGGCCTGCAGGGGATTCTAAGCTTTCTACATTTTATACAAGGGAGGCAACGCTAACTTAGGTAGATGATAAAACACGTAGGCCTATACATCATAAACTTAGAGTCACCACCAGGAAAGAAGGCCAAAAAGTCAGTTCATAAATTAAAATGGAACGGAAAAAAAACCCTCAAATAATCCAATGGAAAGTGGGAATGCAGGAGCAAGAGGGCAAAACGAGCAAAGGCGCAGACACAAAACAAACACTAAAACAACAGCCCCACGCTCAGGAACACCCACAGTTACATTAAAGGCAAAAGGGTTAGCCCGCCACTGCCCACAGTGGCAGCCCTGAGTTGTATGTGGCCATTTCCATTTAAGGTCATTACGGTTAAAAAAAAAAGTTAAGAAGTTCAGTTCCCTTGTCACACTGGTCACATTTCAAGGGGTTAATAGCCACAAAGATGGACAGGCCAGAAACAGAAAACTTCTACCAGCACAGAAATTCCTGCTAGCTAGTGCGGGGCAAGAACTGCCAATTAAAAGGCAGAACGCAAAAGGAAACACAAAAAAGCAAGACAGAAGTGCACGCCTCCTACAAGAGACACTTCCGAATAAAGATGCCGCGTGGAAGCAAATGAAAAGACCCTCAACGTGTGTGAACTGCAGGCTGGAGCAGTGGAGCCATGAGAAAGGAGAGCACAGTGATGGACACACAGCTCACGGATGGAGTCACGGGAGAGGAGGGAGCAGCGATGGACACACGGCTCACAGAGAGACCCACAACAGATATGTGTGTGTGGCTGGCAGAACCTCAAAATGCAGGAAGCAAAACTGACGGAACGAGAGGAACAGGCAATGTCACCGCTCTCCTCTTAAGAACTGACAGATCTGACCAAACACTGCTGAGCCGGGACACAGGCCCACTCCGCCAGCACCTGGCCCACTGGCCGAGGAACAGGCCCCCGCTGCAGAGGCTCTTTCCCCATGCACAGGGCGGGCCTTACTCTGCACCATGGGTCAAAACCACACGCTGCTGTTCTCTGCCCATGGGGAGCCGCTGCTAGGCAGCGCGAAGGAAGCCAGGGAAGGACAGTGCCATGCACATGGCACTGGAAGTGCCCACAAGGCCTCCACGCAGTGTCTGAGCACAGGGAAAAGGGCGGCAGCCAGCGCAGCTGTAACAGGGGACATTTCCTGGATGTCATCACACCTCAAAAATATTATCAGATGTGTAATTTCTACCAGAAGCCCAATCCGTTCCAGCACAGAGGCTGTAAGGACAAAGCATGACGCTGCTGGCTGCACTAAGGACCTGCCCTTGGTCCTCTGGGGTGTGCTCATGCCACCATGCCTGTGCATTTATTCTCTGGAGCAACCAAAGTGGGCACAAAATGCAACACTGCCCATTTCTGCTTCACAATGACGAGGGTGGGGGAGGAAGAGGCAGAGAGAGCCACCGGGAGCTGGGGATGGTAAGACGGGATGGCCCTGGGGGCTCCTGAACCGTCCTCTCTACTATCACACATATGTCTGAAATCCACCCCAAGAAGACACTTGCTGCAGACCCCCACGTTGAACCTGGTGGGAGTGTTACTGGTGCTGGGCCCACCGCCTGGAGCCCTACGAGGAGAACACCTGTGGTCTCCAACATTCCCCATGTCCTCACAGCAAGGCAAGGGGGAACGGAGGCGGCTGTTTCCCATGACCGTCCGCTTTGGTGCGCAGCTCGGGGAGGCCAGACGCCGCATGGGTAGGGCAAGGGGAGCCATGTCTCGGGTCTGCATGTTTCTCAAAGGCAGACAATCACACATGAGTTAGAGATTTCACTTCAAAGAGGCTTCACCACTGCAGATGAGAAATTCAAAATGGCTTATTAGAAGATGATCACTTGGGCGGGCCACGGTGGCTCAGCAGGCAGGAATGCTTGCCTGCGATGCCAGAGGACCTGGGTTTGATTTCCGGTGCCTGCCCATGTGGAAAAAAAAAAAAGAAGAAGATGATCACTTACAGTGACCTGCCATGGGAAACTTTTTGCTAATAGGATATAAAATTTCTCAGCAAGTTATGCTGGAGTGTAAAGTCAATGCACTGCCTCTGGCACTGCCACCCCACCGGCAGAAGGGGGCACAGCTGGGAAGGCTGGGCATCACCCTCCATCTGCCCTGGTACTAGGGACAGGGAGTGGACCCCAGCAGCTCTCAGGCAGCAGGATGGCCCCGTCTGCACCCTGTCACCACCCTGAGGCTGGGGGGTGCGGGGGAGCACTGTCCCGGGTCCAGCGCTCTCAAGGAGCAAAAGGGTCAGGTGCTCAGAGCCCAGGACGCACGTGCACATGGCACCGGGAGGCGTGGCATCCACAGAGCAAGAGTCCTGGGCGGAGGGCAAGGCCCCCAGCACCCCCTGCCCCCCATGCCTCCACCCACGGTGCTGAGTCCCCTCCTGCCCCCAAGCCTGTGGACCCGAGGACACCCCTGCCCAGAAACTACAAATCTGTTCCTCCAGAACCTCACAGGCAACAAAAAGATCAATTTCTAACTCAAAAATAATAAGAACAGGAAGACAAAAGAAATTGTTCTTTTATTATACTTCCTTCAAATATATTCCTCATAGGAAGATTCAAGAAAAATATTCCAGAAAAGAGCAAATTAGAAATGCTGGCAAGAGACAGCATAGGGAATTAAAGGCAAAACCTAAATAACACCAAACCAACCAAAGGCACGTCCCCTTCTTTGTAACTCCACAATTCCAAGGGGCAGGGCCTAAGGCAGAACACAGGCCTCTGGTTTAGGGCAGAGGAGCCAGCAGGGCCACCTAGCACTCCGTCCCCCCAGCCAGGCAGGCCATTCCCCAGCCACCAGGGTCTGGGTGACCTACGTCAGAACCCACTGTGGAGACCAGATCAGAGGGAGCGGGCAGAAAGGGCAGCCTTACAGGGAAAGACCACCTGCTCTGTGCCAACTAGGACTTTGGAAATACCTGCTCAGGAAAATCCTCTATGAAGGGGTGGCCCGGGAAAGAGGTGTCTGGCAACAGTCCCACTTCGCTCTTGATGCCCATACTGCCCTGTCCATTCATCCCCTTTGAGCCACAGCCCCTTGCAGAAGGCAGCCACACGTGCCCCAATTCCACACCATGATGTAGGGAGCCCTGTGGCGGAGCCAGGTTGGAGATGCCCCGTGACGAAGTCCCATCATGGAGCTGGGTTGGAGATGCCCCGTGACGAAGTCCCATCGTGGAGCTGGGTTGGAGATGCCCCGTGACGAAGTCCCATCGTGGAGCTGGGTTGGAGATGCCCCGTGACGAAGTCCCATCATGGAGCTGGGTTGGAGATGCCCCGTGACGAAGTCCCATCATGGAGCTGGGTTGGAGATGCCCCGTGACGAAGTCCCATCATGGAGCTGGGTTGGAGATGACCCATGATGAAGTCCCATCGTGGAGCCAGGCTGGAGATGCCCCATGGTGGAGCCAGGTTGAAGATGCCCAATGACAGAGTCCTGTGGTGGAGCCAGGTTGGAGATGCCCCATGGTAGAACCGGGCTGAAGATGCCCGATGGCAGAGCCAGGTTGGAGATGCTCTGTGATAGGGCTGAGCTGCAGAACTGGCCCTCGGTGTGGGTGTCAGCACGGTCTTTGCAGCCCACTGCATTTCTAGGAGCTTGCTGGCAGCATAGCCAACCTTTGGAAGCCAGTGGCCTTTCCTTCCCTGCCAGGGACTACCCTATGGCTGCCCTGTCACAGGGAGCAGGCCCCAGCAGCACCCACCAAACACAGTCTGCAATTCTGGAGATATGGCTGGCTCCATGACACCCATGAACCATGCTTGTCTGACACAAAAATTAAAGGTTTTTCCATCTACACGAGGTCAGTCATTACATCAAAACAAACTCCAAGAGCTAGACAAAAATTTACTACTTTTAAAAAGCCAAGGGGTACAAGGGGTACAAGGGTAGTTCAGAGGTAGAATTCCTGCCTGCCATGCGGGAGACCCAGGTTCGATTCCCGGCCCATGCACTTCCCAAACAAACAAACAAATTCAACAAGTGGTGCTACAATAAGAAGATACTCACATGGAAAAAGAACGAAATGTGCCCCAGGCCATAGGACGCGCAGCACGTACACGCACACACACAGCCAAGGGAAAGACCCAGGGGAATGGACTTGATTGCAATTTTAACACATTTTTGCTTCTGGGATATCCTAGTTCTATTTGAGTTAGTAGATTTTACTCTGAAGTCAACTGTGTCCCCCAAGGAAGAGGTCGCAGGATCAAATGAGGCATCGACAGCCAGCATCATGCCCCATCCAGGGCAGCAAAGCAGCTGTTGTGGCCACATGGTCGAGGCCCTGATGCCACTGGCAGGGCAGTGCCGCCATGCCTCAAGGGAGGGTCTCAGCCAGCCTCAGGGGGCCCACCCGGCACTCTCCACCACCGCTCTCCACAGTGTCCCTCAAGGGCCCCACCCTCATGAGGGTTCTATCTTCCCCATCATGCCAGCTTCCACTCCCTCCAAATTTGGGGGCTCCCCTCCGTTCCAAAGGGCCCACCCTGAACCCCAATTAGCATCCTCTGGAGTCCCTGTCCACACAAACCACACCAGGCTCCAGCAAACACTTGTTTCCCTCCTGGCTCCTAAAAGTTACCTAGAGTTATCAAAGCACTGCTGGGAACCCTGCAAACCCCAGCCTCGTGACCATGAGACCCTACCTGGATCGGGGGGTGACGGTTCTTTCCTGGGCTGATCCAAGTGCTCTCCTGCTGTCTTCAGAGCCCCAGTTTGCCCAGGCCCCTGCTTTCCTGAGGACATGGGCCCAGCTCCCCCCACAGCTGCTCTTCTCCACTGTCTCCTCTGCTCTGCTGTCAAAGTGGGCGGACCACTGCAGTCTCTCCAGGGTCACCAGTGACTCTCTCCGCGTTGTTCTGAACTAGCCTGTTGTCATCTGTTTCATGTATTCCCAGTTCATTGTATAACAACATTTAAATGTAAAAAACTTAAAAAACCAGTTTGACTTCATCAAATCAATCTTTTTCTCTATGATCCCTTCAACTAGTTGAAGCTTAGAAAAGCCTTCCCACCCAGAAAGGAAAGCACCAGCTGCTGCTCCTGCTTTCTGTTCCCCTAAGCACCAGCGCAGGGTGGTGGGTAGGGGTCGCAGGGCAGGGAATGCTCCAGAGGGCAGCTAGCGTCCCAGAGCGTACAGCACCGTGTGCCAGGCAGGGTTCTATAGTACTTTATTTTTAAAAGCCCCGTAGTTCCTTATAATAACCTTCCGGCAGAGACACCTTGGCATCAGTAGGCAAAAGCCAGAGGCATTAAGTAACTAGCCCAGAGTCACACAGAGGGAGGGGGGCTGGGACCTGAGCCCTGCTCCTTGCTAGGCTGCAAGGCAGGAAGGCTCTGTTAAAAAACAACCAAAGTGTCCTCACAAAAATGAGGATTACACACTTTCATGGAAAACAAAACACAACGGCAGGAGATCGACCTAAGATTAATTTCTAGGAAATTACTTACCCACACTTGGGCTATTACCCTCTTTCAGAGAGAGGGAATTTAAGATTAATCAGAACAGTGGACCTGACATACACTTGTCAACAATAAAGAGAGGAGTAAATAAAATCATGAACAAGTACACCTGTCCTCTCCCATTTCTCTCCATACCCAAGGGTGTCCCCCTCAGCACTGGCCTCTCACTAACCCCTTTCCACATCACACCCAAAGGTCTACACAAAATGATGGGGGCATGCCCCCATAGACACACAGCAGCACCCCACTACCCTGAGAGAAACATCTAGAGCGCTCATGGCACCCAAGGCCTGCCAGGACTGTCCTGCTGTTGTCTTCAGCCTTGTCTCCTGCTACAACCTAGCTATGCGCACCCCTCAAGCAGGCAGACTTCTAATCACGTCATCATTATTAATCCTGGAAAACATTCTTCTTCCAGCTTTCATGCATTCATTCATTTTATAATTAATTAACAAGGACCAGCTAATTTGTCAGGCCCCATGCTGGCAACAAGGGATCTGAGGTGAACTTGAACCCGCGAAGAAGCTGCTCACAAGACAGACAGAAGACAAGGGCAAGGTCACCAGCAGGGACACAAGTTCCCGGCCTCCCAGGGCAATGCCACACACCAGCTGGTCTGACCTCAAACACGGGGGCCCGAGCACAAGCTCACCTTTCAGGACAGCCATGGAGGCAGCGAGGCCTCAGCCTTGCAACCCCCTTGGGCTCCTGGGAGCTCTCAGCTGAAGGCAGCCCATCCGCCTCATCCCTCTGGCCCCCGGGCCTGGCTGATGCCTGCCACAGCATAGTGCAGACATGCAGGCTCTGGTGAGTGTGTGAACCTCCAAGGGACAGCTGAGTGCGGCCAGCTGGTCTTCTCGGCTGAGCGTGGCTGACAGGCCTTCTTGGCTGAGCATGATCTCTGGGCAGGGCAGGGGCCAGAAATGCCTGCAACCCAAAGCTCTGAATATTGGTCTGTAAAACTCTCAAGCACTGGCAAATAAACACCAGCACCAGCCTCACCACTTCACGAGCCTCCATGGAGGGCAGCTCCGTTTGGCTCCATCAACACTAACAACATAAATAAAAGTTTAGAACAAAGAGAAAGAAGCAATTGTCATGCACCAAACCATTTCTATGCTGCCAGCCTCCATTTTCCACAGCTACCAAGCCTCCGGAATCCTCCAGGAGGCTGACAACACCAGGCCGGAGAGGACAGGGGCAGCAGAGCTGCACGTGGGCTGCAAGAGTGTGCAAGGGTGTCGCCACTTAGGCAGTTTCTTAAATACGTAACATTTATCAACCCTATAACCTGACAATCCCATTCCTGGGAATTTATCCAAGGAAAATGAAAGCCATGTCCACGGAGAGTTTTGCACAAGAATGGTCACAGCAGTATTGCTCATGACAGGCAAAACTGGACACCACCATTTATGTCCATCAGCAGGAAAATGGATAGGCTGCAGGATTCCCATGCTGTGCTCAGCTGTAGAAATTAATGAAGTACTGGTAAGGCAAACGACATGGAATAATCTCAGAAACATTCTGCACAATGAAAGAAACCAAATGTAAGATTATTTTCTGTGGATTCCCATTTTATCAAATTCTAGAATAGGCAAAGCCAATCAGAACTGAGGTGACTGAAGGGGAGAGAGGCTGAACAAGAGTGCAGGAAAGAACTTTCTGGGCAGACAGGGGTGGGGGGGTGCTCAAAGGCGTTGGCCTTTGTCAAAGCCAAAAAGACTGGCCACTGCCTCTTTCTATACAAATTACATCTCAATGCAAAACAACTTCAGGTGTGAGTCTGGCCATGCTAGGTTCTCACAGCTGGGCCCTGCTTTCTGCACAATCACTGTAAAGCTCCCAGGGCCGGAGCTCAGCCAGAGAAAAGAACAGAGAGGAGCAGACCTGACCCAGGAGGAGGTCCGGTCCTTTCAGCAGCAGAGGCCCTGCCCATACCTTGCTCTCAGGCTCAGAGCTTTTGCCTAAGGGTCCCCAAGCCCTCCCTCCTGTTCCCCTTACCCACTCCCCCGTGGGTCTTTCCTGCACCTGCTAGATGAAGGACTTTTACTGGAATTTCCTCTCGGGGTGTGTTTCTGGGAGAACTTAAACTAAGACACAGATGTCTGTCCACTGTCCCTTGCTCTAGGCCGGGCTGTGACCTAGAAACTGGGGTGCAGCACAGCCTTTGTGGAACAGGGTGGTCAGTTATTTGGTCTGTCAAGGGGGGCACAGCACGGTGTGGAGGAATGGCTACAGGTGTTCACAGCCTTGACTGATGAGAAGCAGGCCACAGGGACATGGCGGGAGAGAGGTGGGTCAGAGCAACAAGCCAAGCCAAGGTCCTGGGGCAGGAGGAGCAGAGGGGTCTGGGGAAGAGGGCAGAAGCAGGGCTGGAAGGCTTGGCATCTGTCTCTGTGGGGACTCTGTTTTCCCTTTTTTTTCCTTTGGTTTTAGTCTGTTTAAATCAAGAGACCAGTACCTCGATGTTAGATGGAAGCAGATACTGCCCATTCAATTATTTTTTAAATTACTGAGAGGAAAAAAGAAGTGCAAGTCTTTAAAATGGGTGAGAAAGAATAGGGGCGCTCTGTCAGTTCACCGCCTGGGTCAGCCCTGCCCTTCCTTCCAGCTGATGGCAACACAATGACTCCAACCAGGAAACTCAGTGTGTGGGATGCAACTGATCTTTCTCCCGTGGGTCCTGGCCAGTTCTGCGCCTCAGCCGAGCCAGTTCACTTCGGCACTCCCGATAAGCTTCCCACTGGCTGTCCTTTGGCTTCCCCTTTGAACTGGGTCTAACTCACCTGAGTTTTCTCACTAATGAGGTGAAATAAAATCTTCAACAGCTGTCTGCTTTATAGCTGCATGTGAGCCACAACCAAAGAATCCATCAACCAAAAAATGACATAAGAAAAAATAACCTCTCAACATAAAAAAATCTGGACCAGATGGTTTCACTGCTGAATTCCACCAAACATTTAAAGATTTACCACCATCCCTTCTCAAATTCTTCTAAAAGGAGAAGAGGAGGGATTGCTTCCTAACCACGCTGACACCAAGGCCCTGGCAGGCAGCCCTCTGTGGGAGTGGAAGGCCAGAGTCCAGGGGCTAGGCCTCGAGTAGCCCCCAGTCCATGGTCAGCCCTGTCTGAGTGGGTGGCTCTATGCATGGCCTCCCATCTGTCCTTCCATCTCCTCAGGCTTCCACCTTCCCACCTGGAGACCAGGTATGACCCCTCTCAGAGTCAGCGAGATGTGAAACAGAAACGACACCTGGGGACACCCCCCATAAAGGCTCCCCCAATGAGAGCTCAGGGGAAGGGGGCCAGGCTCCAGACCACAGCAGCCTGGGGACAAGCCAGCACTGCAGTGTGGGGGGAAGAATCCCCCATCTGTCACCACAGATTCTATTTCTCAGGTCAGGTAGGGGTACCCTGGTACCTGACCCAGGTGAGAAGGCCCAGAGGTCAGCACAAATGGTGGCTCCCAGACAACCCCCTTCCATGGGTGGGGCTGTTCCACTGCACTAACAGCAGCCCCTACTGCCCCCAAGTCCCCCTGTCGCCATCCCCCCAAGTAACCCTTCTGTCACCATCTCCTCCAGTCCCCCCGCCCCCCTCCCCGTCTCCAGAGAGGTTTGCCTCCTCCCTCTCATCTCCTCTGGCAACTGAGCGCCTTCCTTCTGCCCTGCACATCCTGGGGTTCTGACCTCGGCCTGGGGGTTGATGGACTTTCCCAGGGGTGACAGTCTCATCCTGGGGGTGAAAGCCTTGTCCTGGGGTGATGGCCCAGTCCTGGGGTAAAAACCTTGTCCTGAGGGTGACAGCCTCACCCTGGGGGTAATGGCCTCATCCTGGTGTTCTGACCTCATCCTGGGGTTTCTGGCCTCATCCTCGGGTAACAGCCTCATTCTGGGGTTCTAATCCCATCCTGGGGATAACAGCCTCCTCCTGGGGGTGTCAGCCTTGTTCTGGGAGTTACTGCCTCATCCTGGGGTTCTGACCTTGCCCTGGGCCTCCTCCTGAACTTGCCAACTCCCTGTCTCCCCCCGTGTTGGTGATCATCACTCACTCACATGGCAAACCTTCCCAGGCCTTCACCATGAAGGGGCACTGGGCAAGGGTGCACACGGGAAGGGAGGGCCACAGGAAGGCCTGGAGGACAAGGCAGAGCCAAGGCTGTGGGACAGGGTCGAGTGACCAGCACTCGAGGACCAAGCAGGAAAAAAGCAGGGGCTAGGAAGTGGCTGCTGGCCCAGTGGGGATGGGAGGAGCCGTTGGTCCTAACAGACAAGGGAGGAAGGTTGCAGGACACGAGGCTGGACTCCAAGGGTGAGATGGTGGAGGCTGAAGGACGGTGGCAACTGGGTTCCAGCGACAAGCTAAGGACACAGCAACAGCCACAGGGTGGCCACAGGCAGTCCCAGAGCCCAGGCAGAGCTGGTGGCACGTGAAGATGACCTCCCATTCGGGAGGCACAAAGGGAGGACGTGCAGAGGCGGGGCGGGGACACTGTGCTGGTTTGAAAGGATGTACGTTCCCTAGAAAAGTCATGTTTTAATCTATATCCCATTTTATAAAGGCAGAATAATCCCTATTCAATACTGCATGTTTGAAACAGTAAGTAGATGATCTCCCTGGAGGTGTGATTTAATCAAGAGTGGTTGTTGAGCTGGATTAGGTGACGCCATGTCTCCACCTATTTGGGAGGGTCTTGGTAAGTTTCTAGAGTCCTATAAAAGAGGAAACATTTTGTAGCATGAAGGAGATTTGGAGAGAGCATGAAGCAGAGAGTCCATGAGCCAGTGACCTTTAGAGATGAAGAAGGAAAATGCCTCCCAGGAGGCTTCATGAAACAGGAAGCCAGGAGAGAAAGCTAGCAGATAATGCTATGTTCACCATGTGCCCTTCCAGATGAGAGAGGAACCCTGACCGTGTTTACCATGTGCCTTTCCATACGGGAGAGAAACTCTGTGTTCCCATGAGCCTTTCCAGATGAGAGAGAAAGTCCGATTCTGTTCGCCATGTGTCCTTCCACTTGAGAGAGAAACCGTGACCTTCATCAGCCTTCTTATCTTTACCTGGATGCCTTAAATTGGACATTTCTATAGACTTGTTTTAATTGGGATATTTTCCCGGCCTTAGAACTATCAACTAGCAACTTATTAAATTCCCCTTTTTAAAAGCCATTCTGATTCTGGTATATTGCATTCCAGCAGCTAGCAGACTAGAACACACTGTCTCGTGGCCAGTGTCTCGGCCTCATGCTGCCCACCTGCCCCAGCACGGAGCTGAGGTCAGAGACCCAAACGTGGAGCCTTCCCAGATCCTGGGGGCTCATTCGAAACGATGACAGAAAACATAAATACTTTTTTCTCCCTTGTCCAGCTTTTTTCCCAGTGACCAAGTTTTACAGAAAAGCAAAGGGTTCTAAAATGCTAGAGGGGGTCACGCTCAGGTCTGCTTAGAGAAGCAGCTTGCTGAAGGCTGCTCTGAACAACAGAACAGTGAAACCACCATAGGATGGAGACTCTGGAGACTCTGGACTGAAGAATGTCCCGGAGTCCATGCGTCCTGAAGCTGCCCGGCACAGGGCCCCTCCTGCCAGGGCTGCAGGGCAGCGCGGGGTCTCCTGAGGGTTGGCTCCCCTCTGCTGGAAAGCCCCAGGGCCCATCCCTTCTCCACCTGCCTCCTGAACCCTTAAATGCTAAGCCAGATGAAGGAGCATCAGAGAGGGGATGGAGCGCTGCCATCACACTTCCCGGTGAGCTCCTGCCACATCTCACTGGCACATCACTCACATCACTCCTCCATCTCCAGACAGGCTTATCCTCCAGAAAGGGCATCCGAGGCCCAGAAACGCCACGGCCTGCACCCAGGCTCACCCACGCCCAGCCAGCTGTGCCAGTAGGAGGGCCCTTCAGGATGGGGCGCCGTGGTTTGTGGCTTTCAGGGTTAAGTTCACAGAAAGCAGAAGCGCCTGGCTCTGACAGCATTTCCCAGGACGCCTAACTCCGCGACCACAACCCCCACCAGCAGCGCTGAGTCATCAGGGAAAGGACTTGAGAAGCAAAAAGGAGTGCGGTGAAAGTGAAAGGGCTTCAGAAACGCAGCATCTTCCGCCTGGGGCCTGTCGGGTGCGGACTCGCTGCCTGCTCCCATCCTGTTGAAGAGAGCGCCACGCTGGACTAGAACTGGGTGGGGGCAGCAAGGCAAGGGTTCCAGAGTCTTCTCTGACACTCCCCCAGGGGAGGTCGCTGGCTGTGCCCAACTTAGCCTCTGCCCTCAACCCTCTGAGACGCCTGGCAAGGCCAGCCAGAGGGTCCCGCCATGCTCCCGTGGGTGCCTGCCTCAGCCGTGGCCCCGGCTGCCGCAGGTGTGCCCCGCACTCATCCGCAGCCTTGCTGTCGTCCCACCTGCACAGCTTCCCCCAAGCCACACCTGCCTTGGCCCCAGGACATACGGCCTAGGAGGGCTGGCCGGATGCTCCACACCCAGCCCCGGGCCCTGACCACTCCACCCTGCACCTCTGGATGGGGGTCCCTCCCCACCCCCAGCCAGTCACCCCGGTTCTGCCGAGAGCCATGGTGGCCCCAGCCGTGCCCTCACACCACCTGCCCCTCCACCTGCGTCGTCTTCACCTGACGCCCATGCCCTGAGCTTCCAATGGTGCCTCCACCCCATGCCAAGGCGAGGCCCACACCCACGGCGGCCTCTGGGGGTCTGGGGCGTGTGCAAGGAGGGGAGAAGAAACAGGTCCCCAGGGAGCCCCTCCACCTGCTGCCCAGGAGCAGGGACCTCGCCTCATCGTGGAAGAGGTCTGCTCGGGAACAGCACGGGGCACGGGGCCCATGAGGCCGGGAAACGCCAGTACAACGTCCCAGGTCTGCCCCCGGGCCCTCAAGGACCCACAGGAAGCCTGGCCTGCCTCCCCCTCAAACCTCAACCCCTGAGCCCACAAGTGTACAGAGAGTTGGACTGCATGCAGCTGCACTCGGCTGGACAGGGGCGGGGGTCTCCACCTGGGGTCACTGCTACCTGAAGCTTTCTCCCCCGGAGAGCACCCCCAAGCATGGACACTCCCAAGCACACATGCTGGCAGCTGGGAGATAAAACCCCACATCTACACTGGCCTCTCTGTGTGGCGTCCCCACCGGTGCTTCCAGGTTGTGTCTACACTGGCGTTCTGCAAGCCTCACAGCCTTGAAGTGACACCACCAGGAGAGGCTGCTCAGGACCAGCCACTGGGGACTGGCGGTGCTGCCCAGAGGAGCAGGAGGCACAAGCACGCAGCAGCCTGAGAAGCAGCTCACCTGATAAAACTCCCGCAGCCAGTTCTTCTGCAGGTTTTCTGGCTGTAAAGAAGAAAGTAAAAGATAATTAGACACAGAAAATGCCCCACAGCTGCGCACAGATGGACCTGTGCAAACGGCGTGCTCAAGAGGGTACCCCAACCTGGCAATGGGCAGTCCCTGGACTCTGCACCCCGGCCCATTCTCCCCTACCTCCCAGACACAGCTCAGGTGCCTTGCCTCAGGGGCATGCCGCGGGACCCTGGAGGGGACGATGTGGCAGAGCACCTGGGATTGGTTAAGAGGCAGCACGGACACTCGGAGTTCACCATGGAGACCCCTGGGGGGGGGGGGGAATCATGGCAAGGACCCTGGGGGAGAATGCAGTGGGTGCCCGGGGAGGGGTGTCACTGCAGGCCTGGGCAGACATATGGCGGGAACCCTGGGGGTACAGATACCACAGAGACACTGGGGCTGAACACATGGGGACCATGGAGGTGGATACTGTGGGGACCATGGAGGGTGGAGGATGTGGGGACTGGGGGGTGGACACCATGGGGACTGTGCAGGGTGGATGCCACAGGGACCATGGAGGGTGGACACCTTGGGAACCATGGAGGGTGGATGCCGTGGGAACTGTGGAAGGTGGATGCTGCAGGAACCTGGGGTGGACACCGTGGGGTACTGGGAGTGGACACCACAGGGACCTGGGCTCCTAGCAAGGAGGCTGCGACCAATGGAGAAGGGAGTTATTGTCCTCACCTGCCCACTGGCATGGTGGGGCAACCTGGGAGGGCGGCTGTAAGGACATGGGGGAAGCAGTGCTGGGCAGTGGGCGCCTGTATGAGTGTCTGGAGGCCCCAGGGGGAGACAAGGATGTACTTTTTTCTCACGGACCTGTACTGGTCTGCGACCCCTGGGAAGCTGGAATACACGGCTCTGTGTTTCTAAAGCAGAAACTTCACCCACAACACAAAGAGGAATGTTGGGGAGGGGGGTGGACTTCACGGGGTCAGCAGTAAATGTCTGCTTTGGGGTCAGAGAAGCGCCAGCCCCACTTGAGGGATGTGGGTCAGGGGCGTCTGGTCAGGACAGTCCAGGCAGTGATAGTGTGCCACACCCTGCACAAGGGAGGATCGCCCTGCGGCCAGGCCGGCTCATCCTCATATGGTCCCTGTCGCTCCACCCTGGGCTGCAGGGCCTCCCGCCAGTGCCCACCATGGACTGCTGGCCCTGCCCAGGCCAAGATGCCGGGAGGAAGCCTCTGGGATGTGAGTGAGGGGGCCTCAGGATGGGACCTCAGCACTAAAGCCCACTTGAGCACCAGCCCCAGATGGGACAGGCTCCAAGTACCTGAGATGTGGGTGGGTCCTGGAGGCCCCCTCAGGACAGACACACAGCCAGGACCCAGCCAGCAGGTGTCACACCAGGCACCAAGACCAGGCTCAAGGCCAGGAAGTGACCAACCACACACCTGGGAAGCCAGAAGAGTGCCAAACTCAGTGTGGCCCACCCAACACCAGCACCAGCCCCTCCTTCCTCCTCGTGCACAGCCAGAACCAACCGGCAACAGGAAAAGACAAACTACACAACTGAAAAGGGGCACCGGATATGAATACATCCAGAAGCCCACGAAAGGACGCTCAGCTCACCAGTCACTAGGGAAACACGACCCAGACCATGAGAGACCACCTCATACCACTTGGATGCCAGTAACCATCATCAGGAGCTAACCTTTCAAAAAAGTTACAACACCAGGGAAACCCTGACACTGTGTCAACATGAGGGACACCCAAGCCAATCCCTCGATCATGAGGCTGACTCTCATGAAACTTGTGTAGGCAGTGGAGAAGCTTAGCCTACCTATAGGTATGCCTGAGAGTCACCCCTGGAGGACCTCTGGTGTTGCTCAGATGTGGCCTCTCTCTCTCTAAGCCCAACTCTGCAAGTGAAATCATTGCCCTCCCCCCCTACATGGAACATGATATCCAGAGGTGAAAGTCTCCCTGGAGGCGTGGGAGAGGACTCCCAGGGATGAGTCCAGCCTTGGCACTGTGGGATCACCAATTTCATCCTGACCACAAGGGAGAAAAGAAGTGTAATTAATAAAATGTCACTGGCAGAGAGTTCAAATAGAGCCGAGAGGCTACTCTGGAGGTTGCTCTTATGCAAGCTTCAAGTAGACCTTGCTGCCTATCATAACCTCCCAACCCCCAACCAAAACCATCCCTGCCAGTCCTAAAGAACACGTAGGGCAATATGTAAGATTCTACAAGGGTTCCATGCACTAGGGCAACTTTCCAGAAACCTACAACCTCCAGATGGGTCCCTGGTCCAGATAAGTCCTGAAATGCAGAGGGGCCAGCCTCTCCAGAACATCAACTAGTTCCATCCCTCTATCCCATATTATCGACAGCCCCTTTCAACATGCAGAAGTTGAAAAGGGCATAGCCCAAATACCCCTAAATTGGGGGGAAAGACCAAAGATGATGGTGGAGTTAATCAGAGAAGACAGGGTTTAACAAAGGAGTATGACTGCTGAATAATTAAACTGATATCTCTTTTAGTCTCTAGTATCTTAGAGCAGCTAGAAATAAAAACCTAAAATTGTGGAATTGTAACCGATGTCAAACTCTGAAATCTGTTCTACAACTAATTGTTGTGCCTTGAAATTTGTTGTTTTTTTGTATGTTATATTTCACAACGACAACAACAACGAAAAAGCAATGACAAGCGTTGGCAAAGATGGGAGAACGCGAGCCGCAAGCGGCCACTGCGGAGACCTGTCCGGCAGTTCCTGAAAGCAGTCAACAGCCTTGCCGGCGTCAGCACTCCACTCCCAGTGTGCGCACCATGCAAGCTGAAAAGCCACATCCGCAAAGACCTGCACGTGGGTGAGCAGAGCAAGTCCTCCACAAGGGCCACGCAGACGTCCACCACGGACAACGGGCACACAAAGGGGTCCAGCCCTAGGACAAGGCGCTGTGGCACCATGAAAGGAGCAAAGGCCTGAGACACGGCAGGACGATGAGCCCTGAAGACACACCGAGGGGAAGAAGCAGACCCAGGAGGGACGCCGTCAGCTCCACATACTGAAGCTCCCAGAAGAGGGACACCCCAGAGACAGGGGCAGACTGTGGTCGCCAGGCCTGGGGGTGACACGGGGTGACTGGAGCAACAAAGCATTCTACGGTAGATTATGTTAATGGAGGCAGGAGTTTGTAAAGATACTAAATACCACTGAGCAGTAGACTTTAAATGGGCGCTTTTGTGGTATGTAAATTACATCTCAATTAAAACTAATTATAAAAGGAATTGAAATATAAATTTGTATAGGATTTAAATAAAATAGGTTAAAAAAGAAAGAATAAAGAAGAGAGCAGATGGGAGCAGACGAGAGGGGAGGGGAGGAATTTCCCTCTCTCCCTCCATCTCCTTCTCCCTCTCCCCCTCCCCCTCTCTCCTTCCACCTCTCCTTCCCTCCACTCCCTCCCCCTCTCTCCCTCTGTCCCCCCCTTCTTCCCTCCCTCTCCCTCTCTTTTTCTTTCCCTCTCCCACTCTCTCCCTTTGTCTCCCTCTCCCTTTCCCCCCTTTCCCTCCTCCTCCCCCTCTCCCTTCCTCCCCCTCTCTCCTTTCCCCCTCCGCCTCTCCCCCCTCCTCTCCCCCCTCCTCTCCCCCCTCCTCTCCCCCCTCCTCTCCCCCCACCTCTCTCCCTCTCTCCTTCCATCTCTCTCTCTCACTCCTTATCTCCTAAAATGGTAACTTCCTCCCATCCTGTTGCCTCCCCTGCATCCAGGTCCAGCTGCTCTGCGAACATGGCCCCACACCCTGCCCCTGTCGGCTCTCCCTGGGCCCCTTATTCTCCGCCTCCAATAGAGCTCCCTGCTCCTGTCCCCCCTTCCCTTTGCTCCTTCCACAGCAGCAGAGACACCCCCTCCACAACACCCCTGCTCCCCTGCAGTCAAAGCCAAATTCTGTCTAGGGTCTGTAGGGAACTGCCCTTCTGTCCTCCTGGCACTTGCTCTGCCCGGTCCTCCCCAGGCCCCACTGCCTCTCACTCTCAGGCCCTGCTAAGCCTGTGCCCAGGCCATTCCCAGCCTGAGCAGTTAAGTCGCATCACACTCTATTCCACACATTCCCCTATGGCCCCATCATAGGAACAGGACACTTCACTTCCCAGGCCCACAGAGCAGTGGACACACTGCATACGGGGCAACTCCAAGGAGCAATACACAAACAACCAAGGCGGGGAGAAAAAAGTTGGGGTTTCCCCAGCAGCAACAAAACCAAGACAGGTCCAGCCTCAGGACAAATGGCAGCCCAGGAAGAAAAAGAAGATGCTTCCCTGGGAGGGGAGAGAGAGGCCATCACAAGGAGGCCAGGACACGCAGAACCCAAGGGCCCTGAGGAAGGGGCCGGAAGGCACGGCAGGAAAGCCACCTGGAAAAAGACTAGCCACAGCCACATCGAGAGGGAAACATTCCCCGAAAGGGAAGGAAGACAGGCCAAGCTTGGAAAGGGCCCTGTTTCCTGGAAACCTGGACCTGGACTGAGCGGCCACGGGATGGTCCACACGCCTGGAGAGGGGAGAGCCACTCAGGCGGCCAGGCCCTGAGCACTGAGCCCAGCCGCCGAGAGCAGCAGCCAGAGGCAGAGCCCAGACCCAGAGGCACTGGGCCCAGGGCCAAGGCCAGCCAGACAGAGTGACAGACACACCACGGGCCTAGAGGCCAGCACACGGGCACAGAAGCAAGGGGCGTGGGGGGGCATGAGGCACGGAGGCAGGGGGTGCAGAGAGGTGAGAGGGCAGGGAGGCATGGGCTCAAGAAGCGTGGGAGGGCAAGGGGCGGGGAAGTACAGGGGACGAGGGGGGTTGGGGCGAGGTGGGGCAAGAAGTATGGAGGTGAGGGGTGTAGAGAGGTGCGGAGGGAAAGAGGGGGGGAGAGGCCTGACCTTTCAAAGCAGGGGGTTCACAAACATCAGCTAACAAACGTTTTTTTAACTATAAATTCTTAAAGTTTCCAAAAAATATTTCTCTTACCCTTAAAAGATTTTAAAAATAATACACATCTTAACACTGACAAAATATTTTTATTAAGTCCAAAAGTTCCTTTACTTCTAACTGAATATAGTTTTCTTCTGACAACTCAGGTAAAATTAAACTCAATGGTTTAGTTCAAGGACAGTGGTCAGAAGCCGATCTTAAAGCTTGATGTGTGAAGGTTTATCTTTATTCCACTAAATAAACTCCAGATGAGTTCAGGAGATAAACACTCAAAGCCACAAAATAATTCAAAGCAAATATAAGTAAATAACTGCTCTCATGGCAGGAAAAAGTCTTTCTAGAAATGAACGCTGAGAAAGGCACTAAAGAAAATCTGCCTGCGGACTTGGCCGTGCCCACGGCAGGACCTTCTCCTCCCTCTCTGGCTCCCGACTGTGGCTTCTGCTGGCCCGGCCTCCAGGAGTGGGAGCAGGCCCACAGCGTCCAGCCAGCTGCAGCCTCATGAGGACAGCCACTCCCCAAGGCCCACAGCCCACGCCCACAGGAATGGAGGAAGATAGGGACGTGTTTTTCCGGGTGCCTAACTCCCAGCCACATCAAAACACGCAGGTAAACAATAAATCATAGGTAAGCACCAACTTGTTAAAAGGATTCTACGGAGCCAAACACCTACAGCCAGGGCATCACTTTCTCAGCTCTTCCGGGGGTAACATGAAATCCTAACAAAGCATATTAAAAAACACACGCACGCTGCTTTACCCAGTGGTTCTATTTCAGGAAATGCATTCTTTTTAATGCCAGGATAAGCACAAAGACTATTTTTTACAGAGCTGTTTGATGCACTGCTGTGGATGACAGCAGGAAACATCCACAAAGCAGCCCCGCAGCGGGACCCGCGATGCCCCAGCCGCCCCACCAGTACTGGGCATGCTCGAGATGTTACTGCAATTTGCTCCTATTTTACAGAAACTAAGAAACGGAAAAAGAAACTCAGGTTTCAAGTCCAGAAGCAGGTAATGGGAGGTTGCAGACCCAATCCCTCGAGTACAACTGCAGGACAGTGGCCCAGAGGCCAAACAGGAAGTACACCAGCAGCAAAGTACAAGTGACAAGAGTCTGACGAAAGAAGCACCCTCAGGGATGACTCCATCTGAGTTCACACTGAACAGAAAAACACCCCTTCCTTAGGGGAGAAAAACTATGGAACTACAAAACCTTACCATGAGGGATCCCCTGATACTGTGTCAAACTTCAGGGACACCCAAATCAATAGGCTAAGCTCTCGATCATGAGGTTTATTCTTGTGAAGTTTATGCAGGTAGCTGAGAAGTTTAGCCTACCTATAGGTATGCCTAAGAGTTACCCCTGGAGGACCTCTGTTGTTGCTCAGATGTGGCCTCTCTCTCTCTAAGCCCAACTCTGCAAGTGAGATCATTGCCCTCCCCTCCCACGTGGGACATGACATCCAGAGGTGAAAATCTCCCTGGTGACATGGGAGAGGACTCCCAAGGATGAATCCAGACCTGACACCATGGGATAAACAATTCCATCCTGACCAAAAGGAGGAAAAGAAGTGTAATTAATAAAGTATCAGAGGCAGCGAGAGTTCAAATAGAGTCCAGAGGCTACTCTGGAGGTTGCTCTGACATAAGCTTCAGGTAGACCTTGCTACCTATCATAACCTGCCAACCCCCAACCAGGACCATTACCAGCCAATCCTAAAGAACACCTGGGGCAATATGTAAGATTCCACAAGGGTTCCATGCACCAGAAACCGACAACCTCCAGATGGGTCCCTGGTCCAGATAAGTCCTCAATTCTAGCCCAGCCTCTCCAGAACATCAACTAGTTTCATCTCTCTACCCCATATTACTGACAGACCCTTCCAATATCAAAAATCTAGAATGGCCATAGCCCAGACACCCCCAAAGAGAGGGACGGAAAGATCGAAGATAATGGTGGAGTTATACAGAGAAGACAGGATTAACAAATGAATATGAATGCTGAATCATTAAATTGATATCTCTTTTAGTCTCCAATATTTTAGAACAGCCAGAAGTAAAAACCTAAAATTGTGAAATTGTAACCCATGTCAAAGTTTGAAATATGTTCTACAGCTAATTGTGGTGCTGTGCTTTGAAATTTATAGCTTTTTTGTATGTAAGTTATTTTTCACAAAAAAAAAGAAAGAGAAAACATCGATTGTGATGATAAGAAAATATTTAACCTCTCTAGCTTGCTATATTCTGGGGCAGCTAGAAGGAAAAATATGAGAGGATCATATGGTAGCCCATGGCAAACTCTAGGATCTGACCTGTAACTATTTGTTGAAGAATGCTTTGAAAACTATTGCCTTTTAATTCCTTTGCTTTGTATATATATTACACTATACAATAAAAAAAGTTAAAAAAAAAAAAAAAAACACCCCCGCCCAACACAGAACCCTATCGTTAAAAATGTGGGAAAACATGGTTTCCTGAACCTCAGACCTGAAATTCCAGTGCAACCGCCTAACACCTGCCTCACATCTGACCTCACTGAACATAAGGAATCTAATTTAAAAAACCCTCCAGGACAAGGCAGCCGACACCCGCAGGCCCCTGTCTGGAAAGAACTGAGCACGAGCACACATGGACACGTGTCCTGAGTCTTACTGTGAGGAAGAGGGAAAGGAAGCAGCAGAAGCCGAGGGGCACTAAAAGTTTTCACTCACGGTTCCCAGGCACACAGGCTCACACAGGCACACAGGCTCATGTGCATGCACAGGCACATAGGCTCACACATGTGTACACAGGCTTGCACAGGCATACAGGCTCACACACATGCTCACAGGCAAACACACACAGGCTCACAAGTTCACACATAAGCACAGGCTCACACACATGCACAGGCACACAGGTTTACACACATGTTCACAGGTTTGCACATACACACAGGCTCACAGGTTTGCATAGGTTCACATATGCACACACAGGCACACATACACAGGCACACAGGTTCACACATACACACAGGCTCACATATGCTCACACAGGCTCACACACACTGGCACAGGCACACAGTTTCACATAAGCAGACAGGCTCACACAAGCACACATGTACTCACAAGCATAGGCACACACATGCGCACACAGGCTCACACATGTGCACACAAGCTTGCACACACATGCACAGGCTCACACATGTGCTTACAGGTTCACACATGCACACAGGCTCACACACTCATGCATAAGCACACAGGTTTGCACACGTGCACAGGTATACAGCCTCGCACACACGCACAGGCACAAAGACTCACATCAGTGCACAGGCACACAGGCTTGCACACATGTTGCACACACATATTCTTACACTCTTCTGCCAAGACTAACATCAGAATGACTGTTTATGCACAGCCCATGTGCTTCGATAAACTTAGCCCTAAACTGCAGCAGAGTCCTTTAAATGGGGGCCATTTCTTTCTGGAACTTCAAATCCTACCAAAACTGGCTTGTTGTACACTTAGTTTCCAGGCAGCAGTACTTATGCCCTGCTGCTTGAGGGCCAAAAACAAAACAAGCTCCAGGACCACACCACGGGTAGGTCTGCTGGAAAGGGGACAGCTCTGCTCCTGGAGACAGCCTTCCCTGGGTCCCAGCGGCTCTGCCTGAGGCAGAACTATCTTTAGGCCAGGAAGTAAGACCACGATATACACTCGCCAATCAGACTGAAGGAAACGCTCTCCTTTCAGCCAATCCCAGGCACCCAGCCCTGGCACATGCACGCCTTGCTGTGACGTGCACTGTGGGGGACACCGGCTGGCGGCTGCTGCTTCTCTCTCCCAGACACCTGCAGTGCCCTCTCAGTCCTGCAGAATGGTAGGAAACCATCAAAAGGTGGCTGGAGAAAAGGCTAACAATCCTCATTCCTTTCAAATGTGGAATTCTGTTTCTGGGAGTCAATCCTAAAGCAAGGAACTAAATAGTCAAAAATGCTCAGAAGTCAAACAATGTCCCAGGGAAGAGAATTACAGTTAGAGGGCTCCACGCGGGGGTGCCAGAAGGCGTGTCGGCAGAGAACACCAGGCAGCACATCCACTGAAGGACATGTCGACAAGGCAGAAGCGTCTCCCCTCAAGAACCGGCCAGGGTGCCACACACATGCCCCGACCCCTTGGCAGCAGCCAGACCAGCGGCTACCACGGACAGGCAGGGCCCGCTCAGAAGCCGCGTCCCACATGCAACCCAGGTGGGCAGGTCAGACCTTGCCAGGGCGGCCTGGGCCTCCCAGGACCCAGGAGGCAAGTTCTCTTCCTTTTATTTTCTTCATTTGCAGCATCCTGATAACGACTATGGATTAGTTTCATAATTTTAATTCTTAATTTTGAAAGACTGAGAATAGAAAAACAAAGAACGCTGATCCCTTTAGCCAACATTTTAAATAACTGCAAGTCACTCTAAGCAGCAAGCAAAGGCAAATGACAAAGTGAGAAAACGCACCTGTAGTTTTTGGGAAGGTGGTCAGGTGATTCTCTTTACCACATGAAGCGCTGCTTCAAATAAGCAGGAAAAAAACCAACAGGCTAAGCATGCAAACCGGCACTCATGTGTGCACACATGCATTCACACACCTGCACTCATGTGTGCACATAATCACAACTGCAGTTACATGTGGTGCACACATGCACACACTCACATGTGCATGCACACTCGCAATCACACCTGCACTCATGTACGTACACACACTCACACCTCACATGTGCATGTGCACTGGGCAAAGGACATTAACAACATGAAGGCCGTCAATCGGACCGGCTCTGTGCTGTGAGGACTCCAGCAGGACATGTGGCCTCATCCCCCTCCAACCATGCGAGGGACTGCCATCCAGGAGGCCGCCATGAGGGTCAGGAAGGACCCTGGGGTCCAGGGAGGAAGGGGGCCCAGCCAGGACCCCACGGGCAACAGGTAGGAGCACCAGGACACCTGGGGCGACAGGCAGCACCAGATCTGTGCCCACCAACCTGGCCTCTCTGACCAGAAAAGGGAAAAGAAACGCTTGGCAAACAGGTAAAAAGGCACTCAACCTCACTTGTGAGAGAAATCAGACTAAATCCATCCTCTAGCTAGCAGACAGGTGAAAATAAAAAGGTCCAGTAACACTCTGCCTGTGCCAAACCTCCCAACGTGCATGACAGGCGCGTGCCCACGTGAGGGGCCCACACGCTGTAGCCGCCAGAGCCCATGGGAGCACCCTCCGGGTGAGACGACGTGTCAGGGGCCGCATAGCCTCACTCACCAGCCGAGCAGACGTCGGGGTGGACGGGGCCGGGGCACGGGCAGGGGGGCAGGGGTGATGCCAGGGCTGGCCCACGCCACCACGGGGCAATGACATGGAGGAAAGGAAGACCAGGAGGAGACGCATAGAGGCGTGTCCTCGAGAGCGTCTGGGACATCACAAGCTTACTTCACACTTTCCAGCCCCAGAAAAGCCGCGCTGGACACGCTCATCAGAGAGCACGCCTCATGGGGCTGCCTCAGAGGGCCTCGGCCGAAAGCCGTCCCCGGGGAGAGCGACCGACCGAGGGCGCCTGGCAGAGAACACCCCAAGGAGGCGGAGACAGGCGGGAAGATAAGGGGAGGCAGGGGACGCCCATGGCTGCTTCTTGGAGGCGTCGCAGTCTCATCTCCTCTCTGGATACGGAACGGCTGAGCACGTCTGACAAGCGAGGGCAGGACTGTCTTCCCAGTGCGTTACCTGGTCGGGAGGCTGCGCCAGGACGCCCCCGCGAAGCCAGAACCCAAGCAAGGCCGGACATGGAGGCTGAGGCTGGTGGCAAAGCTTGAACCAGGCGGGTGGGGCCGGGCCACTGTAGCCACTCTGCCTCTCCTTTCTGACCATCTCACGAGGCCCTCCCCACACAGGCAGTCCGAGGGGAGCACGCGAAGAGCGGAGACCCCACGAGCCACGGCCTGGTGCGCAGAAGCGGAGCACAGACTTGCGGGAGGATGGAGAGCATGGTGGCCCGCACGCTGGGCCCAAGAGCTGCCCCATTGGTGGGAAACGGAGGAAGGCGCATGCGTCAGGGGCTCTGGGCTCGCAGTGGCCCCTAAGACGATTCGAGAAAACCAAACCTTCTGCCAATAAACACAGCTTAAACCCACAAATGCCCATGAAGAAGATGGCAAAGAACACAAGACAGAGCAAAGAGCACAAAACACCAGAGAAGCCAAGGCCCAAGGGCACAAAGTAAGAAATGATGGGTCAGCACGATGAGAAATTCAATAAAATAAAATAAAACAGGAACAGAAATGTGAGCAGACCCTCGCTGCAGAGGCTATACTGAGGGCAGCACGTAGAGAGAGGCCGGCGCCACTGGGAAATGCAAATGAAAACAGAGTGGCAGCACCACCAACCCAAACAAGGGGACTGAAGCAGGGAAGAAGGGGTGGGAGCCTGGAGGAGGAATGGGAATGAGGAGGAGGAGGGGCAAGAGTGAGGAGGAAGAGGGGCGTGAGCCTGAAGGAGGGGTGCTTTCACACCGGCTGGCCGCATGGTCACTTGGAAAGAGCCTGGGGATTTCATAAGAAGTAAAATGGACCCGCATAGGGTCCAGCCACTTGCTCTGAGGTCTTCACCCAAGAAGGGAAGAAGCACGTGTCTACACAAGACCTGTCCGTGGATGTGCACAGCAGCTTCCTTTTTAACAGCCCCAAGCAGGAAACCCCTAGCAGTTCATCCACAAGGGACAAGGCACCCGCTGTGGGACATTCCAAGAAGGGATGCCACCCAGCGAGGGAAAGGAATGAGCTGCCCACATGCACAGCCACCCGACCCTCAAAATCGTCCACGCAGTGAACAGCAGGACCCAGTAAGGTCCCACTGTGAACAACACAGATGACGCAGGGGCCTTCTACACGGCAGGCAGCAGGACAGGGGTACTGGGCCACATGGCCAGAAAACTGGGGGTAGCAGGCACACCCTCTCTTGGCTGTGGCAATAGCTTTGCAGGTACACGCACCTGCCGAGACTTTTCACATTGCGCCTGAGATGTGCGCTGCTCACTGCCTGCCAATAAACTGCTTAACAATTGGCAGAAAGCACAAATGACTGAAAACAGTGCAACTGAAAATTCAGTTTCCTCCTTGCATTAGCCATACGAGAGGGGCTCAGCAGCCCGGTGTGGTGAGGGGCCACGGCACTGAGTGGGTCACAGAAAATCCTGTCCCTGTAGGAAGAGCTGCGACTTAACCAGCACTGCCCAAAGAAAGTTTCTGCAGCGATGGGAAGATTCTATATCTGCACTACCCAAATATGCACTTGAACTGAAATTTAAACTTAAAAATAAACCTAAAGAATCAAGTGTGCTTATGGGCTACTCTGCTGGACAGCACAGTTTCAGACCACAAAGAAGGAAAAAAAACTTCCAGGCTCCTCTTAGGAGCAGAAACAGCCCCTGCATTAGGTGGTAACGAGGCGGGGAGAGTGCGGGTGGGGGTGAGGGAGGAGGACACAGCAGTTGCAATTAAAACCCCTTATCAGCTGACTTACGTTAATCAAAAGTTAGATTCTCTGGGAGGGTCTGCTTTTATCAGGTGAGCCCTTTGACAAAGTCTAGAGGTCAGGGGCTGGAAAGCAGCAGTGTCCCTCCCTCTTTCCCTCCGCTCCCTCTTTCCCTCCCTCCCCTAGCCCTCGCCTTCTCCCCTCCTCTCTCTCCCTCTCCCTCTCCTCCCTACTTTCCTCTTCCTTCCTCTCTCTCCCCCCTCCATCCCTCCTTCTCTCCCCTCTTACTACCTCGGAGGAAGTAGGGTGCCATGAATTCAATGGCCGCAAGGAAATGATTTCAGGCAAAAACCTTGAGGGACTTACAATGAGACCCTTCCCTGGTGGCCCCAAGGAGCACAGCCTGGGAACCGAGGCCCCCACGCTGAGTCACCTGTCTTAGCTGTGAGAACGAGACAGTGCATGGGGGCTGCTTTTCAGCCACTGAGTACGAGGTGGTTTCCCAGCATCGGAGGCTAGCATGGACTGATTCCTTCACAGCGCACATACACACACACACATCTGCGTGCGCACACACATCTGCATGTGCACACATATCTGCACACAGACACACATCTGAACGCACACACGCCTGCGCACACACACATCTGCACGCGCACACATCTGTGCATGCGCACACATCTACACACATCTGCGTGTGCACACATCTGCGCACACACATCTGCGTGCACACACATCTGTGCGCAGACACACATCTGAACGTGCACACACACACATCTGCACGTGCACACACATCTACAGACATATAATCTTCCCATCACTGTAGAAACTTTCTTTGGGCAGTGCTGGTTAAGTCGCAGCTCTTCCTACAGGGACAGGATTTTCTGTGACCCACCCAGTGCTGTGGCCCCTCACCACACCAGGCTGCTGAGCCCCTCTCGTATGGCTAATGCAAGGAGGAAACTGAATTTTCAGTTGCACTGTTTTCAGTCATTTGTGCTTTCTGCCAATTGTTAAGCAGTTTATTGGCAGGCAGTGAGCAGCGCACATCTCAGGCGCAATGTGAAAAGTCTCGGCAGGTGCGTGTACCTGCAAAGCTATTGCCACAGCCAAGAGAGGGTGTGCCTGCTACCCCCAGTTTTCTGGCCATGTGGCCCACCTCCCCCAGCACACACATCTACTCATGCACACAAATCTGCGCAAGCACACACATCTAAACACACACACCTGCGCACACACAGACACCTGCGCATGCACACATCTGCACACGCACACACATCTGCACACACACATACCTCTACACATGCACACACATCTGTACACACACACCTGCGCATGCACACACCTGCACACGCACACACACATCTGCGGACACACACATACCTCTACACGCACACACACATCTGTGCACACACATTTTCGTGTGTGCGCACATATCTGTGCACACACACCTGTGCGTACACACACATCTGTGTGCACCCACACATCTGTGCATGCACACACACATCTGCACACGCACACATATCTACACACACACCTGCGTGCGCGCACACACATATGCATGCGTGCACACATCTGCGCACACACACATCTGCACGCGCACACACATCTCAGTCCTCAAGCAAGGCCTCCCCCAGCGGGAAACCCAAGAGGCACCCCACTGAGAAGAACAGGCGAGGGGGCCTGTTACTCCCAAGGCTCCTTGACCTTATTTTGATGGTATTAGGGAATGAGGTCAAAAGGGGAAAATAATTAGATACAGAACAACTGGAAGAATTAACCAATATCTTAAAACCCTACAACAGTATCACTGGAAAATCAGAGAAAGCAAACAATAAAATAACTCAGCTAGACAGCAGGATATAGAATTTACACGTGAAAATCAATAGCATCAAACACAAACCTACCCAGTTAAAAGATACAACAGAAAAGAAAACCCCTTTTGCAATACCAACATAAAAAAGATAAAACAGTTAAGAATAATTAAAAAAAAAAAAAACTATAAAGGATTTAAAACCTTCCTGGTAGACATGCCACCTCCTCCACAGCCCAGCTACGACAATGACCTGGGCTCAGTGATCAGGATGGGCCAGCCCTACCCCAGCACCCACCATCATCACCCTCACACCCAGCAGAGCACCCTCCGTCACCCTCACGCCCAGCAGAGCACCCTCCGTCACCCTCACGCCCAGCAGAACACCTTCCGTCACCCTCACGCCCAACAGAGCACCCACCATCACCTGCCCTCATGCCAAGCAGAGCACCCACCGTCACCCGCCCTCACGGCTCACACTAAGCAGGTTGAATCTAAAGTTCTATGATACAATAAACAGTGACTCAAAATCCAATACAACTTTTTAAAAGAATAATATTTGACTACAACAAAAAATATATCCATGTTTGTGTAACAACAACAAAATTAAAATCAAAAGGCAAAATGCCAAACTGCTTGAAGGCATTTGCAATATGTACCACAGATCAGGAGTATATGAAGAGCTACCAAAAGCCAAAGAAGAAAAGGAAGACACACACCTGGGGAAACCTGGCGCCAGCCACCAGGGACCAGGTGAAAGTGGCACCCTCCTCCTGGGAGAGCAGCCAGGTGCACTCAGCCAACCAAGGCAGGCACACGTTTATCCAACCTGGCAGGAATCACAGAGAAGCACACGGACAAATTCACAATGTACGACACTTGACACTCTTTAAAACGTCTACGCCAGAAAGGCCAAAACTGCTGGTGGGCGGGGTGCAAGCTAAAAGGCTGAAGGGGTGTAGGGTCCTGGCAGCCCGGTGGCAAGGACAAGCGAGGGCGTCTGGGAGCGTGGGACCAGGTGCCTGCAGATGGCATGCCCAGGCCACCTGCCAGACGAGCCACCTCCCAGTGCAGGACAAGTGGTCAGACAAAGGCGCAGGCCCAGGCGTGAGGCACTCACTGGGGCCTGCCAGTGAGTCACTCCCAAACGGCTTCAGGAGGAAAGTGCCTGTGTGTGCATGTGTGCACACATGTGTGTGTGTGGAGAGACACACAGACACAGGCAGTCAGCAAGGGCAACTGAGAAAGAGAGGTGGAAGCCAGGGCCCGGGGGCGATGGCGGGGAGCCTGGTGAACAAAGAGCAACGTGGCAGCGATGTTTTCGTACTTTTCCTTAAGATTGAAATGTTTTAAAAGCGAAAGTGGAAAAAAACCTGTCCAGGGGTATTTTCTTAAATCAATGCTTAGATTTCAAATATTTTATTTTATTTGGTTTCAATATATTGATCATTATAATTGTAGGGCTTTTATACAGTTGCATGACCAAAGTAGTGCTTAAAGAACAAATTTTACCCTTCAAAGTTATTGTTAAACATAAAAAGCAATAAAAATACACAAAAAAGCATTTCACTGAAAAAAGCTAGAATCCAGAAACACACCATAAACCACAGGAATATAGAAAGGATAACTATAAATCCAAATATTATTGGGAAAAAAAGCAGAAAAACAACACAGGAGGGAAAGTTCAACACTTCGTTTGGAAATATGACTGAAAGCACTGGCAGGGATGTCCACGGGGGTGGGGGACGTGCTGACCAGCAGCAGATGCAGCTACTGGGGCAAAAGGAAATCACATCCATGCCACTGATGCTACTTCAAGACAAAACCTGAGTGGGCAGAAACTCTCCAGAGGTGGCTACTTGAGCAGCACTAAGGGGCGGAGGGAGCCTTTAGAAGCAAGAGGCTGACAGAGAAGATGCTGCATGGTGCACCTCCAAGTGCAGAGACAGACCTGAAACACCTGCCACCTGGGAGGGACACAGGGACGACCTGAGAATGCCAAAGGGCCCTCATGAGTCCATTGTTCTTAACCAGAGCAGCCAGTACTTCTATGGACAAAGGACAGGGCCAGGAGGTGACAACAGAGCAGGTGTGATTACTGGGACAAGCACATGAGAAAATGTTCAACCCTATGTATGATAAACATACATGAGTGCATGCACACTCACATATGTGCATTACCCACAGATTTATGTTTACACACATGCAGACAAATGTTCACATACATGCACACTTACATGATCACATATGCACTCATGCGCATGTGCACACGCAGCCTTCAAATCACCACCTGTCCACATTTGCTGATGGTGCTGGCACACCCATGCTGGGGACTTGTGCACGAGTGTCTTTTGAAAACCATCTGACAGAATACACGATCCACCAAAGGAATACAGAGACCTCCCTGCAGCTCAGCCCTCCACCTCGGCGCTTCCTCGGGGGGCAGTGCCTGCGTAGAGAGCTCAGGGGCCCCACGACCCGGGGGTGTCCAGTCGTTCATGGTAGAAAGCTGTGGGGCCGCTCAGCGAACTTTCTAGAAGTTTGCCTATTGCGGAATAGTCCAGGCTCCCATCGTGGCCCACCCAGATGACCACAGACCCCATTCCTTTATAAGGCACATGCAGACACACATCCAATGCTGAGGGGCCAGGCCTGGGCCACAAGATGCTATCACGGCGTCCCCACCTCTGTTCTGCGCCCCTGAGCAGCAGGCACATGGTAGTGCCTGCAGGGCAGGGGGCAGGAGTCCTGCAAGTTGCACTTGAAGCCCCTCGGCACGGACCCCAAAGTGCCCCCACCAAACGGACCAACTGCCTATGACCCAGCCCGCCATTGCCACCGCCTTCATGTGCCACAGCACCTTCCAAGGCCAGAGGCTGGAGAGGGCACGCTGAGGACCATGCAGGGCTGCAGGCGCCAGGCAGAGCAGCGCAGAGGGCTGGAGGGCGCACAGGGCCGGGGCCGGGCATGTGCCCCCTTCTCAGGTTACAATCGGCCAGCAACATCTCGGCTTCAACTGTCAGTGACAAGGGAGGGTTCTTGCTGGGCCACCCACACTCTCCACAAGCGTCACCAAGGACCCACGCCCAGGTGCGGTACCCCTTTCCTGCCGACCCTGCGTCTCCAAGGACAATCTTTCTAGAGAAACCGGATCAGCCATCCAAGTCCCGAAGGGCTCTGGAGCTCCTTTGCCAGCCCATGCTTCTCCTGTCTGCCTCTGCCGTGGGGGACAAGTCTAGGGAGGGCCAGGACCTCAGGGCCATATGCCCCCAATGGGACAGTCCAGACTGGCCCCCAGACCCCCACCTCACACCAGGCCCTGCCCGGACCCTCTGCACACAGGCTCCACCCAGCTGGACCACCCTGAGCAGGGCAAACTTTGCAGGGCCCTCTGCCACCCCTGCTCACCACCCCAACCCTTAAACCTCCGCCCCTACCCTCCACTCTGTGCCCACATTCCATGCCCCCTGGTTGCCCCTGTTCTGCCCCCAGGCATGGACCTGCACACCGACACAAACAAACACTCACACTCACAGCACCCAGCCCTGAGGCCTGGGCCAGGGGGTGGGCAGAGCAGGAAGACGCCAAGGTCATGGTGTGTCCTGGGGCTCCCTTCCTGGAGGGTGGCCACTGGCCCCCAGAAAGACTCAGACTCTCAGCAAGTGGCGTGCCCATGCACAAAATCACACCCCCAACTGCCCCCAGGCCCAGAGTGACAGAGGCCAGCTGGGGGCAGCATAGGCCCTACTGCCTGTCCTGACACTGCCCCCAGCTGCAAAGCTCCTAGGGCCCTCCTCGTGCCCCTCTGAGTGCACTCGGCTTCCCGTGGGGACCTCACTCTTCCCGTCCCAGGCCAGCCACCACAGAAGCACCTGGTGGCACAGGAAGGCAGGGGCTTAGAGCAAGGAGACCCTCATCTCTGCTCTGTCCCGCGCAGGCCAGAGCCTCTGCAGCTAAGAAGGAAACAAATGGGTCTGACCCTCCCTCACCCTCCGTGGCCTGGGCTGGTGCCGGCAGGACACACAGCAGGCACACGGGCACGTGACAACCAGATGTGTAGATAAAACCTATCAGGCACCTCTCCAAGGCTGAGTGCTTTTTTGAGAAGGGAACAGCTGTCCCCAGGGTTGTGAGAGCCCATTCCAATGGAAAGAAAGTGCTGGAAGCAGCGGGTGGTAGCACAAAAGGGAGCCCCCACCCCCATGCATACACCTGTGCCACCTGAGGAGGGGCGAGAGGGAGGAAGCCTCCTCCTCAGCTGCAGGACCATCATCCACTGTCCAAGTCTCTCACAGCAGTCAGTGCTGGCAAAGCCCAGAAGTGGCCTGAGGAGGGGTGCAGGGGGAACCCCCACGGCAGCTGGGCAGAAGGGGTGACGGACAGCAGGCCACCCCCACAGTGCTCCATGGTGTCAGGCCCTGGGGAACCAGAAGCCCATGCTCTGACCCCACAGCCCCCCACCTGCAGCCGCCCCTTCCCCTTGGCTTCCAGTACCTACAGCACCCGAAGGGACAGGGAGGGCCCCATGGCCGAGTATGCAGTCCACTCCCATGCTGGGCGTGCAGAGCCAGGGGCCCGTGCAAAACACCTCCCCTGCGCGGGGAGGTAGCGCCCCGTGGCTGGGAAGCCTGGCTCGGCACACAGGGCCACGGAGCCTGAAGGTGCATCCCAGCTCGGGAGGAAGGCGACAGCGGTAGGGCTGAGATTGCCCAATTTTCAAGAAAACAGTAATAGCTAAAGACAACACAAACTAGAACATCAACTTATTTTTGCTCAAATACTTTCTTAAAACTCTCAAATATTAGTCAATTAAAAATAAACCAGCTTGTGGGTTCCTGAGCCGCCCCCGGCTGGCGTGGCCTGGCCGCCGGGGGCCTTGCCGATGGTGGGGGGCAGCAGGGCCCAGCCATGTGCTGCCAGAGCCCCAGGAAATCCTGCCCGCGCCCCATGCTTCTCCCTGCGGAAAACCGCTTCCTTTCGTGAGAAGGTAATCTTGTCCGTGCAGTAATAAATACACTCAGACTAAAAATAGTCACTCAGAAGGAAGTAGCAATCAGGACTTGAACAAAACGACCAGTGCAGCGTGTCACCGGACCACGCAGGGCCCGCCGAGGAGGAGCCGCTCTGCAACCTGCCACTGGCTGCCTGGAGCAAGGAGCTCTTCCGCAAGCGCAGGAGCCACTGCTTTAGCCAGGGCTGCAGAGCAAGTGGAGAGGAGGGAAGACGGGACGAGAGGAAGGGACCGCTCCGTGAAGGGCATCCGGGAGGCCTCCTCAGCACCACGTGAGGGAACCAGCTTGGGCGCTGCTCTGTACCCTGAGCTCTCTAAGACACGCATGCTCCAAGAGCCCAAGTGCCGTGGAGAGGGGCTCAGAGGATGCCTCAACAAAATAAACATTTTTCCTTTCGAGTGTGGCCTAGAACATGACATATGAGAAATGACAACTTACTGCCAGAGAGGATCAAACTCTAAGAAAGCAAGCAAGTTTACCTTTGAAGTAACAGCACATAAAAAAGGAAACTGGGCCCTTTCCAGTGCGGTGGAGGCAGCCCGGGGGCCCCACTGTACCAGTTTAAAAGTATTACGTACCTCAGAAAAGTCATTTTTTAGCCTAACCCAATCTTGTGGGGGCAGCTATTTCTTTCAATCCTGATTCAATACCATAGGCTGGAACTTTTGATTAGCTTATCTCTACAGAGATATGCCACACCCAATTAGTGGATGTGACCTGGGTGGAGAGAGACATGACTCCACCCATTCCAGGTGGATCTTGATTAGTTTACTGGAATCCTTCAAAAGAGGAAACATTTGGGAGCAAGCCAGAAACAACAGAGCTGGAAGAGAGAGCCGACAGAAACTTCACAGCAGAGCTGACATAGATGCCGATATGTGGGGAACAGAGACACAGATGTTTGAAGATGCTTGGAGATCAGCAGAAGTCACAATGACAGTTAAGCAATTCAGACCTGGAGAGGCCCAAGGGACCCCAAGAGATGAAACCCAGCCCAGGAGAAGCACAATGAGGAACCCCACAGGAACTGAGGCTGAAAGCAATGGAGCCCCGGAGCAAGGGACAAGCAGATGCCAGCCGTGTGCTTTCCCAGCTACAAAGGTGTTACTGACCCATCAGCCTTTTTTGAGCAAAGGTAAGCTCTTGTTGGTGCCTTAATTTGTACATTTTTACAGCCTTAGAACAGTAAACTTGCAACTTATTAAATTCCCCTCTTTAAAATTCATTCCAGTTCTCATATATCACATGCTGGCAGCTTGCAAATTAGAACAGGATGGGACGCAAAGATCTGGGACCCTGGTCTTGGCAGGGACAGCATACCCAATCCCGGGCTCTCGGCACCCCAAGGGTCAGTGCACAGCTGCAGTCCAGGGTACACTCTCGCCCAGAAGGAAGGACCTCCCTATACAAGCACCACACTCCTTTGCAGGAACATCCTCTGCAGCAGGGTGCCCTCACCACCCACTGCCACCATCCTGGCCAGGGCAGTTTAACCAGCAGAGAGCGCAAGGTCCAAGCTGCCCCATCCATCTGCTTCCCACCCCCCGATTCAGCAGGCAGGGCTCACGAGCAAACATCCTTGTACCAGTTCTCGTTGCTCTGTTTTGTTTTTCCAAAGGGTTTATGCTATCCCCCCAAATAAAAGACTGAAACGAATACAGTCTTGGAATGCTACAGGGCCCTGCTGCAAACAGCGTAAGGGAGTCCAAAGGAGTCGAATCCCATTCTGCAGTGCAGGGAAAGGCCGAGTGGGCCCCAAGGATGGTGCATGCCTCCAGGTAAGACAACGCGGAAGCTCGGCTGAGAACCTGAAATGCAAGCTGCCTAAAAGTGCAGGAGGACCCGAGGAGAAAACATCAGAAAAGCTGAGCCAGGTCGCCTTGGGAAGCAAGACCAAGAGTGGGTGTAGCCAGCTGCCTCTCGCCTAATGTCAGGGCCGGTGGCTTCCTCAACACATGGGGCTACTGTGTCTTCACTCAGTACTTATTTCAGAAACTTCGGAAAACTCAGCAAGGGGGAAGTGTGAAGAAGAAAATAAAAATCATCCATAATCCCAGTGCTCTGAGGCCTTAACATGTGTGCTTAGCATTTTGTGACCTACAGGTTTCACTGTGTGATGAACTTATTCTCCTGTCATTTCTGCCATTTATCACTAATCACTGAGTAAACAGGGGGGAGGAGAGGTGCAGGCAGGCATCGGGCAGCATCCTTCGGCCCCTCCCCCCTGGGAGTGTCACTGACTAGATGGCAGTGAGTAATGTACCCCACGGCTGCCCCAGCAGCCACTGTCCAGGGGACCATTTCCAGGGACGTCCCAGGCCCTGGGACCGGAGCAGAGGGCGGAGACACAGGAGCTATTTAAAGGGTTGCGAGTTGTTCCCAGAAAAGGAGGGTCCAAGTTCGACTGCCCTATTGCCCACCTGCCTGAACCCACAGAGAAGCACGGGGTGCGCTCCACAGGCGGCAGGGGCCTGGGCAGACACGCCGGAGACAGGGCCCCACCCAGGAAGGGCCGAGGAAACCCACAGGGAGGCGCAGGAGGTGTCAGGCCCCAAAGGCCAGGGATAGCTGTTCCAATGCCACCAAGAGATAGAAGCTCCAAAAGTCCTTTTTCAAGAATCAAACATGTTCGCTCCAAGTCTCAGAAGACTTAAAAAAAAAAAGTCTTTAACTTCAAGTCCAAAATAGCTTAAGTCTAAAAATAGGAGCCTTGTGAAATAAACACTTGCTCAGTCTTTCCAGCCCACCCCTCCTTCACCCTGACAAGGCTGCCTCTGAGCAAAGCTGGGCTCCCCATGGCCTGGCTGATGCTCCGTCTTGGGGGTCAGGCAGGGCCTTGGCTTCAGGCCCCTCCACAGCTGGTTCACCTCTCTGGGCTGCAGTGCAGGAGCCTCCTCAGTGGGACATAGTGCACTCCCCACCAGCGCCCGGGCACTCGGTCAGCACAAGAGGCTGGACTGTAGGCGCAGGCTTCAGGCCCCCCATCACGGGCTGCAGTCCTTGCTGTCATCCAGCCTAGGTAACCCCTTCCCCACTGCCCCAGCAGGGCTCAGTCCTTCTACTTTCTCCAGTACTCCCTTGGCTGCAGGGGCAGAGGATCTCATCAGAGTCAGGTCTCCAGGCCACAAGTGACCCAGAGAGGCACAGGGCCGAGGTGGCTGGGGTTAGCAAGGACCCCATTCAACTCACAGTGGGGGAGAACAGCTCTCAAGGCCTGTGTGCCAAGGAGGCCACAAACAGGAGCTGCAGATGGGGGCAACAGGGAAAGGCCGGGTTCCTGGGCTCTCTGAGGGCCTCTGCGCCTTTCAGGAGAGTCAGCCCTGGTGCTAGGACCAGAGCCTGGGCAGTGGCTCTGGCAAGAAGCTTCCCCAGGCAGGCGGGCTGTGCCCAGTAACCAGGATGTGCCACACAGAGAAAGAGGGGCCCCGTGAGGTGTGGGGTAGGAAGAGGCCTCCAAGCATAGGAGAGGTGCCTGTCCTCGGTACCCCTGGGCCCAGCATCACATGCACAGACGGCCCACACACACACCGGGGCGTGGCGAGAACCACAGCGATCCCTGAGGATGTGATGCCACAGGTACTTGTACACGTGGGAATCAGAGGGGAGACCATGTCTGCGCCTTGGGGTGCTCCTGAGTATGGGTTTGGATCCCAGAGTCAGCTCAGCAGGCTGCATGGCTCAAGCAGGTGCCAGGTCAAAGGCAAGTGTAGGGGGTGAACAGTGCAGCCTAGTGGGACTCCAGGAAGGGCAGCGTCCTGTGACCCGGGCTTCACTGGGGCCCCCGCCATCCGTCAGAGGAGGCCTGAGTGTTGCGTGCCAGGGAAGACCAGCCTCCCTGGGCAGGACTGTGCACACAGCCTCTAGGACAACCTGGTCAGCACATGGGTGGGAAAAGCACAACCAGCCTGAGGGCCCTGCACCAGCTCCCTCCTGTCCACATGTTCCCATGTTCACATGAGCATACATGTGTGCGCATGTGTATGCTTGCATGAGTGTGCCCATGTGCACGAGTGTATGTGTACAAGTGTGCCGTGTGTGTATGAAGCTGCCCATGTGCAAGTGCCCATATTTGAGTGTACCCATGGGAGCACGTGTGACCATGTGTTCATGAGAGTGCCCGTGTGTGCGTGCATGTGTCCATGCATATAAGTATGCGTGTGTGTGCCTATTGCTCGTGAGAGTGCCCATATGCACATGTGTGCCTGTAAGTGCACACGTGTATACATGAGGGTGGGTGGGTACCACGTGTATGTATGTGGAGGACCCTTCCCCATCAGTACTACCCACATGCTGCCCACTGCTTCCTAGAAAGCGGAATTGCTTCCTAGAAAGACTAGCCCCCTTCGGAAAATGCTCCAGGTGGCCGATCCTCCTTGGCAACTTGGCCTCCCTACATGCCAGCAGGGCTCACACCTCAACCAGGTGAGGCACCACCTTCTGGACTTTCCTGAAAGCACAGAAATGCTCCAGACCTTCCTTTACACTTAGAACCACACCACTGAGACACAGTCTGCTTTGATGTAAGGATAAATTGTTTTCCAGAGGAAAGACATACAGACCTTCTGACATTCCGAGGGGCTGGAGGGCCTGTCCAGAAGCTGGGGTCCCAGGTCTCGGGCTGCCTGAGTCAGTTCCAGCCTCCAAGGCCTCTGTGCCTGTTTGAATCTGTGGTGGACCCCAGAAAAGCTATGCCTTTTAATCCTCATTCAATATTGCTGGGTGGAACATTTTGATTATTCCCATGAGATGTGACCCACCCAATTGTGGGTGGTAACTTTTGATTAGATTATTTCCATGGAGGTGTATCTCCACTCATTGAAGGTAGAGTTTACTATAGAATACTTTATATAGAATACTTTAACAGAGGAAACATTGTGGAGAGAGTCCCTTTTGTAGCGCCATGAGAAAGCCGGCAGATGCTGCCATGTTCGCCATGTGCCCTTTCAGCTGAGAGAGAAACATGAATTTCATCGGCCTTCTTGAACCAAAGTATCTTTCCTGGATGGATGCCTTTGATTGGACATTTCTTTAGACTTGTTTTAATTGGGACATTTCCTCAGCCTTTGAACTGTAAAGTAGCAACTTATTACATTCCCCTTTTTAAAAGCCATTCTGTTTCTGGTATATTGTATTCCAGTAGCCAGCAAACTAGAACAGCCTCTGACACCACCAGAAGCAGCTTTGGGCCTGACTCCACCCAAGGAGCCCAGAATTTCCCCTTCTTTGCAGCGGGCACTTGTCCCTACCCTCCAGCAGAAAGGCACAGGGCACATGCCCCACGGACCCCCAGCCCACAGGCTGGACACGGCCTTCTCCACGCAGGAGCACAGGCTTCCACAGAGATGCATACCTCCTGATAGCCACCAGCAGGCCAAAGGAGGTGTACTAATTACATGTAAATATATGCATCTAGAATCTAACACTCTTGAATTAAAGCATAAAATCATAAATCTTAGAAAGTACACACTATAAGAAATGAGCCGAGACATTTCTATTGACATGTGTGAATAGGCCAAGGCCCAGGGAGGGCACCGTTGGCCTGGAGGGGTCTGGGTGGAGTTTCCCATCCCCTTCCCAGTGGTCCTGTGTGCAGTCTCACAGACAGCCCAAAGCAGCAGCATCTGCTCCGCCAAGCCCAGCCTGGCCCCAGCAAATGCTAACTTCTCACTTCTGCTGACCCTGGCCTATGACCACAACCAGGGCGGCCAGGGGACGATGGACTCACAAACCTGGTCTCGGGAGGCAGCACTGACCCTGAAAAAGGCCAGGCCACACCTACAGGCAGACCCCAGGCGTAGGCACTGGCCCTCCGCTCCTCTCCTTGGACCAGGAGGCTTCGGCTCTTTGAGCACCAGGTAGGCACCAGGTGGGTGTCATTGGGGCACTTCTGTGCCTCATCCCCTGACCCTCCCAGCTCCTACCTGCTGCACCCCAATGGCCGGGCCCTGCCGCCTCCCTGTCCTCTCCGCCACACTCACCAGAATGACCCACGAGCTGGGGGCTCAACACCCAGGAGGCGACCCTGGCCCATGGCAGGTGGGGCTGATGGGCCAAGGCAGCCCCCACCCCCACCAGCCATGGTGACCGAGCTGTGCAGAAGGCTGTGCACATGGCCCACGCAGCAGCTCACGCACAGCCACCCAGGCAAGTGCCCTCTGCCAGCACCCCGCAAGCCCCTCTTGCTTCATCCCTGTTCCAGGGCCACTTTCGCGGGTCAGCTCAGGGCTCCCCAGGGATCCTGGCCTGAGGCATGCCAGTCAGAAGGGCTAGGCACCCTAACTAGATGCCACCCACTGAACCGGGAAGTGTCCAAGGCAGGAAAGCGTCACCGTGCCCAGCCTGGTGTCCAGCTCCACTGCCAACGGGGTGCCACCTCACATCAGCAGACACATGCTGGACAAGCAGCTGCTTCTCTGCCCTTCCAGGGTGCTTCTCTGGGTAGCAATCAAGCCCAGAGTCCAGGGACCGCTGGGGATAGAAACAGCCAAAAGTCACAAGAGCAGGGCCTCAAACAGAACAGACTCACTGCTCAGCTTCCATCCTGGGGCCGGCTGTGCCCGGGGAGGGAGAGAGGGCAGAAGGGGGCCCATGTGGTGGAACCAGCTGCATACCTGACACCAAGTGCGGTGCCAGCACCTTGCGGGTACAAAGTGGAGCTCAAAAAAATGGCTGTAGAATGAGTGGGTAAAAACACTTTGTTCTGTCACAATCACACTGCCTGCCCCTCTTTGAGCGACCAAGTCCACGACATCTGAGAAGAAGCGCAGGCAGGTAACGGGCCCCTGGGCTCCAGAACCAGTCCCCAGAGCCTGGCAAATCCAGGTGCCCGAGTTGCCTGCACCTTTGTCAAGTGAGGAGAAGCAAAGCGGGAACCATCAGTGCCAACAGCATGCATCGCCACATGCCGCAACCCACAATAGCTCCCCAGGGAACAGGGGCCCCTGGGGGACTGGACAACCCCACGCCCGTCAGCCCCAACAGGAGCCCCAAACCCCAACACCACCATATATACCCACAAGCATCCTGCAGGGACCCAAGCAACTGATGTTTCTGACCAAGAGCTCTGAGAAGGGTCTCAACCACTGGCCCCAGGTGACAGACGCCGTGGGGGACAAGGCTCCCTCAGCAGGGCTGCTGGCCCCCGGAGGCAACACCTGGGGACCTGCAAATAAAACCAAAACCTCCCAAAGCACAGCCCCACTGTGACCCTTGGGCTAGGGCAATGCCCAGCACAGGCAGACAGATGGACAGAGAGGCACCAGTCCTCAGAAGCCAGGGCCAACTCCAAGCTCAAAGGAGGCCATGGGGACATCTTTCCCAAAGGCAGGCTGAGCACACAGCCCACCTCCCCCTCCATGGCCAGAGATGGGTCCACACCGTGCTGCCCAGAGGCCATGGCAAGAAGCAGGGCACTGGGAGTAGGCAGGGGGTATAGTCAACGCCCAGAGGAACTCGAGGGCAGGAACTGCGAGCAGGCACACTTAATGAATCAAGCAAGGCATTTGGCAGCAAGTTTGAGAAGCAGACAATATTCTCACAAGAAAGGAAAAGCCCACGATGCGGGGTGCTGAGCACCCCGACGTGGGGGACTCCCACTGTTGCGCAGCTGCCCAGGAGTCTGAACCCGCCAACGAGACACAGAGCTTGGCAAAAAGCTGCCAGAGTCCTTGATGGAGAGCCCCCAATGGGGCACCCCCAGCTTTTCGTGTGAGTCCATGGGGACCCCTCCTGCCAGATTCCCAGGCAGAATATCAAATAAACAGACTTCTGCAGGAAAAAGCCTAGAACTAAGCACTCAGATGCTCACGATTGGTTAGGAAAGTGGGAGTAATGGGTGTTCTTCTCCTTTTCCAATTGTTTCCAAATGACTGAGTTTGGGCAGACGGCTCTGGGCACTAACTCTGTGATTCTCCCTGGGTTGGAGCCGTGGTGCCCTAAAGGCAGTTCTCCCTGGAAGAGGAGAGGGCTCTCCACAGGTGCTGCCTCTGCCTGCTCCTGCGCCGACCTAGGTGTACGTGGAGGCTGACAGCAGCTGCCTGCTCACACCCGCCCAGAAGAGCTGGCACAGAGGTGGGGTCAGCAGTGGCTGAGCCCACAGGCAGCCAGCAGGCCATCCAGAAGGTCTCCCCGAGCAGCTGGCAGACCATCCAATATGGGGAAAAAGGGGTGATGGAGCAGACTCCCACCCCAGGCTCCCCAGGTAGAGGCCCACATGTCAGGGGGAAAATGCCAGAAGTGCCAGTGCTCTCAGCAGAACAGAGCTGGCACTTACAGCCTGGTCCAAGCAGGGCCCAGGGATCCTGCAGTGCAAGGCCTGCTGGCAGAGAAAGCAGGGCCTCCATAGTACAAGAATCCAAGAGCAGCACTGTGAGCTTGGGGACCCAGTCCTCCCAATATTTTCAATCACCAACTTTTGGTCCAAAATGTGGAGGACAAACGCGACCAGGTACAAGCTCAGGAGATATATACCGTGTCATATGATGGCTCAGGATCACTCTCACCAGGGAAGCCGCAGACAGGTGTGGGGCCGTCCCCTGCGTGCTCAGTTCTGCTGACCACTCTTGCCACAGAGCAAGTACCCAGCCTTTGGGAGGCTCCCATCACCCCACGCCATGCCAGATGCTGCTCCAGGCCTGAGAAACACCAGAAAATCGAAACAAAGACCCGGCCGCATGGCACGCCTTCAGCATGTCAACTCACACGCCCAGAAAGAACCCATACATGAAATGAGTTTTCATTCTGATTATGCAAACAACGTAGTCTCAACACTGTGGTCATCGGGGGGCGAGGGAAGCCATCTGTGCTCCTGCGGAGGCTGTGCCGGGAAGCAGGTAGCAGCTTGATGGTGGAGCACGTAGGGGTGCTGAAGCGGGTGACACCCCAGGTGCCACTGAGCCTGCACCCCCTCCAGGAGACAGGCTACAGAGAGGGCTGGAAGCAGCACTGAAGCCTTCACTCACAAGGGACAAGCCGGCACTGTAATTCCTTCTGAGAAGCAGACAGTTCCGACAGCTGATGAAACGCAGCCATGCCAGCCCCCTTGGGCCCCTCCAACCTCCCCGGTCCACGGTCCTCATGGGCGTGCACAAGCCATCCCCAGGCGCTGACCCCCGGCCCCACCCAAAGGGCATCTCCATGCTGGATACAACCACACAGCACAGCACTGACCACCACGCCCTGCAGACCCGAGCTGCAGCATGCACCCCGGGATTCTGGGGCTCGCCAGTGGAAAAGCCTCAGCTCCAATGCTGCCCTGGGCAGAGAGCCCTGTGGAAGCCATCTGGCTTCGGAAAGGAAGAGAAGGTGGCTGGTGGGAAGATGGTGGAGCAGGAGCTCCAAGAACCAGTCCCTCCACAGAAGCATCTACTGCACTGCCAAGAACTGCCTGAAACAATTACTTTGGAGCCCTGGACTCTGGGGGACACTGCAGGATGCAGGGAGGGGCAGGAGGAAGAGGCTGGTCAACTGCAGTGAACGCCAACGGGTCCCACGCCCCCGCGTGGCTGCTGGCGCCTCCCCCAGACGCAGGGCAGGCAGCAGGGGGACTGGATACCAGGATCTCAGTGCAGGAAGACCATGAGGTCCTAGGCCTTCACACTCCTAGGGGCTGGGTGCGGTCTGACCACTGCTTTGGATCAGTTGCTCCAGAAGCTGGGTAAGGGATGGGTATGGGGACGGCCACTGTTTCAACAGCCATAGGCAGAAGCAGCAGAGGACGTTTAACTGGCAGAACTGATTGTTTTTCTCTTTTCCTTTCCTTGTTCACCATTTGGGAGCAAATAAAGTTTAGCAACGTGAAAAACTGACAGCTCTAGCCTTCAACAAGAATAACAAACGCTGTCAATTCCAGAGTAGGGATAGAACCAGATTCGTAGAGCTATAACAACATAATGTTCAGAGCATCCAGTTCTCACAAAAAGTGATAAAATACACAAAGAAACAGCAGAGTATCACCCATTCACCAGAAAGTAAAAAAAAGTAATTAGCCAGAAACCATACCTAAGGAAGCTCATACACTGGAATTATTACACAAAGATTTTAAATCAACTGTTAAATATGTTCAATGAGCTAAAAGAATCCATATACAAATAACTGAAGGAAATTAGAAAGATGTCTTAAAATTAAAAAATAGAAATTCAAAAAGGAACCAATGGGGGTATAAGGATAGTTCAGTGGTAGTATCCTCGCCTGCCATTCAGGAAACCTAGGTTTGATTCCTGGCCCGTGCACTCCCCACTCCAAAAAAAAAAAAAAAAAAAAATCAACAAATGGTGCTGCAGTGATGGGATACTCACATGGAAAAAGAATGAAATGTGACACCCATCATATAGCACATAATATATTCTAAAAAAGGAACCAAAAAGAAATTTTGGAGCTGCAAAGTATAGTAATCAAAACGGAAAACTCATTGGAGATCCACAAAAGAGAGGGTTAGAGAACTGAAGACAAGACCACTGAAACAATCCAGCAGGAGTAGCAGGAAGGAAATGTGAACAGAGCCTGAGGGACCCGCGGACACCACCAAGCACCCCAAGGACGCATCACTGGGGTCCCAGAAAGATAAGAGAGAGAGAAAGGGGCAGGAAAAGTATTTGAAAAAATAATGGCCAAACACTTTCCAAATCTGATGAAAGTCAGGAATATACACATCCAGGAACCTCAACAAACTTCAAGAAGGACAGACTGACTGTAAGAGACCTACAGAAAGACCCATTGGAACAGAATCGTCAAAATCCAAAGCCAGGGCACTTTGAAAGCTGTAAGAGAGAAGCAACTTGACACAAACCAGGGATCCCCAGTAAGATTCATGAGGATTTCTCATCAGAAACCCAGGAGGCCAGAAGTCAGTGGGATGCCATGTTTAAAGTCCTTAAAGAAAAAACTGCCAACCAATGATTCTCTATCTAGCAAAACTATCTTTCGAAACTGAAGGAGAAAGTAAGACATTTACAAATAAATAAAAGCTGAGAAAGTTCATTTCTAGAAGTCCTGCTTTATAAGATATGCTAAAGGAAGTCCTTCAGGCAGAAATAAAAGGACAGCTGTGCCAGTCTGAAAGGATGTATGAACCCTTGAAAAGCCATGTTTTAATCATAATCCCATTTTGTAAAGGCAGCCATTTCTTCTAGCCCCTATTCAGTACTGTATGTTTGAAACTTTAATAAGATCATCTCCCTGGAGGTGTGACTCAACCAAGAGGGGTCATTAAGCTGGATTAGGTGGAGACATGTCTCCACCCATTCTAGGTGGGTCTTGATTACTTTACTGGACTTCTATAAAAGAGAGACTCTGAGAGAGCAGAGAATGACATAGCCACAAGAAGCAGAGAGTCCACCAGCCAGAGACCTTTGGGGATGAAGAAGGAAAATGTCCCCTGGAGAACTTCAAGAAACAGGAAACCGGGATAGAAAGCTAGCAGATGACGCCGTGTTTGCTACGTGCCCTTCCAGCTGAGAGAGAAACCCTGAACTTCATTGGTCTTCTTGAACCAAGGTATCTCTCCCTGGATGCCTTAGATTGGACATTTCCATAGACTTGTTTTAATTAGGACATTTTTCGGCCTTAAAACTGTAAACTTGCAACTTATTAAATTCCCCTTTTTAAAAGCCATTTCATTTCTGTATATTACATTCTGGTAGCTAGCAAACCAGAACAACCACCACAGCAACCATGAGAAGACAAGACGAAAACATGAGGGTCACGACACTGGTAAATGAACAATTTTGTATTACCACACTTTGGTCTGTAACTGCTCTATCCCATATGACTTAACACGTGTAAAATAACATTTAAAATCTTTATCAAAGGGCAGGCAACCTATAACAATATAATCTGAGCCAATAACAGCATTAAGGGGAGGGATGAGGGACACTGATATATAGGAATAGAGAGTTTGTATACGACTGAAAGTAAGTTGGTACTAGCCAAACTAGGTTGTTATTAGTTTAAGATGTTAACTGTAATTACAAAGGTAACCACTAAGAAAGTAACTAAAAAATACAGAAAAAGAAAGAATGGAATCAAAACAGCACACTACAAAATGCAACCAAATACAAAAAAATGTCAGTAATGGAGTGTGCTGGTTTGAAAGGATGTATGGACCCTAGAAAAACCATGTTTTAATCAAAATCCCATTTCGTAAAGGCAGAATAATCCCTATTCAATACTGTTTGTTTGTAACTGTAATCAGATCATCTCTCTGGAGATGTGATTCAATCAAGAGTGGTTGTTAAACTGGATTAGGTGACATGTCTCCACCCATTTGGGTGGGTCTTGATAAGTTTCTGGAGTCCTATAAAAGAGGAAACATTTTGGAGATTCAGAGAGATTCAGAGAGAGCCAGAGAAGAACGACATAGCCACAAGAAGCAGAGAGCACACTAGCCAGCAACCTTTGGAGATGAAGAAGGGAAACACCTCCTGGGGAGCTTCATGAAACAGGAAGCCAGGAGAGAAAGCTAGCAGATGACGCTGTGTTCACCATGTGCCTTCTCACTTGAGAGAGAAACCCTGAACTTCATCAGCCTTCTTGAACCAAGGTATCTTTCCCTGGATGGATGCCTTTCATTGAACATTTCTATAGACTTGTTTTAATTGGGACATTTTTTCAGCCTTCGAACTGTAAATAGCAACTTATTAAATTCCCCTTTTTTAAAAGCCATTCTGTTTCTGGTATATTCCATTCCAGCAGCTAGCAAGCTAGAACATGGAGTAACTGAGAAACAAAAAAATGCATAAGAAAAACAAAGAGCTAAATGGCAGAAGCAAATCCTTCCTTCTCAGTTATTACCTTAAATGTCAATGGATTAAACTCCTCTATTAAAAGGGAGAGAATGATAGATTGGATGAAAAAGCATGATCCAACTAGATGCTGTCCACAAGAGACCCACTTTAGGTACAAAAACACAAATAAGTTGAAAGCAAAAGAGTGGAAAAAGTATTCCATGCAGACCGCAATCAAAAGAAAGTTGTAGTGGCTACATCACTGTCAGACAAAATAGACTTTAAGTCAAAAAAGATTATAATACATAAAGAAGGATATTATATTTTGATAAAAGTTTCAATCCAGCAAGCTGAAATAATGATTACAACCATACAAAACATAGCCATAAAGTATATGAAGCAACAACCGACAGAACCGAAAGGAGAAAGAGTTCTACAATAATAGTTGGAGACTTTAGCAAACTAAAGAGAAGTTCAGTAAGGATATACAGGACTTGAACAACACTTACATAAACCAATTAAACCTAATGGATATATATAGAACATTCCACCCAACAACAGCAAACTACATAATCTTCTCAAAAGAACATGGAACATTTTCCAGGACAGACCATTTATTAGGCCACAAAAAAATCTTAATAAATCTAGAAATACTGAAATCATGCAAAATATTTTCTTGGACTACAATGGAATAAAGTTAGTGGTCAACAACAGAAGAAAAACTGGAAATTTTACAAATATGTGAAAATTAAACAACATACTTATTAAACTAATGGGTGAAAGAAGAAATCACAAGGGAAATTAGGAAATATTTTGAGACAAATGAAAAGACAACATATCTAATATAAATTCTAGGTATGCTATAAATTTTAGCTATAAACATCCTCATTAAAAAAGAAAGATCACAAAAGAAAAAAAACTGAGAGCACAAATAACCTAAATCCCCATCTAAAGAAACTAGAACAAGATGAGGAAACTAAACTCAAGTTAGCAGAAGGAAGGAAAGACTAGCAGAGACAAATGAAACAGAGAACATAAAAACAATAGAGAGAATAAACAAAACCAAAGTTGGTTTTTTGAAATGATCAATAAAATGTACAAACCTTTCCTGAGATTGATGAAGAAAAAGAGAAAGAGGACAGAACTAAAACTGGAATGTTGGGACATTACTACCAACCTTACAGCAATAAAAAATATTATAAGTGTATACTATGAACAATTACATGCCAACAATTAGAATGACTGTGTATGAAACAAATTCCTAGAAACCTACAAACTACCTGCACAGACTCTAGAAGAGAAAATCTCAATAGACCTACATAAAAAGTGAAGATACCGAGTCAGCAATTTAAAACCTCCTATATTAGTTAGGGTTCTCCAGAGAAACAGAATCAACAGGAAATACTCGCAAATATAAAATTTATAAAAGCATCTCACTTTGCCATGGGAATGCAAAGTCCAAAATCCGCAAGGCAGGCTGTGAAGGCAACGATTCCTATAGAGGGTCTGGATGAACTCCACAGGACAGGCTCACTGGCCAAAGCAAGAAGAGAGCCTGTCTCTTCTGAATCCTCCTTAAAAGGCTTAGTGATTAGATTAAGTATCACTCACTGCAGAAGACACACCACTTGGCTGATTACAAATGGAATCACCTGTGGATGCAGCTGACATGATCACGATTTAATTCTGTGAAATGTCCTCATCGCAACAGACAAGCCAGCACTTGTCCAACCAGACAAACAGGTACCACCATTTGGCCAGTTGACACATGAACCTGACCATGCCAGTCCACCCCTTGTCAACTTGGCAGCTATAAATATCACCTTAAACCAAACATAATTTCTAAATAAAAAACAATAAAACGCTCATTTTTTCTTTCACCTAACAATACTCAACTGTCCTACATATAACTGGAAACACATTAAATCTCTCCAGAATACGGTACAAGTCCTTGGTAAATATTTATTCTTAAACTTAATATCTTACAACTTAAATAGTATAACAGGAACAAAACAGCATTACAGTCCTCGTTTCTGTAACTGATCATGTGGACGTAGTTCATATTTATCACTACCCTCTTCCACTACCCATTCCATGTTCCCTTTACCCTCAGCAAGCACTTCAGCTGGCCATGGTTCTTTGCCTGGTGGGGTGACACAAACCTTCATTCCTGAAGTTTCAGAGCCATTATTAGTCCTGCCTGGATTGGCTTGTTGCAGTTTTCCATTGATTTTAATCACAGGGTGTGGTAGTACTAAAAGATGCCCTAGGGGATCTCCTATATTCCAAGAAAACTCTTCTTTACCTCCATTGTATAGTTGCAATTCTATCTTCCCCTGATAGTCAGGGTCAATCACCCCAGACAATAATGTAATCCCCTTCTTGGCTTGCTGATCCAGAGGCATGAGTAGCCCAAAGTGACCAGGTGGCAGTCTTAAATTCCAGTTCAATGGAATTGTTGCTTCTCCTGGTGGAAGCACTCTCCCTTTTGGAACTAAAACCTGTAGACCAGGAGAGCTCAGAGTTGCAGGGACGGGAAGCAAAATTTTCCTAGTGGATCACTAGGGGTAATAGTGAGTAGTACCACTTCCATTTTCACTCCTTGGTTCCTGGACCCATGGATTCTGGCTTTGGGAGAACCAACACCATACAGCGGACACTGTTTCAGAGCATACACAGCTTCCTGGAGAACACTACACCAGCCCTTCAAGGTACTGCCACCCAGTTGGCACCGTGAGTTTTCAAAAGGCCATTCCACCGTTCTATCAACCCAGCTGCTTCTGGATGATGGGGAACATGGTAAGACCAGAGAATTCCATGAGCATGTGCCCATTTCTGCATTTCATTTGCTGTGAAATGTGTTCCTTAATCAGAAGCAATGCTGGGTGGAACACTATGATGATGGATAAGACATTCTGTAAGCCGATGGATGGTAGTTTTGGCAGAAGCCCTGCATGCAGGGAAAGCAAACCCATATCCAGAATATGTGTCTATTCCAGTTAGAACAAATCACTGCCCCTTCCATAAAGGGAGTGGTCCAATGTAATCAACCTGCCACCATGTAGCCAGCTGGTCACCTCGGGGAATGGTGCCATACCAGGAACTGAGTGTGGGTCTCTGCTGCTGGCAGATTGGGCACTCAGCAGTGGCCATAGCTAGGTCAACCTTGGTGAGTGGAAGTCCATGTTGCTGAGCCCATGCATAACCTCCATTCCTATCACCATGACCACTTTGTTCATGAACCCACTGGGCAATGACAGGAGTTGCTGGGGAAATGGGCTGACTGGTATCCACAGAACAGGTCATCTTATCCACTTGATTATTAAAACCTTCCTCTGCTGAAGTCACCCTCTGGTATGTATTCACATGGGACACAAATACGTTCATGTTTTTAGCCCACTCAGAAAGATCTATTCACATACTTCTTCCTCAGACCTCTGTCACCAATTTTCCAATTACAGTCTTTCCAAGTCCCTGACTATCCAGCCAACCATTAGCAACAGCCCATGAGTCAGTATACAAACACACCCCTGGCCAGTTCTCCTTCCAAGCAAAGTGAACAAACAGGTGCACTGCTCGAAGTTCTGCCCACTGGGAGGATTTCTCCTCACCACTGTCCTTCAAGGACAACCCCAGAAAGGGGTTGTAGTGCTGCAGCCGTCCACTTCCGGGTGGTACCTGCATATCGTGCTGAACCATCTGTACACCAGGCCCGAGTTTTCTCTTCCTCAGTCAATTCACTGTAAGGAATTCCCCAAGAGGCCACAGTTCTGTTCTGGGAAAGAGAAGGTAATGAGGCAGGAGCGGAGACCATGGCCATTTGGGCCCCTTCCTCATGTAACTTACTTGTGCCTTCAGGACCTGCTCTGGTCCTATCTCATATATACCATTTCCATTTTACAACAGAGTGCTGCTGTGCACACCCAACTTTATGGCTTGGTGGGTCTGACAACACCCAACTCATGATAGGCAACTCAGGTCTCATGGTAACTTGGTGGCCCATGGTTAAGTGTTCCATCTCTACTAAGGCCCAGTAGCAGGCCAAAAGCTATTTCTCAAAAGGAGAGCAGTTATCTGCAGCAGATGGTAAGGTTTTGCTCCAAAAGTCTAAGGGTCTGCACTGTGATTCTCCTACAGGGGTCTGCCAAAGGCTCCAGACAGCATCTCTATTTGCCACTGACACTTTCAGCACCATTGGATCTGCTGGGTCATATGGACCAAGTGGTAGAGCAGCTTGTACAGCAGCATGGACCTGTCGCAGAGCCTCCTCTTCTTCAGGTGCCCAATCAAAATTAGCAGCTTATCTGGTCACTTGATAAATGGGCCAGGATAGCACATTCAAATAAGGAATATGTTGTCGCCAAAATCTAAAGAGACCAACTAGGCATTGTGCCTCTTTTTTGGTCCTAGGAGGGGCCAGATGCAGCAACTTATGCTTCACCTTAGAAGGGATATCTCGACATGCCTCACACCACTGGACACCTAGAAATTTCACTGAGGTGGAAGGCCCCTGTATTTTTGTTGGATTTATCTCCCACCTTCTGACACACAAATGCCTTACCAGTAAGTCTAGAGTGCTTGCTACTTCATGCTCACTAGGTCCAATCAACATGATATCATCAATATAATGGACCAATGTGATGTCTTGCGGGAGGGAAGAACAATCAAGTTTCCTGCAGACAAGATTATGACATAGGGCTGGACAGTTGACATACCCCTGAGGTAGGACAGTGAAAGTATATTGCTGACCTTGCCAGCTGAAAGTAAACTGTTTCTGGTGGTCCTTACTAACAGCTATTGAGAAAAAAGCATTTTCCAGACCAATACCTGCCTACCAGGTACCTGGGGATGTACTGATTTGCTCAAGCAATACCACATTTGGAACAGCAGCTGCAATTGGAGTTACCACCTGGTTGACCTTATGATAATCCACTGTCATCCTCCAAGACCCATCTGTTTTCTGCACAGGCCAAATATGAGAGTTGAATGGGGATGTGGTGGGAATCACCACCCCTGTATCTTTGAAGTCCTTAAGAGTGGCAGTAATCTCTGCACTCCCTTCAGAAATTCGGTATTGCTTCTGATTTACTATTTTGCTAGGTAGGGGCAGTTCTAGTGGCTTCCACTTGGCCTTTCCAACCTCAATAGCCCTCACTGCATGAGTCAGAGAGCCAGTGTGAGGATTCTGCCAGTTGTTCAGTATGTCAATTTCAATTATACATTCTGGAACTGGGGAAATAACTACAGAATAGGTTCACAGGCCCATTGGACCCACTGTGAGACAGACCTGAGCTAAAACTCCATTGATCACCTGGCCTCCATAAGCCGCCACGCTGACTGGTGGACCAGAGTGACGTTTTGGGTCCCCTGGAATTAATGTCACTTCTGAACCAGAGTCTAATAATCCCCGAAATGTCTGATCATTTCCTTTTCCCCAATGCACAGTTACCCTGGTAAAAGGCCGTCACCCTCCTTGGGGAAGACTTGGAGAAAGATTAACAGTATATATTTGTGGTAATGTAACAGGGTTCTCCCCAAAGGGACCTGGCCTCCCCTTCATTCAAGGAATCTGTAAACTGTCTCAAGTCTGGAAATTGATTAAGGGGCTGTGACTCTGTGCTTCTGTAATTCTGGCTAACCTTCAGTTCACTTGACCTAGAACTCTTTTGGTTATACAGCTCAAACAAGAATTTAGTAGACTGCCCCTCTATTGTATTTCTAGGTACCCCATAATTTACTAGCTGATGCCACAAATCTCTGCGAGTCATAATTCTGACTCCTGCTTTGAGTTTGCTGTCTATTTTAACAGTAACGTCTACCCTTTCTTTGGCGATTAAATGCTGCCACCTGGCTTCTGCCAATTCGGGATCCAGTCATCCCCATCGCGTTTAAGGATTCCAGCTCAGGGACAGCAGTTTCCACAGTAATATCTAACCTACAGAGAAGTGCAACCACAGAGCTCTTCAGGGATGATGGTGTTAGTCTCACAAATTTATTTCTCACTGTTCTGGTAAAAGGTGCATCCTCCAGACATTCCTGGGGTGTAAGAGCAGGCTTTGAATGAGAAATCCGCTCTATCATTCCAATCTCTCTAAGCTTCTGGATCCCCCCATCTACATTATACCAGGGCAGTTTTGGCATTTCAACCTCACGTAATGTTGGCTACCTTTTGATCCATGTTTCAACCAACCATCCATACAAACTGCTAATTCCTTCTCTAACCCCTCAAGCTATAACAGTGAATGAAGAATTTCTGCTTAGTGGTCCCATATCAATAAATTCAGCCTGACCCAGCCTTATATTCCTCCCACCATTATCCCACATCCTTAAAATCCATTGCCACACATATTCCCCTGATTTCTGTCTGTATAAACTGGAAAACTCAAGCAGTTCTTTTGGAGTATAATGTACCTCCTCATGTGTGATACTTTGTACCTCATCTTTAGGGGTCTGTTGGGACTGTAGTCTAGTTATAGGTCTGGAAGAAATGAGGCATGGTGGGGGTGGGTCATAAAAAGAATTAGAAAAATCTTCCAAGCCATTTGCTTCAGGGCATTCATTTGCAGTTTCATCTGGTGAAACAGGATTAATCACTCTAGGGCTAATCCCTTCAGGAGGAGGTAGGGTGGCCAACTCCTCAAGGCAGGCTAGAGGTGGGGCAGCTATGTCCTCAGGGCAGACTATTATAGGGTATATTAGTTAGGGTTCTGTAGAGAAACAGAATCAACAGAGAACACTCACAAACATAAAATTTATAAAAGCATCTCACGTAACCACGGGAATGCAAAGTCCAAAATCCACAAGGCAGTCTGTGAAGTTGACGATTCCGATAGACGGTCTGGATGAACTCCACAGGACAGGCTCACCGGCTGAAGCAAGAAGAAAGCCTGTCTCTTCTGAATCCTCCTTAAAAGGCTTCAAGTGCTTAAATTAAGCATCACTCATTGCAGAAGACACTCCTCCTGGTTGATTACAAATGGAATCAGCTGTGGATGCAGCTGACATGATCATGATTTAATTCTATGAAATGTCCTCATTGCAACAGACAGGCCAAGCAGACAAACAGGTACCACCACTTGGCCAAGTTGACACATGAACCTGATCATGACACCTCCCAACAAAGACATGTCCATGACCATATCATTACACTGATGAATTTAACCAAACCTTTAAAGAAGACTTAACACTAATCCTTCTCAAAGTCTTCCCAAAAATAGAAGAGGAGGGATTATTTACTCATTCTAAGCCCAAAATTATCCTGAAACCAGTGCCAAATACTGCACAAAAGAAAATTACAGACCAACATTCCTTAGGAATATAGAAGCAAAAATTCTCAACAAAATACTGGCAAACTGAATCCAATAGTATATTAAAAGGATTATATACTATAACCAAGTAGGATTTATTCCAGGAATGCAAGGATGGTTTAACCTAAGAACTCAATCAATGCAATATACCACATTAATAGAATGAAGGGAAAAAAAAAAAACCATGATGATCTCAAATGATGCAGAAAAGGCATTTGACAAAACCCAACATTCTTTCATGATAAAAACACTCAGAAAAGTAGGAATAGAAGGTAACTTTCTCATATCATAAAGGGCAATTATGAAAAACCCACAGCAAATATCATACTCAATGGTGAAAGACTGAAAGCTTTCACCCCTGTGGTAGTTTGGAGTTATATGTGCCCCAGAAGAGCCATAATCCATTCCTATGGGTACAGACCTATTGCAGGTGGGACCTTTTGACTAGGTTATTTCAATTGAGATGTGACCCATCCCATTTAAGGTGGGTCTTAATCCCCTTTCTGGTATCCTTTCTGACAGGATAAAAGATAGAATATGCCCAGAGAACTTAGAGAGCTTCCCCAGAGAAGTTGAGACAAGAACACACACAGATGCTCAGAGAGGCAGCCACTGAAGCCAGAAGCTGGAAGTAAGGAAACCTGGGAGAGAAGGACCAGCAGACACCAGACATGGGCCTTTCTTGCAATGGAGGAGTTCCAGATACTGGCAGCCTCTCTTCAGAGAAGGTATCATCCTGCTGATGCCTTGAATTAGACATTTTTCACAGCCTTAGAACTACAAATTTGTAAGCTAATAAATCCCCATTGTAAAAGCGAACGCATTTCTGGTATATTGCAGTCCAGCAGCTTTGGCAAACTGGGACACCCCCTGAGACAAGGAACAAAGATGTTCACTGTGACCACTGTTATTCAACATTGTCTCTGGAAGTTCTAGCCAGAGTAACCAGGCAGGAGAAAGAAGTAAAAAGCATCCAAATTGAAAAGGAAGAAGTCAAATTATTCCTATTTGCAGATGACACAATCCTATATATTAAAAATCCAGAAAAATTCACAACCAAGCTACTAGAGCTAATAAATAAATTTGGCCAAGTTTCAGCTTATAACACAAACATGTAGAACATAATTCAAGAAAAAGAAGTGAAATGCTGGTACTTGTGACAACATGGATGCAACCCAAAGACATATTGAGTGAAATAAGCCAGACACCAAAAGGACAAATATTGGATGGTTTATCTTATATGAAATATTACAAAAGCCAGTTCAAAGACAGAAAGCAGAACAGTGATTACCAGTGGTCAGATGGAGGAATGGGGAGTTCCTGCTAAATGAGTGAGTTTTGGTGGTGGAACTTATACAGTACTGTCAATGTAACACTAAAGAACTGTCCACTTAAAATGATTAACATGATTTTTATGTTGTGCCTATGTTACTACAATTAACAATAAAAAGTATCTTTTTAAAAATGAGCAGACCCTCCCAAGTTTCCCTGGAGCCCCTCACCCCCTGGGCATCTCACCAGTTGGGAAAGGGAGACCATTTAGGTGTTCAGCTTCCAATGAATTGAGCACAGGGCCACAGGTGTCTTCCTGGGCACTAAGGAAGGCTTTCGTCAGAACTGCCCCTCTGCTCCCCCTGCAGCATGGACATACCCTCCATGTAGATGGCAGTGAGCAGCAAGCCTGGGGCTTTCCATCCCTGTTTCATGGACCAGTCAGGCTATTCTTTCCATGGATAACTCTGGGGCTGGATGAAGTAGATCGAACCCTCACGTGTCTACACAGATGGCTTTACAGTTGTAGTGAGCATTGCCCCCTACCAGCTTCAGCCCCTTCTAGGAGGGAAGAGGTAGAAAGCTAATCCACAACCGGGTAGTCCCTGCCAGTCCAGTGGGGGCCTGGTGTGTACTTGCCAAGCCTGCTCCATGGAGCCCTGTAAAAGCATAGGGCAATGAGGGGGAAGGGCTAGCCTCCATCAGGGATGCCCCTTGGCCTGGTCAGCAAGGACCCTGCAGCCCCAGAGCCTGGGTTCAGATCCCGGCTCCCCTGTTCTTTGCTGGCCACACTCACATGGTCACCCACCCTCTTTGGACCCTGGTCCTTCTGCACAAGTATGGCATGTGCCCCGAGGAAGCCAAGAGGATGAAAGGCTGTGACATCCGCAGAGCTCTGACAATACACATGAAACACCATCTTCAGTGACCCTGAGGATCCTGCTAAGCAGACCCGCACAGTGGCAGGAGGTGGGGGGTAGGGCCACCCATCACCCAGGGGAGGGCCTCAGAGGGCTGAGAGAAGACTCTCCCCGAGCTGGGGGCAGAGCAAGACCCAGGGCAGGCCCATGTGGACCAAGTCCAGAGGGCCCGGAAGAGAGGATGGGCAGGTCCATGGGTGTGACAAGGGGTGAGCATGCTGACCCTTGACCCCGACACACCCTGCTCTACCAGGGTTTTCAGCAGGAGCTCGCAGCCTCTTTGCCTATGGGTCAGAGATCTCAGCCTCTCCCTCTCCTGTGCCCTTTATCAGGCAGAAGGCACCTGCCCATGGTGTGAGCCCAGGTGGCCGCAGGCCTGACCAGGGTCTACCAGGCAGCCAGAGGAGCCAGAGGCTGGTCCAAATTTCACACCGGGACTGGGTGGCAGGAGGTCTGTCTCGCCCTCTCCCAGTTCCAGCCCACCAGGACAGCCATGCAGGCAGCTAGCTGTAGATACACCTCACACCAGGGTTGGTGGTCCCAAAGGAGGAAGGGCTTCCCTGATTTACACTAGGTATAAACTCTGAAAGTCCAGCTCAAAGGCAGCATGTCCAGACCCCTCTGCCTGGCACCTTAGAGGCACCTGGCATTGGCAGGTCACCCTGCTACATTCTAGAAGAATCACCAGTGCCTCGGTGCCCCAATTACACAGAAGCTACTGATTTTCCCTTGATTTTATTGGTATGAACTGGAATTCTTAGAAAAATAAGCATGTGAAGACTTAGAAATACACTCATTCATAATAAAACATTAAAAGCAAAAATAAAAATGAAGAGACAATGGAGGACAAGTGAGCAGTGAAGCATTCCTGCACATACAAATGCACGCCTGTGCATCAGTGTCCACACCAGGCTGGGGCATGAGGAGCCAGCCTGGAACTGGACCCCACACTCACCTGAGCAGCACCCAGGCTCTCAATGCTGCCCCGAGCCAGAGGACAGCATCCAGAAGGAGTGCCTGCTCCGGCTGGTGTGGCAGGGAAGACACAATGCGCTCAGACCTGCATCCTTGGGAGTGCTGGGCTGTCACTATCAGAATGCCAGCCAAGCTCCAAAAGCCCATGGTCCAAACAGGGCAGGTGAGCAGTCCTAAGAGTGGACAGGTGTGAATGCACATTGCAGCTTGGCTTCCCGTGAGAAAGAAGGCCCTGAGTTCAGCTTCCCTCTGCTTAGGGAACATCCCCCCTCTCGGGCTGCACTTGGTACCACTCCCAGGGAGGCCTTCGCTGTCACCAACACAACCCTGCCTCAGCCAGCCTCTGCCCTGGGCACACATACGTCTGCACCGTGCGTGCACACACGCACCTACTTACCCACATGTTCCACCCCCACTGGCACATAATCTGCCCTTCTCCTGTTCCCCAGCATCTCCCAGGACTCAGAAGTTGCACAGACCACAGCACCAAGTGAGGACGTGCAGAACTGACAGTCCTTCCTACTGTGGCTTTTGTTCCGTGTGTGTGTGCATATACATACATGTGCGTGCAGGTGCTGGGTGTGTGTGTGTGCATATACACATGTGTGTGCATAGGCATGTGTGTGCGCATATACACACGTGTGTGAACATTAAAATGCACAGGCGATGGGTGCATATGCACAGACATACATCTGCACACAGGTGCTGGGTGTATGTGTGTAAGTGTGCACATATACATACATATTCATGCAGGTGCTGGGCACGTGTGCATGTGCTTATACACATCCTGCCAAAAGAGGTCTTCTCCATGCCAAGATTTCATTCTTTTGATACTTTTTCTGTTTCTTTTCTCATTTGTTAAACATTTACTATATTTCATCTATTTTCAGATGCAAATTTTTCACACTTCTGAAATCAAGATAAGCCTTACCAAATATGGCATCTTAATTACAATTTGGCAGTGTTGCTTTTTTCTTCCTTTCTGAGAAGTACATAAAATAATGATGTTTCTTACAATCGATAGTCTAGTAGATTTGTTGAAATTCAAAACATCCCTGACCCATTTAGAATCCCTGAGAAGGGACTCAGCTTTATTTCCTTACTAGAGCTGCCCCATGGTTCCACAAATACTTCCAGAACAGTCTGCTCCTCTGACTGAACACGCCACCCTGACACAGCCAGGCTCTTGGCCCCTCTGGCTGTGAAGCATCCCATAGCCTCTCTTCTTGTGCATTGGGTTCAACCCTTGACTCCCACAGCTTCATGATGCACCTAGGCAGCCGGGCCAGTCCCTGCTCATGACTCTCTCAGAACTTCCCAAGGCTGCTGCCTATAGGCTCCTTTGCCCAAACGAGCCTCGAGAGTCAGATTTTTCCTTCCAAACCAGCCCGGCCAAGATCTGAAAGGACAGAGCCCAGGGATGCCAAGAGCATGCGTGCCCCATGCTGGGATGTGTGATAGTTCATGGAGACATTCACGTACACCCACTTTCCTCTGCCCACAGCTGACCCAGGGGTGGACACGACATGGTGTTAGACAGGGCACAGAGCGGAGCCTGCAACACCTTCTGGGGAAAGCTCTCCTCCTGACAGCTGCACAGGCCCCCCTAGCAGCTGGGGGTCCTCCTAGAGTTCAGCTTAGAAGCCTTTTCTCCAGGAAAAGGACCGGCTCTCTGGAGCAACAGCTGCTCTAGGGCTGGTACAAGTGTGGAGGTTCTGCGTTCCTGAAAGGAGTTGGGCAGGGGGCCAGCCTGCAAGAGCGCCCATGCCCCCGCTGGGTAGCCCAAGCCCAGAGTGAGCAGGAAGTCCCTGGGCCCTCTTCCAAAGAATAAAATAAAATAGAAGGCCGCATGTGAGAGCACATAGGGACACGGGCACAGCTCCCATTCAAAAGAGCTCCGGACGCCGTCAGCTGAGCACCTGGCTTCACTGGACAGTCTGCCCCAGGAGCTGATCAGGGCTAACGCCACGCTAACACCCCATACCCGTGCTTCAGGAGGTAAAGGGCACTGTCCTCCGTGGTACTTGGACTCCAGCCCCTCAGCCTCAACCCATCACAGGAAATACCAGACACACCCAAACTGAGGGGCGTCCCACAGAGCCCTGGCAGGTCCTCCTCAAAGGTGTCAAGGACATGGACACCAAGGCTGAGGAACCATCAAAGATCAGAGAAGGACACATGATGATGAAATGCCACATGGGACCCTGGACTGGGCCCGGAGATGGAAAAGGACAACAGTGGGGAAGAGGGTGAAACCCCGAGTCTGAAGTCCACTCAGCAGTACTGGGCCAGCACGCCCTTCCCAGTTTTGACAAATGGACCATGGTCATGGGACACGAACCACCAGGCAAACACAGAACTCTTTGCACTATCTTTGCAACTTTTCAGTAAATCTAAAATTATTTTGAAATAAAAAGTTAAAAATAAATAAATAAAAGCCACACAAGGAAAAGCTGTGTGTGGTTTCGGTTTGGGGGTTGTTTCTTTTTGCACTATCCCCATGTATGTGCTTCCTGCTTTTGCAGAACATGGTGTGACAAACTGATGGCATATGCAGCCTTACCCAGGAGGGGCAGTGTCACTAGCAGTGAGGAATGCAGAATGGAAAGAGGGAAGAGCTGGGGGCCTGGATGACACCCAAGTTCCTGTGGTGTAACGATTACATTGTCAGGAACTGGGGTGTCAGATGCTGCCACTTGCAACCAGAAGCTTCCTAACCGACATGGTGTGTGCACCTCAGACATTAACAAGCATCACTGGCTGTCCGAGTCTTCCTGCCCATAACCAGGTGTGCGCTTTCCATGGTCCTGTTCTCTCCCACCTCCTCTTCCACTGTCTCACATGCCTAGCTATTGTAGTACATGAACGAGATTTCTTCTGTTTCTCATTTGGATATCGACGAATGCTCTTCCTTTTATTCATAAAATTAGGTATCAAATCCTTTTACTGTATATTGTAGGTTTTCAGTAGCTTCTCTTGAGTTTTCCAGATGCATAATCATATTTGCAAATAATACTTTTGCCTCTCCATTCCAATATTCCAATATTTATACTCATTTCTTTCTCTTCTTCAATAGTTACTGGTACTAGTTAGAGCTTCCAGAATTATATTCAACCACTGTGGTTACACTGAGTATCTTCGTCTTGTCCCCAATGCTAATGGAAATGCACAATCTATTTTTTAAGTCACATTAAGGATATATCTGCCTATTTCAATTTTATTAAGAATAACTGGTTCTTTGGTTTTTGTTTCTTTTTTCCCCCAGCAAAGATTCTTTGTTTTCTTTGGTTTTGTTTGTGTTTTTCCAAAAATCCCCCTTCCTCTCTCCCTATCTTTGTGAATGTGCTATTTTTAGTTTTCTCTTATTTTACGTGTCTTGCTTCCTTCACTTAGCACAATGTTTCCAAGGATCTTCTATACTGCAGGCATCTTAGGACTTCATTTTTTCTCAAGGCCAAATAATATTTCCTTGTGTAGATGCACCACGTCTTGTTTGTCCGTTCATCTGCTGATGTACCTGTGGGTTGTTTCCAGCTTTTGACTACTGTGAAAAATGTTGCTATACACATTAGTGTGCAAGCTTCTGTTTGAGACCTTTTTTCACTCTCTTTGGCTGTTCTAGTTTGCTAGGTGCTGGAATGCAATATACCGGAAACAGAATGGCATTTAAAAAGGAGAATTTAATAAATTGCTAGCTTACAGTTCTAAGGCCAAGAAAATGTCCCAATTAAAGCAAGTCTATAGAAATGTCCAATCTAAGGCATCCAGGGAAAGATACCTTGGTTCAAGAAGGCCGATGAAGTTCGGGGTTTCTTTCTCAAGTGGAAGGCACATGGCAGACTCAGTCAGAGCTTCTCTCTCAGCTGGAAGGGCACACTGTGAACACGGTCAGGGTTCCTCTTTCAGCTGGAAGGGCACATGGCAAGCATGGCGTCATCTGCTAGCTTTCTCTCCTCGCTTCCTGTTTCATGAAGCTCCCCGGGAGGCGTTTTCCTCTTCATCTCCAAAGGTCGCTGTGGGCTCTCTGCTTCTCGTGGCTATGTCGTTCTTCTCTGCCCCCTCTGCATCTCTTTCATTCTCCAAAATGTTTCCTCTTTTATAGGACTTCAGAAACTAATCAAGACCCACCCCACTGGGCGAAGACGTATCTCTCCTAATCCAGCTAAGCAACCACTCTTGATTGGGTTACATCTCCTGGGAGATGATCTAATTACATACAGTATTGAATAGGGATTATTCTGCCTTTACAAAATGGAATTTTGATTAAAACATGTCTTTTCTAAGGTACATACATCAGTTCAAACCAGCACATTAACTATATACTAGAAGTGGGATTGCTGAGTCAAATGATAAACCTATTTTAATCATCTGAGGAATCACCATATTGCTTTCTACAGTGGCTACACCAGTTTCAATTCCCAAAGACAATGCACTAAAGCCCCAATTGCTCTGCATCCTCACCAATACTTATTTTCCACTTTTTTTTTAATAATAGCCATCCTTGTGAGTGTGAAGTGATATCTAACTATGGTTTTGATTTGTATTTTCTTGATGGTTAATGATGTCGAGCATGTTTTATAGGCTTATTGCCATTTGTGTATCTTCTTTGGAGAAATGCATATTCAAGTCGTTTGCTCATCTTTAAATTGGGTTGTCTTTTTGTCATTCCACTAAAAAATTTTTATATATGCTAGATGTGTTAGTTTGCAAGCTGCCAGAATGCTACATGACAGAACTGGAATGGCTTTTTAAAAAGGGGTATTTAATAAGCCACTAAGCTCCCACTGTGAGGCCAAGCAACATGCAGACTCCATCCCAGCGGCTGAGAAACCGAGGCAGGGATGGCCAGTCCCAGTCCCAGTCTCATGTTCTAGAGGCAGGGGCTGCACCTGTTGTCCACGCTGTTCATAGAAGAGTCTTGGTCTCAGGATTCCTGATCCAACTCTGAACAAAGGTGAGTTTCCTATGGCCTACTCCCAACCTCTGACCTCCGAGGTGAATTGAGAGTGTCCAGTGCAAGCAGAAGGAGAACACAACATTCGAAGGTGATACACCTTCTTAACAACTGGCCACAAGTACAGAGCTCAAGTCTCTCGAAGGAGCAGCGGCCAGTGCCCCAGAGAGAACCAATGAAAGAAACCATATGCATTGGGGTTAGTTTAGGGCTGTTTGCCTTCTTTCTACCTGGTTTAATTTCTCTGTGGAACACCCACTTACATTTCATTTCTCAAATGATCCCTTCTGATGCTGAAGTTGTTGAGCAGTGCTGAGGCAAGTCTGGACTGTACACATGCCTGACGCCACTCTGGGCCACCCTGGGCCACCCTGGGCCCCCCTGCCCGCACACAGCTGTCCGCACGCAGCAGGACACTGCCTCGGGCCCCTGCCCACACATGCCTACCCGCACACAGGATGCCACCCCAAGCCCCCTGCCTGCATGCGCCTGCCCGCACTCGGCAGGACGCTGTCCCAGGCCCCCCTGTCCACATGCAGCAGAACGCCACCCTGGGCCCCCCGTCTGCACGCAGCTGCCCATACGCAGCAGGACAATGCCCCAGGAACCCCTGCCCACACACACCTGCCCATAAGCAGCAGGATGCCGCCTCAGGCCCCCCTGCCCACACACACCTGCCCGCACGCAGCAGGACACTTCCCCGGGCTCTCCTGCCTGCACACACCTGCCCGCACATAGCAGGATGCCGCCCCGGGCCCTCCTGCTCACAAGCACCTGCTCACATACACCTGCTCACATACACCTGCCCACATGCAGCAGGACGCCACCCCAGGCCCTCCTGCCCGTACACACCTGCCCACACGTAGCAGGATGCCGCCCCGGGCCTCCTGCCCACAAGCACCTGCATGCACACACCTGCTCACATGCAGCAGGACACCGCCCCAGGCCCTCCTGCCGGCACACACCTGCCCGCATGCACCTGCCCACACACACCTGCCCTCATGCAGCAGGACACGGCCCCAAACCCTCCTGCATGCACACACCTGCCCTCATGCAGCAGGACACGGCCCCGAGCCCTCCTGCACGCACACACCTGCCCTCATGCAGCAGGACACGGCCCCGAGCCCTCCTGCACGCACACACCTGCCCTCATGCAGCAGGACACGGCCCCGAGCCCTACTGCACGCACACACCTGCCCTCATGCAGCAGGACACGGCCCCAAGCCCTACTGCACGCACACACCTGCCCTCACGCAGCAGGACACGGCCCCAAGCCCTACTGCACACGCAAACCTGCCCTCATGCAGCAGGACACCAAGGACAACAGCCTCCATGAAGCTTGGGAACATGAGCACACCCGTGTTCAATTCCCCCCCCTAAAGACACTGCTGGTGTCCCTGTTTTGAAACATTTACCCCTTTATGGAAGGTCCAGGTAGAGCACTTTACAGATGCAGGATAACTTCACCCCTGCTGAGGGAGGAATCGAGGCTGCTCACTGCCCCGACAGGGGTTTCAGAACCTCTGGCCATGCAGGGCATGAGTGGGCAAGAGAAGTCCTGGGTGCCAAATGACCTGCACCCACCTGCCCGTGGGAGGAGATGGCCAGCAGGTGACAGGTCTCCGCAAGAAAAGACAGGCAGGGGGGCCACGGCGCACATCCAGAACCTTTCCACTTCACAAGGTCATTCCTAATGACTTCCAATCCCAGGCCTGGGATCTAGGCTTCGGAGACTCCTGATGCCTCTGCCTCAAGTTCCAGGGAGCTCAACCACATCCCAAGTGCAACAAGCCCCTGCCCTCAGAGACCTCACCACCTGTGGCACCAACCACAGCCACAGGGCACAGGGCGCCAGCAGCCAGAGCTGCAGACAGGAAGGCTCTTGGCACATCCAGATGGGAGAATGGCTACAGCTGCAGATGGGGACACAGCCCCCTCAGGGAGCTGCTATATCCTGCTTGCCCTGGAAACCTGGGGGTCAGTCCTCAGATCAGCTTCAGAGTGTAAGGCCACACCCCTTCCTCACTGGACAGAGGGGCTGAGGAAGTCTGCATGAGATGCATGCTATGAAAGCAGGGCTGACAAACTTCATAACATCTGGAATGAGGGCATGAGAGAACGGACCCAACAATGGCTCCAGAGCCTCTGGCCTGAGCGTGTGGGCAAAGCCGTCGCCATGGGCCATGAGGGCACTAAGGGTTAACAGCACTAGGGGAATCAACCCGCACCAACCCGATGGGGACACCAAAAGCCAAAAGGGCAAACGGATCCACACTGACCTGAGGGACTTCGGCCTGGCTCTGACTGAAATGATAGCACCTTCAGTACAAACCAGAACCTTCCAGGTGGGCGCAGGTTGGAAGCAGATCTGGGAGTGTTACTAAGACCAGAGATCTGGACTAGATGCTGACTCCCAAGACATTAAAATCTTCAGTGTTTTCTCTAAAAAATTCAGTGGGGTAGGAGCAGCCAGACAGAAGCTGGAGGGCCACCCCTGCTCCTACCATCAGAAATGACAGGCTGACCCATAACACAGGTGTCCCCTATGGGAAGCTGCCCAGACAGGATAACACCAAGGGCCCCAGACTGGCTGGGCTGCCCCTTCCTGCCCCAGTGGACCCCAAATCCCAAGTAGCACTCAGCAATGCTGTCCAACTGTCCAACATGGACGTCCAGGCAGCAGTGTCCAGGAGCCCAGATGCACTCCCTCCACGTCCCTGCGGTCCACACTGCAACCCAGCCCAGAGCCAAAGCTCCAGCCTGAGGCACCAGCTAGCTATAGCCAAGGCTGCCCTAGGAGCAGGCCAGGGGCCCTCCCTCCGGAAGGAAATGTACAGGCTTCCAGCTGGCAACCAGAAGCCCACCGCCCTGCCACAGGGGCACAGACGTCAGGGACACTAGGCAGGCTGGAAGGTCGTAAGGGAACACCGGGTGGGCTGGGCAGTCGTGAGGGACACTGAGCGGGCTGGGCGGTCGTGAGGGAACATTGCGAGGGACACCGTGCAGCTTCAAGGTGGAGAATTCAAGTAATGTCCCCATCCTAAAGTGGCTAACGAGTGTTAGCAGGGAGTTGGGTACTACGAGGGCATGCGCTCACTGCCAGTACCCCAGGCATGGGCCTCTGAAGGTGCCTGCACCCTTTCACATTCTCACACTGGCCGGCAGGTGCTGCAGCAGGGCCGGCACAGAAGATGCACCTTAAGAGAATTATTTTGACACCAACAGTGCCTGTTTGCATTTATGCAGACAATGAACCACATCCTGGGTCTCAGGCAGGCGGTCCTCCCCAGGGCCAGGATTTACAGAGGAGGCCCCACACCCGCAATGCAGCAGGGGAGGTGCAGAGACAGCCCTCCCAGGGAACATGGTCACCTGCAGGCATGTGGCGCAGTCAGGCCACCTGGCCGCAGTATGAGATGTGGAGTCCAAACTGGGACAAGCAGCTCGACCCTCTGGAAAGTCAAGGCAGAAGGCAAGGGTGAAAAAACACCCCTGCCACAGAGTTAAAGAGATGCACAGGTTTTTAAAACAGGCTCGGTAATTTAATCTAAATGTAGCCAATACAGAGAAGAGAAAAAGGGAGAGATCAATGAAACAAAATGATCTTTGAAAAGATCAATAAAATTGGCAAGGCATTAACCAATCTGAACAAAAAAAAGAACAAAAAGACTCAAATTACTAAAATCAGGAATGAAAGAGAAGACAGTGACCAAACTTACAAAAATAAAAAAGATCATGGGGAAACAAATGAACAATTGTACACCAATAAATGAGATAAACTACATGAAATGGAAACATTCCTAGAAAGATACAAACTACCAAAACTGACTCAAAAAGAAACAGAAAATATGAATAGATCTATTAAAAGACTGAATTAGTAATAAAAAACTTTCCACAAAGAGAACTCCAGAACCCAGTGGCTACACTGGTGAATTTTACCAACATAACAAATTAACACCAATTCTTCATAAGCTCTTTCAAAAAAACAGAAGAGGGAGGAACACTTCCCAACTTATTCAGAGGCAAGTACTACTCAGATACCCAAACTAGACAAAGACATCACAACGAAAATACAGGCTTATATCCCTTATGAAATAGACACCCAAACACTAGCAAAACAAATCTAGCAGCATATTAAAAGGATTATATGCCATGATCAAGAGAGATTTATCCTAGGAATGTGAAATGTGGATCAATATACAAAAATCAATGTAATGCCCCACATTAATAGAATAAAAGGAAAAAACATGGTCATCTCAATAGATGCAGGAAAAGCACATGACAAAATCCAATACCCTTCTGTGATAAAAACACACAACAAACTAGGAAGAGAGAGGAACTTTCTCAATGAGACAAAGGGAATCTACAAAAAGCTCTCATAAAATTAACAGCAGACTTAATAAGGAAAGACTGACGGCATTCCTCCTAAAATCAGGAAAAAGACAAGGATAGCCACTCTCAGCCCTTCCGTTCAGCATCACATTAGAGGGTCAGCGGGGCAATCGAGAAGAACGTGAACTAGCAGGCGTCCAGACCAGAACAGGAGAAGCAGACCTATCTCTTTCCACAAATGACACGATCTTATCGAGAGAAAACACTAAAGAATGCACGTGCACGCACACATACACACACACACAGAGCTGTGACTAAAGCCCATAAATGGATTCAGCAAGGCTGCAGACTACGAGAGCAATATACAAACATCGACTGCATTTCTATACACTGGCAATATACAGTCCAAAAATGAAATTAAGAAAGCAATTTCATTTACAATAACATCAAAAAGAATTAAATACCTAGGAAAATTTTTAACAAAAAAAGCACAATACTTGTACACTTTCTGAAACTACAAAATGCTGTAAAAGAAATGCAAAGAAGACCGAGAGGGCAGGCACGTGTGCTCACGGAATAGAAGACATGACACTGCAAGGACAGCACTCCCCACGCTGAACACAGATCCAGCTCCATCCTGGTCATATTCCGAGCAGGCCTTCTGGTAGAAACTGACAAACTCATCCCAAAACTCATGCGGACAGACAAGGGACCAGGAACAGACAAAGCACTCTTGAAAAGAGGGGCAAAGATGGAGGACTCACACTTCCCGATTTCAAAGCTCACGACAAAGCTTCAGGAGTCAAGATAGGGTGGTCCCAGCACACAGGGACAGATGTACAGATCAGTAGGACAGAATGTGGAGTCCGGGAACACACCCACACATTTACTATCCACAGGATTTCAATAAGGGTGCACATCCCATTCAACACGAGAGGAACAGCTAGCTGGGACAAGGGTGGCTGGGGAACGGGAGTTCCACATGCCAAAGCATGATGGGAAACCCCAACCTCCCCCCATTGATATAAAAATTAGCTCAGAGTTGATCAAACACCTAAACATAAGCACTGCAAGTACAAAGCTCTTAGAAGAAACACAGGGGAAACCTTTATGACCCTGCATTAAGCAGTGGTTTCTTTGATCTGATACCTAAAGCACACGCAAGCAAAGAAAAAGTAGATAATGGGGTTTCATCAAAATTAAAAACTTTTGTGCTCCAAAGGATACAATAAAGAAAATGAAAGAGAGAATGGAAGACTATATTTGTAAATGCTATATCAGATAAAGTTCTAGTATCAAGAATATATATGGAACTCAACCACAAAACACAAATAACCAACTACAACACGGGCAAAGGGGGCGGACGACGGTGGCTCACTAGCAGAGTTCCCTCCTGCCATGCTGGAGACCCGGGTTCGATTCCTGGTACCTGCCCATGTGATAAAAATGTATAACAAAATGGGCAAAGGACTTGAACAGACATTTCTCTAAAGAAGACAAACACCCGAGACGCCCATGAAAAGATGGGTGCACCATGGTCATCGAGGGAACGCGAGCCAAACCCACAAGGAGACGCCACCTCACACCCACTGGGATGGCGAGGATGGAAAAGAAGGGCAGGAGCACACGGTGGAGAGGGTGTGGGGAAGCCGGGGCCCCCAGGCACTGCTGGGGGAGTGTAAACCCACGCAGCCACTGGAGGCCAGCGTGGCCGTTCTTCAAACAGCTAACAGAGCTACAACAGGACCCGGTACTCCCAGTCCTGCTGAAAACCTACATCCACACAAAGCGTTCGCAGCTTTGTAGCAGCATTACTCAGACAGCCAAATGTCCTCCGACAGACAAACAGATAAACAAACTGCATGTCTCTGTGTGGTGGAATATTACTCAGCCCAAAGAAGGAATGACACTCTGAGGCACGCTGCAGCCTGGATAGACCCTGAAACTGTTAGGCTGTGTGAAAGGAACCAGCACAAAGACCACTTACTGGATGTCCACGGAGACAGAAGGCATGTGAGTGGGTGCCGGGGGCTGGGGCTCGGGCTGGGGCAGGTGGGGAGAGGGGCAGTCACTGCTATTGGGTCTGGGGTGCTGAAAACATCTGGAACCAAAACTAGATCTTGTGACCATCCTGAAAACCAGTGAACTGTACAGTGCAATGGGTGAATGCCACGGCTTCCAAACTCTGTCCCAATTAAACTAGCAATGGCAGTTTATGATAAATGCAACCAATGCAAACGCTCCCAAGTGAAATGGCTGACACCCAGTGGACTGCAGCACACGTGCCAGCTGGGCACAGGCCAGCTGGAGGAAGCAGGGCCTGTGGGAAGACACAGGTGAAAGGCCACACAACGCCCACAACAGGGGTGCCTGCGCCCAGATGCGTACTCAGAGCCCTCCTCAGGAGGCCCCATGCATCATGCCATCCCCACAGCATGCACGAGACAGAGTGGGGGGCTCAAGGACATGGGCCCCATGGCAGCTCACAGCTCAGGGGGAGGAAGGGGACTTGCTAGGAGGCACGAGGGCCAAATGCTTAGGTGGCTCTGGGGTCGGGCAGGGTGGTGCAGAGTGGGCAGAGGGAGACTGAGGAGGAGCTGGAAAAGAGCCAGGAGCCCAGCTGTGCCCAGCAGAGGCCCAAAAGTCCTGGGAGCAACGTGAGCCCATTCACGGGGGAAATCAAGGCCGCCTCTGTATGTTTCAGTCCCATCCTGACGAAGCAGCCCAGGCAGAGGAGGCCAGGAAGCTTTGGGGACAGCGGCACACAGATTCCCTGAGAATGAACTCACCCACTTCATCCTTCCTCTGCTGCAGTCCTTTCTCATGTCCTTTTGCCACCTTCCCCGTGCTGGGCGGCCGCCATGCTGTCCACTGCTGAGGAGCTGACGCCAGAGCCAGGAGCTCGACAGCAAAGGGAAAGGGTCCCCACACATGTCCCCTTCCCACAGAGAGTCCAGGCAGAACACCAGCTCCTGTGCCAGGAGCATTTGGGGGCTCATGAATCAAGAGTTAGGTCTCAGGGACCCTGGAGACCACCAGGGGTGACAGACAGGGTACATGACTGGGGACTGAGACCCTCAATCAGTTTCATGGGACGGCAACAGGGGCAACAACGGGGGCAATGTCACAGGGTGTCCAAGGGCCCTAGAACACCCCCAGGGGCCATACAGGGCACGCACCAGCTCTGCGGAGGCCTCTGGCCCCACAGCCATCACCGGGCTGCAAGGACAGTGAAGGGAGGGATCTCGAAGACCTCTTCCCCAGGACACCAGCACAGCCTCCTGTCTGCTGCAGAAACTCGTCCAACACAGCCCCGCCTCTCAGCCACAGCATCTCGCATAAGCCACCAGGTTGGCGCCACATTTGTTTAAGCCTTGACTCAGCACTGGGGAGACTCTGCTTCCTTTCAGTGGTGACAAGAGCAGAGCTCGCGGCGGTGCTGAGGAAACAACACTTTTGCTGGTTCTAACTGAGAAGTGAGAAAGAAGACAAGACTCCCAGACAGGAAGCTGCATGCACAGGGACGCAATGGGGCTGTACTGGATGCCAAGGGGCCATGCTGGACACCGAGGGGATAAAATGGGGCTGTGCTGGATACCAGGGAAGACGACGGTGTAGTGCTGAACACCAAAGGGACATGACGGGGCCGTGCCAGACAGCAAAAGGACATGTCAGGGCCAGGTCAGATGCCAAAGGGACACAGTGGGGCTGTGCCAAATGCTGAGGGATGCAACGGGGCCACGCTAGACACAAAGGGGCATGAGGGGGCCATTTCAGATGTCAAGAGACCTGAAGAATGGACACTGAGAGGACACAATGGAGCTGTGCTGGACACCAAAGGGATGTGACAGGGCCGTGCTGTATACCAAGGCGATACAATGGGGCCATGCCAGACACCAAAAGACCTGACAGGGCTGTGCTATACACTGAGGGACAGGACAGCGCCATACTGGACATCATAGAGACACAACAGGGTCATACCAGATGCCAATGGGACACAAGGGATGGACGCCAAGGGACACAGGGCTGTACCAGACACCAAAGGGACATGACGGGGCTGTACTGGATGCCAAGGGACACAATGGGACCATGCCGGACGCCAAGGGACACAATGCGACCATGCCGGACACCAAGGGACACAACACTGTCAGACCAGATGCCAAGGGACATGACAGGGCTGTGCTGGACACTGAGGGACATGATGGATGGATGCCAAAAGGCCTAAGAGATGGACACCAAGTGACATGGGACCATACTAGACACCAAGGCATTAGACATGAGGCAAGGTGCACTCTACTGCATCAAGGAACTGAAGTTGCCCCATGAAAGCATCAGGCTGCTGCAGTTGGGTTCCCTCTGGCAGGAGGTGTTTATTCTCTTACAAATGTTTTAAACTGTTTTCCGTAATACAGCTTGCCACCAGCACCACAATTGCTCAGCAGTCCGTCAATGGGCCGAGTGTGTACAGAGCAGCTCCAGTGCAGGCAGGTGAGAACCGGATCCCGGGCCATGCCCCTTTTGTTTCATCTACAGTTTGTGTTTATTGTTTAATTGTTTATCAAAGCTCACAGACACAAATTTTCTCCTAAAAACTATGATGAACTTGGATTTTCTCCCAGAGTGGAACTGTATTATATAGAAACTAAGAATGGAAACCAGTGCTGGTTCTCCCCCGGGTATCCCCACAGTCTTGGGGGACATGCCCTCTTGTTACCACCTGGCTTTGTGGGCTCACCTGTGACAGCACCATCACACTGTGGGAACTCCATGAGCCACCGAACCACACCCTCCACGGCACTGATGCCAGTCCAGAACAGTCATGCGTGAGAACGCCCAATGTGCCCCCAGCAGCTCAATGGCCTCCAGGCCTGCAGGACCAAGCTGGCCAACTGTACTCGGTCCACACCAGGGATACCAGCCTCGTGCCAGCGTGGGGAAGGCACAAGGGCTGGGCCCACACCAACACCCAGCCCCAGAGCCCAGGTCCCTCCTGCTCCTGTAGCTGCCGTGGCCCCAAAGGCCTCCACATCTCCCTGTCTGCTCCTGTCCTCCGAGCCCTCCAGGCCCAGTCCCACCTGCTGCCCTTCCTGTTCATCCCAGCCCTCGGGAGTCTCATCTGCTCCCCAGCTGCTGAGGCCGTCCCAGCCTCGGCTCCCTGAGCGCTAGGCTTAACAATCCCTATGCCCTTAGAACCGGCTCAAGCCTGACAAGGGGGGTGGGGCGGGGAGGCTAGGGGCCCCATGGTGGACATGATCCAGGTGGGAGCTTGGGGGTCAGTCCCAGGAGGGTGAATGGACCCAGAAGTGCCCGATGGGTCTGTTCCCTGCCTGGGTGCAGGGGCTCACAAACTGCCCAGCAAGTAGATGGAAAGCACCGGCCACAGTGGGAGAAGCAGCTCACAGTGTTTGTAATCACCCAGGCCTAGTCCCGCATGCCGTACCCCAGAGCTGAAGGAGCCACTGAGGGCAGAGCAGGATAGGGGACTGAATGGGGACAATGCAGCTCAATCACCAGGGAAGGCTGCACATGTCCCCACCTAGAAGCCAGAATAGGAGATGCAGACCCAAATGGGAGGGGTCCTGCCAAGGACTTGGTCCAAGAGCAGCCAAACGGGCCCTGGGGGGCTGCGCGTTTAAGGGCAAAGTCCTGGGAGGTCAGTGCCTGGGAGGGCCCTGCCTGCCCAGGGATGGTCCCCAACGGTTCTCTCAGCCCGCTGCCAAGCACAGCTCACCATGAACCCACTAGTCCTGCATGGCCAGCCTGGCCCTAGACCTCCACCTACCCCCCAATGGGCCCAGCCGCACTGGCTGCCTGCAAGAGGGCAGAAACAGGAAGTTGCAACGGATCTGAAAAACTGTAACAGTGATGAAGGAGAAAATAAAAGCAAAACATATGTCCCCACACGTTTGTTTACTGCTTTGACAGATGTCATTCTTAACGGAATGGAATCACCCAAAAATACATTCCAAATCACCACTACTTACCAGAGCCAACACAGCTGCGTTCTGCCCATCAGGCACTCAGCCCCACCTGGGAGGGACGCAGCCCATGCTCCCCCACACCCAAGGCAGCAGTGCAAAAAGTCCAGGAGCCAGAAAGGCTGGACCAAGCCCATCCAGGGCTGAGCATCCCCTTTCCATCTCCCAGGAGCACGATCCCCAAGGACTGTTTGGAAGGAAACCTCACCCTAGACCTCAGCTTCGTACACACTGGCTTAGCCAAGTGGGCAGAATGCAGCAGGAGGAGGGTCCCCACCCCATGGCTCAGCAGACAAAGGAACGTCCATCCCAACATTCAACTGCACCAGCAGATGTGCCATCAGGGCCCCAGGTACAGCACTGCACTGCCAGTGGTCCCAGGGGAGCAGCATGGCTGCAGGGCCCTGCCCAGAGGCCTCTCCTACCCTGAGGAAGGCTGGGCCTGGGTAAGCTCAAGCCCCTCAAGGCTAGCAGGCAAGCGAGGAGACAGTGACCAGGCCTGAACTGCAAAAACAGTCCCTGTGATAACCGAGCATTTGACAGTGATGACAGGACGGGAGGGGAGAAAGGCAGACATGCCTCTCAGCCTGGAGGTCCCAAACCCAGCCTCACCTGGCCATGTTTCACCTCAGAGCAGAACACTTCCCCTAAAAGGAAAGCAGGACCATGGGAGGGCTCCCACTTACTGTGCTAATGAGGACAGGATTACAGGCAGCACCACTGACCAGCCCACCCCACCCTCCCTGTCCTAAAGTGGTATCCTTCACAGTCAGGGCCTAGCTAAGAAGGTGACTACAGTTGCAAGCTCCAGCCCAATTGCTGTGACCCTTCCAGCGTTGAGAGACAGAGCTGCCTATTCAGGGACACCCAGCCAGCCACTCCAGCTCCCTCCCCAGGGCACATCACCACAGGTGCGATGTACAGCAAAGGCATCAGGCTGCACGTAACACAATGAGACATCAGCAGGACCATCAAAGAGGCCTCGGGGGACTGGGACTAAAAGCCTCCCAGAGCCAGAGGGGCACTGGCTGGGGACACGTGAGCACAGGCCCATCTGCCCACCTGCCAGGGATAGTCCTGGGAACAGACCCAACTCCTCCCTGTCCTCGAAGAGGGTAGGAGAGTTAACCTGCAGACACAGCTCTACCCTGGGCAGTGGCCTCGTTTCTCTGAGCCCTGGGGCAGTAGGAAGAGAAGGCTGGGATTTCCTGAGCTCCTCCTGAGTGCTCCCCACTCCCTTGTCAATATAAGGGCTGACCCCTGCCCTTCATGTGCATCCCCATTCCATATGACCCATACACGCGACCCCCAGCTCTGATGGGCAGGGGAGGCTGGGCAGAGCAGCCAAGCCAGTCAGTGACCCCAACACCCCATCCTCCGGCCTCGTGCTGTGGGATACACCTGCCCTCACTTCCACTTTGCACAGGACAACCAGGCTGCACAGGTGAGGGCCATCATGCTCACCTGCCTGTCCACCTTCAGCTCAAGGGAGCACAGAGACAAGGTGAGCTGGACAAAGTGGAGCCACTGGGGGAGGGGAGCAGGAGTGCAACAGCCAGCTGAAGCACACCCTCTGCTCCCAGGGAGCCGCCCCGTCAACACAGGCCAGCAGTTGGCTGCGCTGTAATGCAGGCAAGCAAACATATTTGTGGGATGCCTATTACTTAGAGACCAGAAAATGCAAGGTTAAAACCATGAAGGAGAAGGGCAGGCAATGGTGGTGCAGTGGCAGTGTTCTCGCCTGTCATGCTGGAGACCTGGGTTCAATTCCTGGTGCCTACCCATGAAAAATTAATTAATTAATTAAATATAATAAACCATAAGGAGAAACCGCTACATCCACCAGAACAGTAGAGTCAAAAAGAGGGTCAGCAGCAAGTGCAGGTGCCACATGGAGGGGCCAGTGCCCTGCTGCCTCAGGCCCAGCCATCCTCAAAGCCGGGGGAAGCTCCTGGAGAACTCCATAGGCCCTTGGCAAAAGGCCCGGCCACTCCCCTGCACAGAAGTTCTCCAAGGGAACACGTGTGCACAGCAGCAGTGCCCCCAACTGCCAAGCCACAGACACAACCCAAATGTCCAGCTGGGGCATGGACAACCAGCAGTGAGGCGTCCGCACGGGGAGCACCATGCAGCCACAAAGAGGACAGTGGCTGGCACATGCAACAACACGGAGGAGCCCAAGCACCATGCTCAGTGACAGACTCAGAACACAAGAGACCACGTGATGTATGACTCCATGACATAAAATCCTTGGCAACTGCCAAACCACAGAGCAGCTGGAAGCAGATCAGAGTGGGCTGGGCTAGGGCAATGGCCATGGGCAGGAGGGAAGTTTACATGGGGATATAAGTGGGAATGGCTGCACAGCTGATAATATTTTCTAAAAATCACTGAACTGTACACCTACATCAGGTAAGCTGTGTGATATGCAAATCACTCCTCAATAAAGTAGTTAGAGGTGAAAAGAAAACAAGTCGAGGCTGGGAGGCCAACATGTCTCTCCACCAGCCATTTGAAGTGTCCCTGGTGCCTCTGGTCCCCAAGGCCATGCCTCTCAGCCTGCACCTGCCAGGTACAAGTGCAGTCAGCACCGTCACGCCTAGGACAGGATGACACATCTGGCTGAGCAGGGTGGCTCTCAGGCCTTACCCTGCACCTGACAGAGATAGTCTGGGGCCCTGCTTGTCCCATAAACAGTCCAGGTCCAGGAAGCCACCAGCCTCAGGTGGGTCCTCAGGTGACCTTTCAGCTACTGCCGCTCCTATCCCCACCCCAATTCAAGCAGAACCCCAAATAAGACAATATACCTCCTGCACCAGAAGCTAATGGCAAGATGCCAGCACACCTGAACATAGTAGAACAAAGGCTAACAAACAAACAAAGTAAGACAAATGCAAAAAGCATATAATTAGTTCATGGTGGGTGTGATGATTAAATTCATTTCTCAACTCCGTGGCTTATGGTGTTCGGCTGCCAGGTCCAGCAAGCTCAGGGGACTAGGAGGGCATTTCATGGATTTGGATGACCAGGTGACTGCATCTATGGCTGACTGCATCTACAATCAACACAGGAGACAGCCTTCAGTGAGAGGAGTTCACCCAATTAGATGAGGACCTGGAAGGGAGTACTGCAGATTTCAGCAGTCAGAAAGAAGAATTTCCATCTCTACTCCAGCCAGCCAGCTGCTCCTGGGGAATTCATCAAAACTTTCACCAGAGTTCCCAATTGCAGTCTGCCCTATGGAATTTGGATTTGCCCATCCCCATGGTCACTTGAGTCAATTCCTATAATAAATCTTATTTTAAAAATCTTAAAACACACATGGTATATATACCTTGACAACTCCATTTCCCTGGAGAACCCTACTACAGATTTTGGTACCAGAAGCAGTTCTTGAGAAAGAGAATCTTAACGATGACATTTCTGAGTTGGTTCTGGGAACCGATTCTCTAATCTAATTAGATTCAAAACCACTAATGACTCTATTCCAATGACCAAGAGGATGCACATATTTCATTCAGTGAACTGGCAATAGAGATAAGCAAAATATCATCACTGGATACCACTACTCAAATGCTTATAAGAGGCAAGGCTCTGGGTGACAAAGTATTTTGTATCTTAACAGAAATTTGTGGATTATAAGTAAGGACATTAGCTGGTTGTTCCTAAACATGCTGGGTACAGTTCTTAAAGAAAAGGAAGAGCACAAGGCTTCCTATTCAGCTCAAGCACCAGATGAAGGACATGAAAGTGTCCATACATGCTCTCAATTAAACGCTTATTTCCTGTGGCTGCAGACTTGAGAGTTCTGAAAAGTAGACCCAGATTCTCAGTGTGGGTGGCTGAATTACAATGTAATCTGAATTTCCAACCTTGCAGGGTGTCTGTAGTTAAAGTGGGGGTTTGATCGGAAAAGAATGGAATGCTAGTTGGAAGGGGGGCATAGAGACTGACGGTAATGACAGTGGGGACACTGAAACCTGAGATTCTGCTGGATCTTCCTTATCAGATAAACCTGTGATGGTCTGCCCTGAGGACACGGCCATTCCCCTCCACCTGAAGTATGAACGCTGCTGTGTCTGATAAACCTGTAACTATGTTTCATGAGGAAATACCCTTCAATCTCTTGCTGAGATTAACCCTGTTCACCAGATGGAATGCCCTGATACAGGTGACTTGCAAGACACTTCTAGCTCCTCTCATGACCCACCCCCACTACCCCTCTTTTCTTCCAGAGCCATAACCAGACTAAATTTAGACTAGAGGGCCCAAGAGGTGGGATACAAAGTATGACCCATGAGGAGGTGTGCTACATTCCAAAAGAACTACACATTTTTTCTAATTTATATAGACAGAGACCAAGGAAACAGGTGTGGGAATGGATATTAAGGGTGTGGGATAATGGTGAAAGGAACATAAAGTGGATTAGGCAGAATTTATTGATATGGGCCTACTAAACAGAGATTCTGGATTCAACATTGAAGCTTGAGGGGTTAGAAAGGGCTCTAACAATTTGTTTCGATGGCTAGATGGAACAAGAGGTGGCCAACATTGCCTGCGGTTAAAATGTCAGAACTGTCCTAGTATAATGTAAAAGAGGAGATCCAAAGGTTTAGAGAGGCTGAAATGTTGGGATGGGTTCAGCATGTAAGACTGGCTTACCCACCCCAGGAAGGTCCAGTGGACAGGGCTTTCACCAGGACTGTGAGAAATAAATTTGTGAGACTAGTTCCATCATCCCTGAAGAGCTCTGGTTAATCTCCTCTGTGGGTCACATATTACTGTGGGAACTGCCATCACTGAGCTGGAATCCTTAAACACAGTGGGGATGATCCGATCCCTGCTGGCAGGAGATAAGTGTCAGCACTTAATGACAAGACAGATGTGGCTACCTTAATGGACAGCCAAACCAAAGCAGTAATCAGAACAGTCTAATCTGCAGAGACCTATGGTGGTGGCCAGCTGATCATGGGACACCTAGAAGTGAAGCAGATGGGCAGTCTACTAAATTCTTACTTGATTTGTATAAGTAAAAGAGCTTTAGGTCAAGTGAACAAAAGTCTAACTCAAATTACAAAAACAGAGAGTCACGGCCCCTCAATCAATTCCCAGACTTCAGACAGTTCAAAGACCCAGAGCCCGTGGTGAAGGGCAGGCAGGTTCTCCTGGGGAAGGGCCCTGTTACACCGCCAAAGATTTACACGATCAACCCACCTCCCACCTTCCCCAAAGAGACCGACAGCCTTTCACCACAGTGAGTGTGCACTAAGGAAAAGGAAATGATCAGGTATTTGGGAGATTATCAGACACTGGCTCAGAAGTGACATTAATTCCAGGAGACCAAAATGTCACTGTCAGAGCAGGGGATTATGAACTCAGGTGATCAATGGTGTTTTAGTCAGGTCTGTCTCACAGTGGGTCCCCAGAACTATTCTGTGGGTACCTTCCTAGTTCCGGAATGCATAACTGGAATAGACATACTCAGCAACTGGCAGAATACCCAAATTGGTTCCCTGACTTGTGGAGTGAGGGCTGTTATGGTGGGAAAGCCAGTGGAAGCCCCTAGACATGCCCCTACCTACTTAGCAAACTAGTAAACTGAAAGCAATACTACATTCCATGCATTAATGCCACCATCGAGGACTGCAACCGAAACAGAGGCACAACACCTAGGTGGCTTCTTTGGATTTGTGGGGCCATCCTCATTTGGGTGTACTACTCTGGCCCATTTACCTAGACACAAGAAAAGCTGCTAGCTTTGAGTGGGGACTGGAACAAGAGGAGGCCCTGTAACAAGTTCAGTCTGCTGCGCAAGCTGCGCTGCCACCTGAGCCGTATGACCCAGCAGATCCAACGGTGCTGGAAGTGGCAGTGGCAAACAGGGATGCTGTTGGAGCCCTCAGCAGGCCCCTATAGGGGACTCACAATGCAGACCCTTAGGATTTTGGAGTAAAATCTTGCCTTTCTCTGCAGATAACTACACTTCTTTTGAGAAACATCTTTTGGCCTGCTACTGGGCCTTGGTAGAGACCAAATGCTTAACCATGGGACCTGAGTTGCCTATCATGAAATGGGTGTTGTCTGACCCACAAGCCAAAAAGTTGGGCATGCACAGTAGCACTCCATCATAAAGTGGAAGTGGCTTAAATGAGATACAGCTCAAGCAGGCCATGAAGGTACAAGTAAGTTACACAAGGAAGTATTAGACATGCCCGTGGCCCCCACTCCTACCACATGACCTTCTCTTTCACAGCCTGCAGCTATGGTCTCAGGGGAGTTCCCTACAGTCAGTTGACTGAGGAAGAGAAAACTCAGCCTTGGTCTACAGATGGTTCTGTATGATATTGCAGATACCATCCAAAAGTGGACAGTTGCGGCATTATAGCCCCTTTCAAGGATGTCCTTAAAGGACAGTGGTGAGGGGAAAGCCACCGAGTGGGCAGAACTTCAAGCATGCATTGGGTTGTTCATTTTGCTTGGAAGGAGAACTGGCTGGAGGTACATCTGCATACTGACTCATGGGCCATTGCCATGTTGCTGGATGGTCAGGGACTTGGAAAGAATATGATTAGAAAATTGGTGACAAAGAGGTCTGGAGGAGGGGGATATGGATAGACCTTTCTGAGTGGGTGAAAAGCACAATATCCCATGTGAAAAGCACTATATCCCATGTGAAAGCTTACCAGAGGGTGACTTCAGCAGAGAAAGGTTTTAATAATCAAGTGGATAAGACGACCTGTCCCTGTGGCTACCAGCCCGCCTCCTTCCCCAGCCATTCCTGCCACTGCGCAAAGGGCTCATGAATGGGCTGAAGGTTATGCATGAGCTCAGCAAAATGGACTTCCACTGCAAGGCTGACCCAGCCAGGCCACTCCTGAGTGCCCAATCTGCTAGCAGCACAGATCCACACTTGGTTCCCGCTATGGCACCACTCCCCAAGGTAATCAGTCAGCTACTTTGTGGTAGTTTGATTACACTGGACCATTTCCATCATGGAAGGGGCAGCAATTTGTTCTAACTGAAACAGATGCATACTCCAGATGTGGGTTTGCCTTTCCTGCAAGCAATGCTTCTGCCAAGACTACCATCCGTGGACTTACATAATGCCTTATCCACTATCATGGCATTCCACACAGCATTGCTTCTGATCAAGGAATCCACTTATGGCTAAAGAAGTGCAGGAAAGGGCACATGCTCATGGAATTCTCTGGTTGTACCATATTCCCCATCATCCTTAAGTAGCTAGATTGATACAATGGTGGAATGGCCTTTTAAAAACTCAATTACAGGTGAAAAGAGGAGAAAATTTAACTTGCCCATGTGGAGAACTCCTGATATTCTTGCAAGCAGTGGGGACAACCTAATCAATAGGCTGAGCCCTCAATCTTGGGGGTTGTTCATATGAAACTTATCCCCACAAAGGATAAGCCTACTTAAAATTAGGCCTAAGACCTCAGTCTCTCTAAGCCCAACTCTGCAAATGAAATCATTGCCCGCCCTCCTACGTAAGACATGACTGACATTCAAGGGTGAAAGTCTCCCTGGCAATGTGGGAGATGACTTCCAGGGATGAATCCAGACCTGGCATCATGGAAGCAACAATTCCATTCTGACCAAAAAGGGAAAAAGAAGTGTAATTAATAAAGTTTCAGTGGCAGAGACAGTTCAAATGGAGTCAAGAGGCTACTCTGGAGGTTACTCTTACACAAGCTTCCGTTAGACCTTGTTACCTACCATAACCTGCCAACCTCCAACCAGGACCATTCCAGCCAATCCTAAAGAACACCTAGGGCAATATGTAAGACTCCACAAGGGTTCCATGCACTAGAGTAACTTTCCAGAAACCTACAAACTCCAGATGGGTCCCTGGAACAGGTAAGTCCAGAAACCTAGCCCAGCCTCTCCAGAACATCAGATAGTTCCATCTCCCTACCCCGTATTAGTGACAGACCCTTCCAATAACAAAAATTTAGAATTGCCACAGTGCAAACAACCCTAGAGAGAGGGTGGAAAGAGCAAAGGTGATGGTGGAGTTATACATAGAATATAGGATTTAACAAATGAATATGAATGCTGAATCATTAAATTGATATCTCTTTTAGTCTCCAGTATGTTAGAGCAGCTAGAAGTAAAACCCTAAAATTGTAAAATTATAACCCATGCCTAACTTTGAAATATGTTCTACAACTAATTGCAGTGCTGTGCTTTCAAATTCATAGTTTTTTAAATACATGTTATTTTTCACAAAAAAGAAGGAAAAAAGTTGATTATGATGACAAAAAAATATTTAAGCCCTCTAGGCTTCTATATTCTGGAGCAGCTAGAAGGAAAAACGTGAGAGGATCATATGGTAGCCCATGACAAACTCTGAGATCTGTCCTGAAACCACTTGTTGAAGAGTGCCTTGAAAACTATTGCTTTTTTCTTTGCCTTCTATATATGTTATACTATGCAATAAAAAAAGTTTAAAAAATACATATTTTTAAAAAACATTATAGCAAGGTTAAAAAAAAAATTAGACCTAAGAGTCACCCCCAGAGAACCTCTTTTGTTGCTCAGATGTGGCCTCTCTCTCTCAGCCAACACAGCAAGCAAACTCACTTTACTGTCTTCCCCTTCTCTGTGTGGGACATGACTCCCACGGCTATAAACCTCCCTGGCAATGTGGGAAAGATATCCTAGAATGAGCTGGGACTCAGCATCAAGGGATTGAGAAAACCTTCTCGACTGAAAGGAAGAAGAGAGAAATGAGAAAAAATAAAGTGAGAGATTTCAAACAGAGTCAAGAGGTTATCCTGCAGGTTATTCTTACGTATTATATAGTTATTCCCTTTTTAGATTAAGGTGTATTAGTCTAGAGGGAAGTGCCTGAAGCTATACAGCCGTGTTCCAGTAGCCAAGTTTCTTGAAGATGATGAAGAAAGCTATAATGATAAAGCTTTCTCAATGTGACTGTGTGATTGTGAATACCATGTGTCTGATGCTCCATTTATCTGCAGTATGGACATATGAACAAAACATATGGATTAAAAGTAAATAAATAATAGGGGGAACAAATTTTAAAATAAATTGGGCAGAGGGAAATACTAGTGGTCAATGAGAGGGAGGAGTAAGGGGTATGGTATGTATGAGATTTTTGTTTTTATTTGTTTTTCTGGAGTGAAGCAAATGTTCTAAAACATGATCGTGGTAATGAATATATTACTATGTGATGACATTGTGAGCCATTCGCTGTATACCATCTATGGAATGGTTTTATGTTAAGAATGTATATGTTTGCACGTTGTTATATCAATAAAAACTAAAAAAAAAAAAAAAATACGGGGGTGCAAGGGTAATTCAGTGGTAGAATTCTCGCCTGCCATGCAGGAGAACAGGGTTCAATTCCCAGCTGTGCACTCACCCCACCCCCCACAAAAAAATTTTTTTTTGATCAAACGGTGCTGTAATAACAGGACAGTCACAAGGTAAAAGAATGAAATATGACCCCCACCATACAGCATACAAAAAACCAAACAAACAAAAAACCTCAGTTATGGCACCAACTGTGGCAATACCTTGCAGAGCTGCAGCAGTGTTCTCCACAAGGCTATGTATGCTCTGAATCAGCATCTACGCTATGGTGCGGTTTCTCCCATAGGCAGGATTCATGAGTCCAGGAATCAAGGGGTGGAAATGGGAGTGGCACCCCTTCCTATGCTCCACTGGAAAAAATTTTGCTTCTTGTCCTCACGACCTTAAGCTCTACTGGTCTACAGGTTTTAGTTTCAAAAGGAGGAGTGCTTCCATCAGGAGACATAGCACCACACCTGGGCACTTTGGGCTCCTCATGTCTCTGAGTCAACAGTGTGTATTTCCTGGGGTGACTGATCCTGGCTATCAAGGGGAAATAGGAGCGCAACTACACAACAGAGGTAAATAAGAGTTTGATTGGAATACAGGAGATCCCCATCTATTACTACCACCAAGTCCTGCATTAAAGTCAATGGAAAACTGCAATCCAACCAGTAGTTATTAGTAAGGCTACTAATAACCCAGAAACTTCAGGATTGAAGGGGTGGGTCACCCCACCAGGCAAAGAACCACAGCCAGCTTTGGTGCTTGGAATGGGTAGTAGAAGGAGGGAGTGATAAATACAAGCTACAACCACATGACCAGTTGTAGAAATGAGGACTGTAACAGTTATGAGTGTGTCTTCCTTGTTTTATGAGTATGTTTGTATATATACATAAAGCTAATATATTTTCTTCCCTATCTTGTTCCCTCACCATACAACATTAGTTTTATTAATTTTATGTCATAGTATTTAAGTTACAGGGTATCAAGTTAAAGAGTGAATATTACCCAAGGACTTGAACACTCGTCTGGGGAAAGGGATAGTAGATTTCCAGTTGTACACAGAATAGTTGAATCATGTTATGTGAAAGTATGACTTTAAATTGTTTTTATTTAGCAAGAGAATATGGTTTAAGGAGATGTGTTTGGCTGCCACGTTGACAAGGGGTAGACTGTGATGGTTAATCTCATATGCCAACCTGGCCGCTCATGGTGTCCAACTATTTGGTCAAGTAAGCTATGGCCTGATGGTGACTGTGAGGATATTTATTGGATTTAGATCATCAGTTGACTGCATCTATGGCTGATTGCATCTACAATCAACAAAAGAGACTGCCTTCAGCAATGAGAGAATCTCATCCAATCAGCTGAAGGCCTTGAAGGTGGAACTGTGGATTTAAGCAGTCACAGAGAATTTTCACCTCTATTCCAGCCAGCCAGCTTCTCCTGGGAAATTCACTGAATTCATACAGTGGAGCTCCCAACTTACAGCCTACCCTAAAGAATTTGAACTTGCCAATTCCCAAAGTCACGTGAACCAGTTCCTATAATAAATCTCACATTATTTACATCCATATAGATATAGATATATATAACTATACAATCCTGTTGGTCATTTCCCTGGAGAGCCCTGAAGGAGGGACCAGAAGATGCTTCACAAAGCTAGCGAAGGTGAAGCTGAGCCTTGAAGGATGAGTGAAATTCTGCATAGCTGAGCAAAGTGGCTAGAAGGAATTCCTTAGAAAAAGGACAACTCAGGCAGAAGCATGAAAACATGAGAAATCACATCCTATACAGGCCACAGAAAATCTTCCTGGGCTACAGGTGCTGGGACAGGAGAAGTAGGGATGAGGTCAGCTGGGGTACAAGATGCCCAGCAGGGAGCCCCAGAGCAGCAACATGACGCACAGAAGTCAGAAAGACGTGGTTCCTCTCTGGGCAACATCAGGCAGGCATGGCAAGGCAGTGCCACCCTTAGATACAGACACAGGAGCACACGCTGGATGGACCACCAGCCAACCGGTCCTCACAAGCACACCACCCCAGCCCTTTCCTGGTCCTCACAAGGGAAAGGGAGGGGGCAGGGATGGGATATCAACCTGGGGGGGGGGGGGACACAGAACAGGGAGGGGATGAGGCAATGAGGGGACAGGTAGGGGATGACAAGGCTCACAGCTAGGGGACACGAGACAGAGAAAGGACACAGGGCAGAAAAGGGATAGCAAAGCTCACGGTGAGGTAGAGAGGAGCGTCATGGGGGGACAAAGAGACAGGGCCCTCAGAGGCAGGGCACAGTGCTGCCCACACCTGCCCAGTGGTGGTGGCCCTCAGGCATGTTCATACCTGCTTCTCCTCCATCTCCCAGAGCCACTGTGGGAGGTTACATTTACCTGACCGGTGTGTGATCACGCTCAAGGTGAGACCCAGCATCCAGGGCCACAACTGTCCTGAGAGACAGAGTCAACACCAGCTTCCATACAAGTCCATATGCCTGTGCATATGGAGTCCAGAAGTATGACCCCACGCTGGCCCTGGGATGCCACCATACACTCTCGGCCAGCTGGCTCCCCAGCCTCACAGTTAGCTCCTTCAGTCAGAGGGCTCCCTCCCCCCAGAGACCATGCCAGAATGCCTGCATGTTCTACTTTTTGAGAGGTATGCAGACCTGAGTGGTCAACAGAGGTGGCTATCAGTCTGCCAGGCCTTATTCGACCCTTCTCACCCACCTGGTCCCTATCCCTGACCCTCCTGTGGGAGGAGCCTGCCCACTGGGACAGACGGGATGCTGGTCACATCCAAGGACCCTGGATCCTCCCCTGAAGTATCCACACCTTCCCTTTCCTTCATCCATCCGGGTCTTCCTGCCTCCCACCCCACCCTTAGCAGAGAGAGCCCCAGGGCAGGGGGGTGGAAGAAAGCCTGGTTCTGAGCCCTGGGCCCAAAAGCATGTCCATACCCCTTTTCCCTGAAGCCACAACCAACCGGAGACAGTTTCCAAGGGGGCAGCACAGCCTCCTCCTCCCCGTGGTTCTCGCTCCAATACCACTGTCCCTGGGCAGATGGCTGCAAGGTGTCAGCAAGCCCCAACCCCATGTGGAAGGAAGTTTCTCAGGACTTCTCCCTAAACACTAACTCTCAGCACCACCGACCAAGGTGGAGTGGCAACAGACTGAAATATGCAAAATGCCCAACAGATCCACCTTTGGGTCCTACTCAACTGTATTCAAAACAAGCAAAGCATTTAAGTCAAGCAAGTAACTCCTCCCCCCAGGTAATCCAAATTCTTCTCAGCAATTACAGAGCACGATAAAAACAGGAAATGCACAGAAGACGGCAGTTTGTGAGCAGAGAGAACACCAAAGTTCCCAAATGCTGAACTGACAGCAATGAAGAAAGCACAGCCTGTTGAGTTCTAGAACATCAAGGCAGGAGGGAAAAGGGAGGCATGCATAGCTTGGAAACAGGTAATTGTCACATTTATTTTGAAATTCCAAAAAGCTTCAAAAGAAGGCATGAACTGATGTTTGTCGAAAGCAAGGAGGCCTGCAGGCTCAGAAAGCACATCTTGGCAGGGAGGAAGCAGCCAGAGAGCCAGCTCTAGGCAGGCATGAGCAGAGCCTGTGCAGAGACCCTAGGCCAGGTAGGCCAGGGGAGACACGGGGCCATCCCCCACTGGACAAACGTTCCTGACCCAAACTAACAGGGCCTGGACAAACAGAGCCTGATTCTCACGGTGAAGGACGAGAACCCAGTCTGAATGAGCACAAAGGCACAAATGGCGAGACATGGGCTGTGGGCAGGCCCCATGGAACACGGGCCGGGAGATGCCCAAAACAAGCCCCCATGCAGCCACACCAGGGCTTCAGCAGCTGCAGGACAGGAGAGGTGCTACAGCCCAGGTCAGGAAGCCCCCACCTCATCAAAGCAGCTGGGGCACTGCGCTAAGCCTTCTCGAGGCTACGAAGAAGGGTCCACGCTGTAGAGCTGGGGGTCTTGGACCCACTCTTCCCCAGGAACTCGGGCATCTGTGTAGAGATGGTATTGAAGTGGTGGGTCTAGGCGAGGCCCTGCAGGGCATATGGCTGGAGGGTGAGCAGGAGGAGGACCAGAAGGCCGGCTCCAGGAAGCCAAGCCAGAAAGTCTTTGCAACAAACACACAACAGTGAATGCTGCCGAGGTGCGAGGAAGAGCTGGCGATGATGCGGAGGACCTGGAAGCTCTACGCATCACTGGTGGGGATGGAAACCAGGGTGGCAGCTGAGGAAATGCTGCACGGTTCCTTTGGAAGGTTAAACATTGAGTTATCAAACGACCCAGCAACTCCACTCCTGGGCACAGATGAAGAGAAATGAAAACGTACATCCATGCAAAAACTTCTACACCAATGCTCACAGCAACAGCATTCATAACAGATAGAAAAGGAGACAACTCAAACATGCAAAAACAAGCCGTACTCTCTCCCTGTGCACAACAGAGCACCGTGCACCAACGAACGGCCTGAAGTGCTGCGGCCCACGCACCCACACAGACGAGCCCAAGGACACCAAGCCAAGGGACACGAGCCGGATACAGAGGGCCATGGGCTGCATGGTTCCATTTATACGCAACGTCCACTACAGGCAAATCCACAGCGCTGGAGAGCGGGGCTGCGGCTGCCAGGGCCTGTGGGGAGCGGGGATGGCCGCTGATAACTAAGGATCTAAGGTTTCTTTAAAAATCTTCCAGAATCGTGGTGTTTGCTGCACAACTCTGCAGCTATGGACCTGTAAACTTCAAATGGGTGCCATGTGGGGCATGTGAATTTTATCTCAAAAAGTTGTTCCCTCATTCGTCAACAGTTACAAATGTACTACACCAATAGTAGGGGTCAATAATGGGGGATAAGGAGTATGGGAGAATTTGGGTTTTCTTTTTTATTCTTATTTCTGTTCTGGGTAATGAAAATGTTCTAACATTGATCACAGGATGTTATGTTCAACTATGTGATGATATTGTGAACTAGTTATTATATACTTCAGTTGATTTGTGTGGTGCATGAATATATCTCAATAAAACAGCATTTAAAGAAAAAAAGAAGTAGAGGAGCTGACTAGAGGGGCTGACAGCCGCAGAGGCTGCAAGAGCGCAAAGGGGCAGGGCCTAGAGCTGGCAGCTGGTCTGTGGGCAGGGAGGTACCAGTGGACCGGCCATGACAATGACAGGCTCAGCAGAAGCTGAGGGCAGAAGGAGGAAGACAGCCAGCGCAGGGATATAACCTTCCACAAGATGCTGCTGCAGGAGAGATCTGGAAGATGGAACCACAACCGGAGGGGCACAAGGGGGACGGAGGGAATCCAGGGTAGGAGAGACTGAAGCTCCCCCAACGCTGATGGGAATGATCCAGTAAGGCACAGCTGGCAATGCAGGAGAGAGAGGAGCAGCTGCCATGAGGCCCACGTCCACCTCCTCACCTAGGGCAGCCCCCCATAGCTCCCTGGGCAGGTCCCAGTGGGGTCACACAACCTGAGTTCCAGAGTGGGATCCTGTGAGCAGAGCCACAGCAGGGTCCCACAAGCAGGTTTCCCAGGTGGGGTTGCAAGGCAGGGTCCCTGAACAGGGTTCCCAAATAGGGTCTCAGAGCAGGGTCCTACCCACAGGCTAGGTTCCCGAGAGGGTCCCTGAGCCATTCTGCTTTGCTCTCTGCCTATCCTAGCGTCAGCCAAGTCAAGTCATAATCGCCTGCTGATTCAAAGACACTCATCCCCTCCCCACTCCTGCAGACCCACTCTGCCAGCTATTGCTTGCTGAGACCCATTTTAAGAACTGTTATACAATTCCCAGGTCTCAGTAGAAGGCACCGACTGCTCAGGGGTTGGCTCAGCAAAAAGGGAAAGTAGTTCAAAACAGTCCTTTAGCTTTGGGTAATTAGCAGGACAAAGAATCCACAGGCAGATACCCAAAAGTGAACTCTGACCAGGTAAAGTGGGAGCACCCACACCAAATTCTGAAAACAGCCTCCAAAAATTCACCTTTTCAATCCATTTTTAATAAAAATGTAAAGAATAGAAGGCCAGGAATCTTACTTGCCAAAACAAAACCCCAGCTATAGCAAGCAGACCAGTCAAGTATGGACACCAGGTCATAGCTCTACAAGCAAATGGACAGTGCAAGCAAGTATCTGACGTGCAGAGTTAATAGTGGCCACCTGGCCATTTAATAAGGCTTTTCTGAGGGAACTTGGCAGTGATGACAAAACCAGAACCCTCACAGGTGCCACCAGCCACATACAAGCCTTGGGCCCAGGGGATGCTTAGGCAGGGTCACCAGCAGGGACAGGGATCCTCACATCTGAGCTGAGGACCTGCAAGGGTCCCAGAGACCAGAAAACTAAGTTACCTGCCCTTTCCAACCTCTTTCTCTCCCAAGTGAGCAGTAATTTCCCAGTGGGTACGTGACATGCAATGACATCATCATCCCAACAGCTAATGCGCTGTGTGCTCATGCATTCTTGTGGCTTAAAATGGTCTCAGCTTTAACTTCTAACATGGTCAATATTACAACCCACTCAATCAAGAACTCTTAAAGGTTATCTTTTTTCCATTTTTCTTTTGTTTTTTTGTTTTTGTTTTTGTTTTTATTTTGTTCTCAATTATTTTTAAGAATTTAAATACGGTCAAAAAGTTTGAGAAACACTGCAGGAATAAGATATTCCACATTTCAAAGGGTTACCCTGCCCCTCTGTGGAACACAGGGAAACAGAGAAAAGGGGTCTGGTCCCGGGATGTGACAAAAGCCATAGTAAACTTTACATCTGAAGCATTTTAACAGCGGCCCCTCCTGGATGGGGAGGTGGGGATGCCCAGGGGAGACCTGCAAAACAACAGAAGCAGAAATGTTATGACTTGTGCAAAAAAGGACAACTGTCCTTCCAGTACCACTTGTTTGTTTCAAATCCAACACTGTTCTTCCCTGGCATGATACCCTCTGGGAAGAGGGTAACACAAGGATCCCATACTAGAGCTTGGGTCCCTAGATGATAAAACTGGGTCAGAAAAAGTTCCCTCACAGGCCACAAACAAGTCCAGAGAATGTGCTCAGCAGCACGGATGCACTCCGTGCAAAGGCAAAGAGACTGACCAAACTGATCTCTGGAAATCTATTAAAAACCAAAGAATTAAAATGTCATTTGCTCAAGAAGAATGAGGTGTTGTCACTGCCAGGCATCTATCCCACAAGCACAACGCCGACACGAGGGATGGGCTCGCAGCCCGCTGGGGCCCAGCTGCCCAGGGGCGCCTCCAGGGCCCACGTGGACTGAGGTCCACACATTAAGACAGGTCAGTTATGGTAGATACTTGACCACTAGGCCTTAAATCAATAGATCTAGCAGAATCAACTCGTATACTGCTGATGAAAACAAATGTTCTTTTTAAATGTAAACATATGCAAAATTCCATGACACTTTTGACAAAAAATAAAAATTCAGAGAAAACGTTGCTAGAGAAAAGTAAATGAAGCTACCTATTTTAATGTCAACAGAGAGAAATGTGTGTATACAGTTGAAACACCAGAAAAATGCCAGAACTCAGAATCAAAGATTGCTGGAAAGAATGTTTGCACAGCAAATTTCTTTTTCTTTGAGAATAAAATGCCCCACCAGGCTTAATTTTCCTGACATTTCTGAGGTTTTGAAGCTACAGCTAACGGATCTGAATCATCTGAGCAAAACCATGTTACAGTGGCATGTTATGGAGAGCCTAGAATAGACTGCTAAATATATAGCACACACCCATACCAGCGCTTCTGTAGAAAACGATCCAACCTAAGACTAGACAAAGCGGTCCGCGACAAAGTCAGAGTGAAAGCAGTTCAGCTTGGACAGGAAGCCTCACACTGGGCGGCTGCAGGGCAAAATGAGAAAATCACAAAGGCGGTGCCCACCTGTATCGGTAACATCACACCTAGCCTGTACACAAACTCAGTTTCAGGAAACCTTCACCCAGCACTTGCTGCCCGCAAAGAAAAGCCCGGTGAGAAACAAGAACCTTCTCCTGAAATCTAAATCACTCTCCTGTCTGTTGTGCCCACCGTGGAGATGGCGCTGCACCAGTTGCTCACGGGGAGAGCGGGGAGCGGCAGGAAAAGTGCGTGGCTGCATGGGCTCGCGATGAGCCAGTACCTCCTTTTCAAGCAGGCCACTCGGAGCCGCATTCTGCTTTATTTGGGTTGGCTGTTAGGTGCCAGCAGCGGGGTGGCACCAGGGCTGCGGTGCTGAACTGGGTCAGCCCAGGCCTGCCTCTGGGGGGCTGCGAGCGCCCTGGGCCTCAGCTCCCAAGAGCCACGGCAGGAGCCCGGAGGGATCTGGGACTCCAGTCTGCCGGTGGACCCCGGAAGGGAAAGACCCTGGCAAGTTAGCATCCCTTCTGGGGCCCTGAGGAGTTCCCCAGCATGTCTTCTTGAGTGAAGAAGGAATCGGACGTCCACCCAGGCTGACACAGTCTGCCTTGTCTGAGAACTAAAGAGACACTAAATTACAAGGCAAAGCGAGGGCGCCCTCCCCCTGGGGCACTGCTCAGTCTGGGAGGCTGGGCAGCCAGCTGGGCAAGAGGAGCCAGGGGGCCCAGGGGAGGTGCCAGAGGTCAGGGGTCAGGACTTGGCGTTGGGAGCCAAGGGTTAGAGTTCCTGGGCTGGGGTTTGGACTCCAGGGCACCAGACTTGGGGTTCAAGACCCAGACTGACCCAAGACTCAGGGATCAGGGACTGTGGTCAAGGGTCGGATTCGGGGTTCTGAGGCCAGGACCAGGATGTGGGGCAGGAACTGGGGAGTCAGGGCTGAAAATTCGAGCCCAGGGTTCAGGGGCCCAGACCCGAGTTCGGTCCGGCTCCAGGGCCTTATTCAGAACCGGTTTTCGGGATCCGGGGCCACGGGTTCCGGGCCGGGGCAGACAGGGGACCAGATTTCGGGGCGGGGCACGGCCCTGGGGGTCGGGACTCGGGGCTGGAGCTCGGGGTCCCGGAGCCCGCGGCCCTCGGGTCGGGACTCCGGGATGGAGCTCGGGGTCCGCGGCCCTCGGGTCGGGACTCCGGGCTGGAGCTCGGGGTCCCGGAGCCCGCGGCCCTCGGGTCGGGACTCGGGGCTGGAGCTCGGGGTCCCGGAGCCCGCGGCCCTCGGGTCGGGACTCGGGGCTGGAGCTCGGGGTCCCGGAGCCCGCGGCCCTCGGGTCGGGACTCCGGGCTGGAGCTCGGGGTCCCGGAGCCCGCGGCCCTCGGGTCGGGACTCCGGGCTGGAGCTCGGGGTCCCGGAGCCCGCGGCCCTCGGGTCGGGACTCGGGGCTGGAGCTCGGGGTCCCGGAGCCCGCGGCCCTCGGGTCGGGACTCGGGGCTGGAGCTCGGGGTCCCGGAGCCCGCGCCCCCCGCCCCGGCCGGCGCGGCGGGCACTCACGTCGTCGAACAGCGAGCCCACGTTGGCGGTGACCAGCAGGACCGCGGCGCCCGGGGCGGCCGCCCGCCCCGCCATGGCTCCTCGGCTCGGCCCGGCCGGTCTCAGCGGCGGCCGCGGGGCCTCAGCCGCGCCGGGGGGCGGCCCCAGGGCGCATGTTGGTGGGCGGAGGCCCGGCCCGGCCGGCAGCGCGGCCTCGCTCGCTCCTGCTGCGCTGTCGCCGCCCCGCGCGCTCCTCGCCGCCGCCGGCCCTCAGCGCGGCCCGCGCGCAGCCATTAGGCTCCGGCCGGGAAAGTTCCCGCAGCCGCCGCAGCCGCCTCGGGCTGAGGGCAAGTCCCGCCCCGCGGAGCCGGCGGCCGGGATGGGGCGGGGCGGCCGGGGCGGGGCCGCGGGGCGGGCGCTCTCGGGTCCGGCCGCCCAGATCCCGGGCAGGGGCCGTCCTGGGCCGAGCGCCTGTCAGTCAGGCCGAGCCGCCGCGCGCGCCCCGCCCCCCCGGCGCGACGCCGCAGAGGCCACGCCCCCCGCGCCTCCCTGACGTCACGGCTCGGCTCCTCCAGCTCCCCTTAAAGGGGCCGCGTGCGGTGGGCACCTGAGATCCGCTGGCGCTGCTGCGGTTCCGGTACCTGCCCGTGAGCCCTCGGACCTCTTCCCCCGCCCGGCGCGAGCCCCTCTCGGCGGGACACAGGTGGGGAAGGGGCCACGGAGCGGGCCCGTGGGGTCTTGCAGCGCCCCAGCGCGCGTGCAGCTGCACGGCCCGGCGATCGGTACAGAAATAGGCGAGGTGGAAGCGACGCCGGGCGGGTCAGCCTCCGCACCCGCTGCGCCCGCGCCGGTGCGGTCGCGAGCCCCTAGGGTCCGCTCTCCACTATTGCCTCGGCCGGCCCCGGTGCAGCGCGGCCTGCGAGGGGCGACGACGGCGGGACCTGGCGGGTGGGTGGGAGCCCAGAGGGCTGCGGGGAGAAGCCGATACGCGCCGCAGCCGGAGAACCGCATTTATGTTAAACTTTCTAGAAGTTACGTTAAAAAAAAGGTAAAATGCAACAGCTCAAATTAACTTTCATAGTACATTTTGTTTAACCCGGTAGATCCAAATATTATCGTTCCAACATGTAACCAATATTTGGAAATGACTATTTTTTTTTTCCCACTAAGGTTTCCAAATCAGTGTTTGACACCGTCAGCTCATCTCAGTTCACAAGGGCCGCGTTTCCAGTTGTCCACAGCCACAGGGGGTCTGGGCACCCCTGTAGCGCAAGGTGGCTCCAGGAGCTGGGGGCAGAGTCTTAGGGAGAGGCAGTGTCCTTGAGAAGGGGTGGCAGGTCCTGCTACCATGTGCTGTGGCCCCCGCCTACAGGCAGGCCAGCCTTCAGCTTCCCAGTAGAGGGGTGCCTCGTGGCATGGAGATGGTTGGTTATTTTAAAACGGAAAGACGGACCTACCTGCAAAGATGAGGGGCGGTGAGTGGGGAAAGCGTCACCTCTGAGCTGTGGTGGTTGGCACTGGGGACCAGTGAGCCTCTCACCCAAGCCCTTCAAATTCCAGCTCTAATGGAACAAGACACCTTCTCATTCACCCAGGAGGTGCCCCCTGCTCTTTTCAACAAAAGCAGCCCACTCCGAGAACACCTTTTGTGGAAACTAAATGAAGAGACTCCCAGAGATGTGTTCATGCTCCCCATGGCCGCCAGGAGCTGGGGCATAGAGGTTGTCCAGGCTCTCCCCACACCCCGGCCACCCACTCATCCCAAGGCTGCCCCTATGAGGGTGAGCTGCTCTAAGACACCCCCAGCCCCAGCTGACCTCACCCACAGATCTCAGCGGCACCCACAGTTCTCCAGTGCACACGTGAGGTGGCATGTGCACTGCTGCCAAGCCCTTCCTGCCCAGCCGAGGCCCTTTCCCCATTCTTCCCAGAGGAAGGTTCGCAGGGGACTGAGCAGGCAGCCCCCCCATCCCAGCAGCTGGTGGTCTGCCCCCACCGCGTACACCCGATGAGGTGCCCCTCCCTGCCCAAGCCCCCCACTCCTGGGCTCTGCCCGCACACGCCAGCAGGATGCAGCATGTCAGGGTTTATAGGATTCTGGCTCTAAATCCCTTCTGTTTTCCTCCCATCTCTGCTCCCTTTGCTGCAAAACTTTTCCTAAATTCAACCCTAGTCTGAGCCTACGAGCTGACAGCCTGCGGCGCCATCCCCTCATCCCACTGAGGCCGGTTCTCGCCCCTGGTCTCCACAGACCTTTCAATGGCATTGGACACCCTAAGGCTCTGGGGTGGCAGGAGTCCCTCTTGGGGCCGGCCACCCCTTCCTTTTCTTCCCCTGCTCACCTCTGCTCCTCTCCTCGCTCCACCCGAAATGCCAGGCCCCCAGGACTGGGGCCTGGGCCGCTTTCTCAGCTGACACCTGCTCCTGGCTGGCCTCAGTTGACCCAGACTGTAAATCTTACCAACATGCTCACTGGAGTGGCCACTGACACCCAAAGCGGCAAAGACTGAATTCCTGGAACCTCCCCTTTCCTCACAAGTGAAACCCAGAAAGCCTGGCCCCTCGGGACTGAGCTCACCTGTGTGCCCCAGCGCAGCTGCACTGGCTCCTCTGGGCTCCTCTGCGCCTGCACAGGCCCCCTGCCCTTCCAGGCTCCTCACTCTGCAACAAGGGCTGTTCTCCTGCTCTCCTGGGACCGTGCCTGCCCCAAGGGCGGCTGCAGGAGGCCCCGGCAGAGGACGCTTTGTGGCGTTGATTAAGTGAATGAGCTGCGGTTCATCCCTCCTGGCGTCCCGGCCCAGGGCTCAGACCCTCAGAAATGCCTCCATTGCCTGCACCAACCAGCACCCCACAGAAAGAGCCAGCCCCGCTGCTTGGCACATGCCCTCTTTAAAAAACAAAGAACAGTTTTTATTATGAAATAAAGCATATCTACAAAAAAGCAATACATTTCAAAGCACATTGCAACAAGCAGTTAGAGAACAGATTTTAGAGTTTGCTATGGGTTGCAGCTTCACCATTTCAGGTTTTTCCTTATAGCTGCTCCAAGACACTGGAGACTAAAAGAAATACAAATATAGTGATTCAGCAGTCATGCTCATTTGTTAAGCCCTATCTTCTCTGTTATAATTCTTCCTTTCACTTTGACCCTTCTCCCAATCTTTAGGGGTATTTGGGCTCTACCCTTTCTAACTTCTTCATGATGGAAAGGGCTGTGGATAATATGGGATGGGGGAGGGAACTGGTTGATGTTCTTGAAGAGGCTGGGCTCTCTTTGTCTTTTCAATGTAGTCTCGTGTCTATGTGCCACCTTTTTCCCCAACATTACCTACTAATATATTTTTAAAAGCCATGAGTACTTAGCTTTGGGAGAGACAGGACCCACCAGTACATGGTTTCCAGCTCCCTCCGTGTGCAGGGACACAGGGGAAGGCCCAAGTCCCAGCTGCTCTGTTGTCTGGTCTTGCCCCAGCTTCCACTTGTCGGACAGAGCCAGCACGCTTCCATCCCGACCACCTGGCCGCACACTCACGGGGCCCGGGAGGGGATCTGGCCCTCATCTTGTTAGACAACAGCATGGTGTAAACTTTCTCAAAAGCCAGGCCATAACCCCTCATTACTTTAACATAGTAACCAATTTATTTACAGATTCAGAGCTATCGGTCGAGTGGTTTGCAACTGGGATTCCTGGGGACGTCCACAACATGGCCAAACGACACCCTTCAGCAGATAGTTAGTGCTTTAGAGTTGCAAAGTCCATTCCAATCATTTAATAACCAACCGCCAATAACCCTGCTGGGTATTGAACCAGCCTTGTTCCATTGTATATAAAAACACGGAGGTTAAGTGACCACTCGAGAAGTTTTGGTGGACAGAGTGCATGGCTAGACTCTTGGTGGAAGGAAGCCGAGGCCCAGGCCTCTTTGTAAGGGCTGGACTAGGTTCCTTTACCTAGAAGTGTTTCTGCAACTACAGTTGAAAGGGGAACCTATTATTTTATCTGGAACTCATCACGGAAAGGGAAGTCTCTGCTCCTATCTCAGCTTTGTAATAGCCATCATTGTGCAGGCACCTGCTGTGGGGGAAATGCTTCACGCTTCTAATCCACTTAACGACCTTATGAGGTCTGTGTCCTGCCCTGTGCACAAGAGAGGGGCGGCTTTGAGGTGGAGACAGCACCCAACTTCCCGCAGCCAGGAAGAGCCTGGGGCCACCCTGCCTGCTCTGCTCCACAGCCGGCCTGTCCATAGCAGTGACACGCTGTCCTGGCTTCCTGTGTACGTTCACTCACCAACTCATTTGTTCAGCAAATAGTTTTGAGGTTGTGCTGTGTGCTGTGCACTGCCCAGGCACTCGGAGGTGGTAAAGGACAAAGACCTGTCCTCCAGAAGCTGGCATTCCAGCACAAGAGGCAGGAGAGGAGCATGTGTCTCTTTGATTTGGGGCATTATGTTAACTTACTGAAAGCTAACTTACAAAAACCTTACAGAACCTTACAAAAACTACACACCCATCGTAGAACATTTGAAAACTATAGAACTGCACGGAGTGTATGAGAAGGAAGAAAGCTCACCGGGAACCTCACCCCAAAGAAAGCAAGCCCTTGGCATTTGAGTTGCAGGTCCGTGGAGTATGGTTGGGGCTTAGCCTTTGACAGCCCTCTCCCTGGCTGGACACACAGTTTAGACACACTTTTTTAAACCCAGCACTAACACAAGCATTTGCGGACACACCTGGAGACTGTCCCTGGGCGTCTTTCTTTCCTGTGTGGTGGCCCCCCGGGTACACTGTGATTCACCTGGCCACACCTTATTGTTAGAGAATGTGCTGTGATGGACATCTTTGCACAGAAAGCATTTTCAATTTTTAGGATTCTTTTCTTAGGATAGTTTCCAAAAATTAACATATTGTACAGGGAGGGAGGGGGAGAGGTCCTCTCATATAGAGAGGAGAAGCCCCCAACTCAAGGCGTGCTTTCCTCCCTTGGAGAAATCCCACTCTCACCTCTCCAAGTGTGTACTTTTGCTTTATAATAAGCTCTTTCTCACTAAAAAAAAAAAAAAAAAAAAAAATTGTTAAAGGGTATGAAAACACAAAGTAGTAGAATTTGTGAGATACAGATAAAGCAGTGTTTAGAGGAAAATTTATAGCTTTAAATGCTTATTAATAAAAGAAGGAATGCCCAAAGTCAATCTCTGGTTCTAAATTAATAAGCTAGAAAAATAAAAGCAAATTAAACCCAAATTCAATATAAGAAAAGAGGTAATAAAGAGAAGTAGTCAACGAAATAGAAAGCAAACATCAGAAATCAAGGAAACCCAAAAGTAGTCTTTGAAGTAATGAATTAAGTGAATAACTCAGAACCTAGAAGGCAGAGAGGGAGAACAAGCAGGCTATGGCCCTAGAGAGGAGAGAGCCCTGTGGTCCCACGGCCCGCAGGAGCCACGAGGGGATTCCATGGACAACCTTTTGTCAATAAAACTGACAATTTAGACAACATGGAGCAATTCCTTCACAAACGCAAACTACCAACGTTCACTCCAGAATAAATAAGCCAACAGCCCTATAGGGACGGAAAAGATTGTGTCCCTAAGTTGAAACCTTTCCACAGAGAGAACTCCAGGTCCCGAAGACTTTACTGAGGAATGCTGCCCAGCAGTTAAGGGTCGAGTAAACCAGTTCTACCCAAGCTCTGCCAGGGTGGGTCTACCTGAGGGGCACAGGGTTGGATTAATATCCAAAAATCAATGTGGTTCTCCCTATTAATATATAAAGGAGGAAAAGAGCCCCAATGTGTCAATAGATTCAGAAAAGGCATTTGACAAAATTCAACATCCATTTTGATAAAAATTCTAACCAAACTAGAAGTAAAAGGAGCTTCCTAAATCTGGTAAAGTGTATCCACGAGAAGTGAAAAGCTAACAGAATTTAATGGTGGAAAGCTGAGCACACAGCCCCTGCGGCTGGGAACATGGCACGAGCATCTACCCTCACCCATGCTAGTCACGGTTGTACTAAATATCCCAGTACACGCAATAAAATGAGGAAAAGAAGCAAAAGGCGCACAGACTGAAAAGGGGGAAGTAAACTGCCTTTTTTTTTTTTTTTGTAGACAACATGATCATCTACATAGAAAATTCTAAGGAATTTATGGAAAAAAATACTACTAAACAAGTTTCCTTAACAAGGTTATAGGATACAAATCAGATTTAAGAACCAATAATATTTCTATACATCAGAAATGAACCTTGGAAAATGAAAAATTAAAAAATCATTTCTAGTTACAGTAGCATAAAAATTAAAATACATAGGAATAAATGTAACAAAAGATGTGCAAGACCTATATAATGAAAGCTTTAAAACATGGCTGGTAGAAATTGAAGAAACCTAAGTAAATGGAGAGATACACTGTCCAGTGGAAAACTCACTGTTGTTAAGATGTCAATTCTCATCATTCGCCCTAAAAATGCAATGCAATCCCTCCTCCTGCCCTTTTTTTCCAGAAATGGTTGTGTTGATTCTAAAATGAATATGGAAATCCAGAGAACCTAGAAGAGCAAAAAAAAAGTTTTTTAAAAGAATGACAAAGTTGGAATATTCTTTCTAATTTCAAGATGGATTATAAAGCTATAGTGATCAAAATCGTGTTGCACAGAGGAAAGGAGAGACAGAGATCAATGGGACGGAATGCAGAAGCCAAAAATAGGCCCACATTTAAATGGTCAACTGATTTCAACAGAGATGCCAAAAAAAATTCAATGGGAAAAGAATAGTCTTCAATGAATTGTGATGTAACAACTGGTATCCACATGGAACAAAATAAAACTGACCCTTAACTCACATCATGCCAGAATTAACTAAAAATGGATCCTAGACCCAAACATAGAGCTTAAGCCATAAAAACTTCTAGAAGAAAGCATATGAGAATATTTTGAGGCCTTGGAGAAGGTGGGATTTCTTACAGAGGACACATGAAGCACTAAACATAGAGAAGAAAATGGATATATTGCACTTCATCAAAACTAAAATTTGTACTCTTTGAAAAACACCATTAATAGAATGGGTAACGGTGCTCAGTGGCAGAGTTCTCACCTGCCATGCCAGAGACCCGGGTTTGATTCCCACTGCCTGCCCATGTTAAAAAAAAGAAAAAAAAACACCATTAATAAAGTGAAAGGGCACACCACAGATCAGAAGGAAATATTTACCAAACATATATCTGACACAGGAGTTATAGCCACCATATATAAAGAACTTCTGCAATTCAATAGTGTGGTAATTAGGTTCAGGTATCAACTTGGCCAGGTGAAGGCATCTAGTTCTGTTGCTGTGGACATGAGCCAATGGTACGTGAACCTCATTTGTTCCTGATTACATCTGCAGCCAGCTAGGAAGCATGCCTGCTGCAGTGAATGATGTTTGACTTAAATGGCTGGTGCTTAAATGAGAGAGCTCAATGTAGCACAGCCCAAGCAGCTCAGCATACCTCATCTCAGCACTCACAGCTCAGCCCAGACCTTTGGAGATGCAGAAAGGAAGCACCCTGGGGAAAGTTGTTGGAACCCAGAGGCCTGGAGAGAAGGCCAGGAGGGGTGGCCCTGTGCCTTCCCACGTAAGAAAGAACCTCAGTTCTTTCCTCTGAAGAACTAATGAAATAAATCCCATTTTATTAAAAGCCAATCCATCTCTGATGTGTTACATTCTGGCAGCTAGCAAATTAAAAACAAATAGTAAGACAAGTAGCCCAGTTAAAGATGGGCAAAAGAATCATACAATGCCAGAAAAGAGATCTATGAAGGGCCAAAAAGCACTTGAGATAATTTGTCATTAGGTTAAGGCAAACTGAAACCACAATGATATGCTAATACACACTTAGGAAAACGGCTACAATTAAAAAGACGGAACACACAAGTTTGGCAAGGACGTGGAGCACCGGAGCACTCATTTATGGCTGGTGGGAATGGGAAATGTTAGAGCCACTTTGGAAATAAGTTGGGTAGTCTCTTAAAAAGATAAACATAGACCTTGCATGTAATCCAGCCATCCAACTAATAGGTATTTGCCCAAGAGAAAAGAAAACATATTCACAAAACAACTTACGAGCAAATGTTATAGAAGCACTATTTGTAACGGCCCCAAACTGGAAACAACCCAAATACCCGTCAACTAGTGAATGGGTAAACAAAATGTGGCACATTCACACCATGCATTCCTACTTGGTAACTATTAATACATTAAACACGTGGATCAAACTCAAAAAACATCAAGCTAAATGAAAGAAAGCTAGACACAGAAGATGACTACTTATTTTATAATTTCATTTATATGAAAAGAAAATGCAACATTCTAGCAATAGAAAGCAGATCAATGGTTTCTTGGGATTGACCAGGATTGAAGGTGGGATTGACTTGAAAGGGGCCTGAGGAAACTTGGGTGATGGAAGCATTGTAAAACTGGATTGTGTATATTTGCAGAAAATCATTGAACTCTGCACTAAAATGAGTAAATTACTTGGTATGCCCTATGAAAATGGGCAAATGAAAGGAGCACTTTAAGAAAGAAGATGTAATGATGACCAGTGGGCACCTGAGAAGGTGCTTGGCATCGTTGGTGGTGAGGGCCATAAAAATGAGACCCCCACAAGCAGCTGCCCCCCCCCATAAGAGCGACCAAAGCCTCAAGTGCTGACGAGGGTGGGGACAAAGAAAATGCTCACATCATGCCAGTGAGAGTGTCAAATGATGCAACCACATTGGAAAGCATGTTTGCAATTTTTCTAAGGTGAACATACTCTTGCATTTGACCTCACAATTCCATTCCTAGATGTTTGTCCCAGAGAGGAGACAATAGATCTAGAAGATGCTTGAGTGTTTGACACGGTTTAATAAATTGTCCTCTTTATGTTCCAAAACAGAAACGACCCAGTGGCTGTCAAGAGAAGAGTGGACAGGCAAACTGTGATTCATAGGAACACTGGAACACTATTTGGCAAGTAAAGTGAGGTCCCTATAACAGCATGAGTAAGTCTCAAAATCGGGGTGCCGAGCGGAGGAAAGCAGACCAAAGGGGCCGCCCTCTGCGAGGCTGGCATGCTCTCTGGAGACGGCACGTGCGGCTGGAGCTCCAGGCTGGCGTGGGGCAGGACTGACTGCTGAGGTGTGCCGGGGGGGGGGGGTCGGGGACCGGGGAACAAGAGATGCCACGCCTTGACGGCAGCTGTGGTTCCGTGGTCAGATACGTTTGCCAAAATTTACATTGTTGCGGCTTAACAAAGGTGCATTTGACTAGGTGAGAATCCTACCTCAAAAAAGTTTATTTTAAAAATCTGAGAACAGGAAGTTAATTGATAAGGTTTATGTACATCTACAGTTCCTTATGCACAATACCATAATCCGAAATCCTCTAAAAAGGGAGGGTTGCTTTTAAATTCCTCTGGGGGTGTGGCCTGCCGTAAGGAGAGCAGATGAGCCTCTTTGCCCTGCTGCTCGCTGGGACACGTGGTTCCTAAACCCGACGGAACCTGAAGTCCAAGTGGCACCTGGCCACTTGCTGCTGGAGTTTGCAGACCCTTCCTTAGAACCCCATCTCGGGAAGCAGGCTCCCTGTACCTGCAGGTCGCGTTACACAGCTGGAACAGAGTTTGGGGAGCGGGGTCTTCTTTTTCTGACACATTTGTTACCCCTTCCCAGAGGCCACAGAGCAGTAGGTGCACCCGGCCAGGAGCAGCCCCTGGGGATGGGGTTAGGGGAATGAGCTCGCGGTCAGCAGTGAGCTGCCACGGGGCGTGCTCTGTGCTGCTGGAGCCCCAGTGCCTGGTACCATCCCGGGCACACGGGACCGTGGGCCGGCTGCCCAGGCTCCCGAGTGAAACGCGATCTTCAAGCAGGTGATCAGGCAGGTGGGGGGCGTCGGGCCCGGCGACCAAGCCTCTGAACTGTCTGCAGGCCGGCCCCCGTGGCTCGCCCGTCTGTTTGCTTGCTCTATCACAGAGGCCTTCCTGGGAGCAGCTGCCCCTGGCCCAAGGCTGGGTGCCCCCTGGTTTTTCCCACAGCCCTGGGGTGGGAGGTTATTTTAAAAGGGCGCATCCATTCGACTTTGATGGAAATTTAAGGGTGATTTTTTATTTCTCACGGCCGCGCCTTCCTCAGCGTGCAGGTACCCTAGTTGCACACCGGGCCTCTCCTTTGGCACAAATTTTACTGACAGTCAGACCAGCGCCGCGGACACCTGGGCCCTGGTCGAGTCAGGCGAGTGTGGAACGGAGGCGCCCGGCTGCTCAGCGCCTTCCCGGGAGAGGCGGATGCCCAGCGGCAGAAGGGAAGGGAAGTCACCAACTCCTGGAAAGGATCCAGGGAGACCAGGCTCTGCGCTGGCAAGGCTCTAAGGTTGTTCCCGTTGGCAAGGCTCTAAGGTTGTTCCCGTTACGTTTAGGGGTGACGCCAGCCTGTCGTTTTCGCCTGGTGACCCAGTGCCCACTCCGGCTCCGCCACCTGTGCTGCCCCTCGGCACACAGTGGGCAGCTGTGCCCCAGGAGTCCCAGCTCAGCCTAATTTCTACTTTGAAACTTGGTATTTAACAAGACAGTTTTATAAACAGTCATCTCTTTTGTCCAGTGTTTGAATCTTCAGCACTCTCCACAAAGAAACCACGAGGTTATTTTAAAAGAAAAAAGAAAAAAACCCCACAGGCATCTGGGCGTGTCCGTGTGTGGCGTCCATTTCTTCCCTTTCCTCTGGGCTCAAGCAGTGGACGTCCTTCTTTGGAGTGGCCATTTCCCTGGCACCTTGACAGACCCGAGCTCCGCGGGTGAGGGAGGGACCGGTGAGGAGCAAATGCGTGAAGGAGCCCGCTGAGTTGCAGTGTCTTAACGAGAAGATACCTTTTTCTTACATAATTACATTATTTTGAGCAGCCGTCTATTCAGACTTAAATCTCAGTATGTCTCATACATGGAGATGCACTCCATGGCTTCTCTGCTAAACCCAGTTCTCAATGGCGGGCTTCTGTCAACCGC